>NC_053171.1:3189477-3530548 GCF_016835505.1 Polypterus senegalus
TTGACAGAAGACAGGCATTATATAAGATATGAATGGCAATCGCTAAAAGACATAGCAAAGGCACTATACAATAGGCACAATGTATAAGATAGACACTATATACTCATCTATAGATTTGAAAACACTCTTCAATGAATAGCTACAGCATAAGATCGATTGGTACAAAAGGCTTTGTGTAATAGATGGGCATGAAAGACTCAAGTAAAGCATGGAAGAGGTTTTACAATAGACGGATCAGTACGAAAGGCGCTATATGAAACAGACGGAGCAAAGGCACTAGACAACAGATAGACTGAGAGCTAGACACATAGAAGATACGGTGATACCGAAAACATCTACAGTATCACGAAACACTGCCATCTGTGTGGGTCTGGCGGCTGAACGAGGACACCGGCGTAGGTGGCACGCTGACAGTCGAGAGATAACGAGCGGGCTTTAGGGGAGTGGGCTCGAGGGCAGGCGCGCCCACCAGGAGAGGCTCAGGCCCACACGGAATGCGAGGAAAGGCACTGAAGGTACACGTAGGGCCAAGGATAGCAAATATGTTAAAGGGACGCAACAGGTGTAACTGGTGGCATTGAAAGGCACTATATAAAGCAGTAGACAGACAGATAGGAAAGACAGTATATAATGAAGAGGATGAGGCACTATAAACTATAAGAGACAGACGGACAGTAAAGGCGCTATATACGGTACGTTTGTCGGACAGATGCAGGTTTTCTCACGTTATTCCCCTCTCCTGGCCCGGCTCACTCTCCGCTGCTCACTCTCTCTCTTCTGACTCTTCTGACTCTTCGTTCTTCATTTTAGCCCTAAAGTGGCCATGTTGGAGCACAGGAAGCGACAAATCCCGGACCCCCGCAGTTCTTCCCAGAGTGTCACATGAGCGCAGTCCTCTTTAGTGACTTCAGCCCACTTTGTCTCAAACGTCGACTCACTCATTGGGCTCACGGACCACACGCGACAAATGAAACCAACGATGAACTGCCAGCTCCAGCCGCCATCCCCAAGCCCCTAAAATAAATGCAAGTGCGGCTGAGTTATGACGGCTTTATCTGATTTAACTTGAGCTGGGTGGTCTTCTTTATTTTTATTTCCAGGCTCTAAACCTCCCCACCCACCCCATTTCTAATTTTGTATTTCTTATCCACCCATCCATTTATTTATTTTGTGAGCCAACTTAGCTTTGTGCGGGCCAGGAGTCACGCGGGGTCTTTGCCATTCAGCAGCATTCAGGACAAGGCAGGAGCCAGTCGTGATTGGGACGCCAGTCTGTCACCGGGCAAACCTGTTCACACTGTTCAGCATGATTTGGGGACTCTGGTGACAACCTGGAGAAAGTGACAAGCAGGGCAGGACATGGAGGCAGCGTCTTGGGGTGGCGAGGGTGCCAGTCCTCCACAGGGCACACACACCCACATCCTCAGCTTGCAAGGGGGGGCATGCAAATGTCACACTGATGTCAAACGTGGTGAGACACCTGCATGCCACCTTCAAAGCACTAAGGAGATGAGGCCTGTTCAGGCGGCATCAAGCAGAAGGCAGGAGCCAAGTCTGGGCTGGATGCCAGTCGAATGCAGGGCACATTCATTAGCACCGGCTGGATTTCGGCTTGCCAATGAAACAAACAGGAATGAGAAAACCGAGAAGATTTGAACCCAAGATCGTGGAACCAAAATGAATTGGCAGTAACAGAGGGTCTAACAGAGGGGCACCGGGATGGGTACAAAGCATAGGGAGAGCAGTGTGGCTCAGAGGTTAGGGCCTGGACTCGGCACTTGGCAGGGTCGGGGTTCTTGTGTGCCCCTCACTATAAGTGTGTTTGGGTATGCGATGGACAGGCCTGCTCGCTGGGTGGGGGTCTGCCCTGCCCTGCCCCGCCCTGCCCCAAGGACTGCTGGGATTGACCCTGTGATGGATTCAGTAGCTGAGTGGATGGAGCGTTTAAAATGAGCTAATCCGATAAGTGGGCTGCACGGAGAACCAGAAAATGACGGCAGCAGCTGGAGGCCCTGGAAACACAATCCAAGAAGTTTCAGCTTTCCTCCGAGTCGTTTTCTAAACTGGCCATTTTTTTTTTTGTGAAATCGGATAACCCACCATCTCGTAAAAACGCCCCCGGCACCTGCGAGTCGGCCCTGAAGTCATAAAACAGCTAAATGAGCATAAAAACATAAGGGAGCAATATGGAGGGACTGCCTGAGGGCACACCTGGGCAGCGTCTGGTAATAACTGGGTAATAATTGGGTGACCAGTGTGTCCCTCAGAACTCTGTGCACGGGGTGCTGATTTATGTTAAGTAGGACAAAGGGCAGCAAAACACACGGGCCAGTATCCAAAAAAAACAAGACCCCAACTGTCAACAGTCTAAACTGCTCATCTGATTCAGGAACAGGAGGGCCAATGCCAGTCACAAGGCAGGAAGCAACCATGGGCAGGGCGCCAGTCTACCCACACTGGCCACACAGACATGCTCCCTAAACAACACAGAACATGGCATCCTCAAACCTGCTTCACCCGCATCAGCTGGCACCATGCAAGGAAAGGGCTCTGGGCACGGCCCATCACAGGGCAAACTCACCCACACACCGGGGCCCATTTGGAATCACTGGTTAGGTGAACCTGCCCGCCATTGTGGAGGTGGGGAGGAAAACATGCATGGACACGGGGAGAACATGCAGAATCCCCACAAGGCTGGGTCCATGAGGTGGCAGTGCTAACTACTGTGCCACCCTGTCACCCTCTCAATACTTGGAAGGTGAAGGCGAAGGCAGACAAACGCGTTGTGAGGACGAAAAGAACATTAAGTGGAAATGCAAAATGGGAGACCAACAACCTGAACTTGGACTTGAACACCTCAGGGAACCGGGAGCCATCGACACGGGCACCAATGGGGCACTGGGCTGTCCATCCAGGGATGCCAGTTAGACTTCCTGAGGTGAGGCACAAAGTCAATGAGCCGTCTGTCTGTCTGTCTGTCTGTCTGTCTGTCTGTCTGTCAGTTTCGTTACTCCTCGTCTGTTGGTCTTCTTTTGTATTTCTCTCTGTCTCTCTGTTCCTTTCTCTTTAGTTATCTTTAGTTTTGTTTTTTGTCTTTCTTTCTCTCTCTCTCTGTCTGTCTGCCGGCCTTTCTCTTTCTTTATTTGCTTATTTGTTTCCCTGCCAGTCATTCTTTCTCTTCCTATTTATTTATTTTCTCTTCCTTCCTCTCCGACTGTACGTGTGATGCTCTCTCTCGGTTTCTCACACACACACACACACACACATGGCTATTCGTAAATCCATTTTTCTAGAAGCCCCCGTGGTCCTCCTTGCTGCCGACTGCCCCTCAGTTCCTCTCGGTTCCCCGCTGAAGCTTTCCAAATTTCGCATACTTTCCGTGTGATGTCAGGTGGCTCGGGCCGTTCGGGGAGCACAGCGAGCGCCGCATCCTGTTTCTGATAATCCAACGCTCCATGAAGTCAGAGCACAAAGCCCCAAGGAGTGCACCGTCCGCGCCGTGCTGGCTATCCCTGCTGGCCTGGCCTGGCCCGGGCTGTCGGAGACGCAGGCGCACCGAGCGGCCGAGTTACGTCACCCAGCTGCTTGCACGCCCATCTGAAGGTCCGACTGCTCTGTTTTCTTAATTGCACACAATGAGATGACAAAACCCAACAGGCTGCATGTGCTTCTCGTTATTTGGTCCCAGTAAATGTCCAGGGATTCAAGACTTTGGAAATAAAAAACCTCCTGCCATTGACTGGGCAGGATGAGCAGATGTTGAGTCCATTGCCACCTCTGACAGCACCGGCACTCGGGTGACAGCCAAGCTTGGTACCGAGCGGGCGTGTGAAGGTCAGCAGATGCAAAGTCTTTTCATGGCATCACAGATGGAATAAAGCAACGTGCCAAAGAAAGCAGGAACTCGGGCAGGCCGCCCCCAGCCCCCATTGGGACAGCTTCAGGCCCGTCACCAAGGTGGCATCGTCACAACACGGAGAGCAGACGACTAATGCATGAGGCAAAATGAGAGAGACCGGACCCCATGGAGTGCAGACTGGGGGGCAGCACGTCGAGGTTAAGGGTCACTGTGCTTCTTCAAGACAGTGGAGGACAACTGCCTGGTCACTGAGGTCCTGAACCTGCTTCTCCTCATCCTCTCCTTCCAAGTGGTCACTTAAATGACCAAAAGATGCCCCAAATTTGTATTATAAAGCCATAGAAGTAACTGGACTTAGGTGTGAAGGACCTTGAAAGGCGCTATATAACATTACTCTGTGGTGGGGTAGACCCCCATAACTACATTTGTCAGAGTCACTTTACATTACAAATGCTACTCTGTTTACTGGTAAAGAGCCCAGAGGTGGTCTTCAACATCAAAGGCACTATATCACACTAAGACACCTCAGTGTTTGAGACCCTTCACCACCAGATGGTAGCGGACCAGTAAAGTGGGCTTTAATATCCAAGGCGCTATATAACATTACGGTTTAAAACTAAATCCCCTGCTTAGCCCTGTGAGAGTCGACTCACACCACAAAGCTATGGCGGTCACTTTGGTTTACCTGTGACTGTGTAACGTTGCCGTGTCACAGGATTATCCCCCCCCTCGTCCCTATATATGTCACCCTGCCACTGTGTAAAATTAGCTTCTCCGTGGCCTGAAAGACCCCATATAGGACCAGTCGGACCACTGCTCCTCACTTCACCTGTGAAAGGCGCTATATGAATCGCACGGCCATTCCTGCTACCCACGGAGCAATGCTGCAGTTGTGTGGGGGTCCCTGCTGCTTGGCTGCCGCTTCAGAGATGAGCTCATTAAGTTCCTTCCCCATCATGGCTGCAATTTATAACTTCTAATCAGGAAGAGAAAGTTCCTTCCAGAAAGTAAATCCAAACGGAGCCTGCGAGTCACTTGGAAACACAGCACAAGGACCTGACACCTTGTGACCTCTGGCAGGAGTAAACCTGGGACGGGTGCCACTCGGACCCTCTTACTTCTGTATAGTGCCACGACACAGAGCTTAAGCAGAATAAGGCGCAGTGTCAGTCCGGTGACCGACGTAGCGAATGAAAGGTGCTATACAGCTCAGTCACTCGCCTCCTCCGCCGGCCCTCTGCTTTAAATTAGCGGGGTGCCAGTGGCCGGGCGGACTCAGCTGCAAACAATAATCCACTCAGCAGCCCCTCTAAGTCACTTTTTCCGACAGCTGAGCCTCACATAATAAAGAAAAGCAAAACAACGAGTTTCCAGGGCGATGTGCGCGGGTCGTGTGGCTCCTCTGTTGTTTATGTGCACCGGTGCCAGAAGGAGCGCTCATGAATTTCCGAGCCGTCCCAGTGCCACTTCATGCACCTTTCAAGAACTAGGCATTAATGAATGGGAAACAAAGTGGGCACTGCCAACTTGTGTGGACTGGTAAAGTACCAGGATGGCCACAAGAACTCGAGAGTTGGAGATTTTCATTAGCAGCCTCAATTCTTGGGTTCAATGGGCACCCTGCAGGGCACTGACTGCCACTTTTTCAGTCCGAATTGCTTCCTTTTTGCGTCAACAAGGAAAGCCTGTCAAAAAGACTCCGGGCACATCGACGAGAAGCTTGGCTGCCGTGGATCTGGAGAGCCTGATGAGCCTCGTGGTGAGAACGAGTGGGCTGGGGAGGCGGCCGCCACCAACGTGCTGCAGATGGACTAAAGGGACAGGTAAGTGACAAAAGCCACCATGGATAAAAGATCAGACTGGCATCAATGGGCACCCACCCGAAGATCACTGCGCTCTGCGTGGGAATGTTGCACCCCACCATGCTTTGTTTGTAGTGAGGTTTTATGGAAAATGGAGACCCCAAAATTCAATTGGCTTCAATGGAGACACATCTGAAGTGATGGCAAAGACCTCAAATCAGCGACCCAGATGAGTATCGAGTCACGTGGCACAAACACGAGGCCGACTGTCCGCCAGCCCGAGGTCTCAACTCGCCTGTCATTAACCTTTAGTCTCCAGTGGGACCTCATGTGACGTTTTGTCATGGCGGCCAGTGAGTGGCCAGGTTTGCTTTTCACGTTTGGAGTGACGTGCGCTGCCATTGTGAGTGAGTAGACGGGCATCGCCTCAAAACTGGTAAATCTCAGAAGCAGTGCGAGTCTGCAGAGGGCAGTTACTACACACCACATCGGCGTTACACACGCACTGCGTATGTACTGTATAAATGTACATGTAAATACTGTACACGCGATACAGCTACGTACTGTATGTGGAGTGTCGTATATAGCGTGTGTGCATACATCCCGTAGGTAGGCGGTCATTCGCCGATTCACGGCTCACTGATTTGTTTGAAGGATTCATTAAGGAGGCGCTTTTTAAGGCCCCCTGGCGTCCAGTTCTCCATTTCCCTGATCGTCACTGCACGCCGGCCTTTGGAGGATTTCAGTATCCCAAATGAATAACCTGAAATGGAGTGGGGGTGTGTGCGGCGCTGAAAACGTTACACGACTGCACACCCGCCCAAGGCCTGATGAGCGACAAACACACAGGGGCACTCGATTGGGAATGCTGAACTTCAAAGGAGTGACTTTCTAAAAATAAGAGTCCCTAAAATATACACCGGCTGGCAGAGTAATATCGACAACCCGCAGGTTCATTTCCAACACGCGGCACCCGATCAATACACTGTAATGGCTTTTAGGCCGAGCTCCGGCACGGAGTGGGCGAGTTGTTCAGGCACATTTAAAATACGAGCGCTGTGACAGAGTGGCACGACAGCGGCGCCACTCTGCCAACTGGAATAAATTCTCCTCTCCTTCCTGTCCAGTGAGACGCAGCCCGAGGTCAAGACAAACGGAGACTCCGCGGATTAGGCCCCCTTGCCAGGAGTCCTACCGGCATCCACGGGCACTGCAACCTCCACCTTGCCAAGCCTGCTCTTTTATCTTGAAGTGAATTATTTAACGCTGTTTGGAGAAGCAATTGAAAAAGACGCCTTTAAACTCTCTAAAGCAATGAAAGAAAAGGTAAGAGCCGAGCCGGACCCTCCACCTGCCACCGATACCCTGAATGGGCAGGAAAAGAAAACTGGCGACTGTCACCTTTGTGGCCAGCTGTGAGTGTGCCCACCGATGGGCCGGTGAGCTGGACTGGAATAAGCAGACAAATGTAGAGAGGAAAGGCACTATATAAGGGATAGACAGAAAATGTGAAAGACTCAATATGATAGATGGATAGAAAAAATATGAGAGGCACTATATAATAGATAGATAGATAGATAGATAGATAGATAGATAGATAGATAGATAGATAGATAGATAGATAGAGTGAGTGAAAGGCACTATATAATAGATAGATAGATAGATAGATAGATAGATAGATAGATAGATAGAGTGAGTGAAAGGCACTATATAATAGATAGATAGATAGATAGATAGATAGATAGATAGATATGAAAGGCTATATGATAGATAGATAGATATGAAAGGCTATATGATAGATAGATAGATAGATAGATAGATAGAGATAGATAGATAGATAGATAGATATGAAAGGTGCTATATAATAGATAGATAGATAGATAGATAGATAGATAGATAGATAGATAGATAGGTGCTATGATAAGGCTATATGATAGATAGATAGATAGATAGATAGATAGATAGATATGAAAGGCGCTATATGAAAGATAGATAGATAGATAGATAGATATGAAAGGCGCTATATGATAGATAGATAGATAGATAGATAGATAGATAGATAGATAGATAGATAGATAGATATGAAAGGCGCTATATAATAGATAGATAGATAGATAGATAGATAGATAGATAGATATGAAAGGCGCTATATAATAGATAGATAGATTGATAGATAGATAGATAGATAGATATGAAAGGTGCTATATGATAGATAGATAGATAGATAGATAGATAGATAGATAGATAGATATGAAAGGCGCTATATGATAGATAGATAGATAGATAGATAGATAGATAGATAGATAGATAGATAGATAGATAGACCAGTTTGGACCCTCATCTTGTTTCTGAAGCCCACACCAGTTCACAGGAGGGCTTTACTGTCTAGCAGACACATACAATACAATACAATACAATACAATACAATTACACAATACCATTTATTTGTTGTATAGTAGCCCAAATTGACAGAAGTGCCACTGTGGGCTTTAACAGGCCCTGCCTCTTGACAGCCCCCCAGCCTTGACTCTCTAAGAAGACAAACTGCCAAATCCCACATCTGTCTGGCTGACTCCCACACACGTCTGCTTTCCATTTTTTCCCCATTCAGGTGGTCTCCTGACCTGTGAGGTGACTCAGTCCCTTTTGTCAAGATGACACAAAAGGAGGGTTGTAGCAAGGGACACAACTGTCATCACCGTGGGCCATGACCTTGCACTTTTGGTCACCGATTGAGTTGTGCCCCTTTTCAATTAGGGACCTTTTCATCAGACCAAGGAATTCCTGAGTGGATGTTAGAAAAGCCCACCAGGAAACAAGGGGGCGTCTGTGAGATGAACTGTGAAGGCTTCACCGCTGACGAGTGTTTGTCACTTGCAGACATTCCCTAGAAGGCTGAGCCGAAAAATGGCGACATAATGAATTGTGTGTGGGTAGCGCAGCAAAATGTGAAATTAATAACAACTTGAGGCACGAGGAGAAATGAACTAATACAGCTAAGGAAGAACAAAGAGCGCATCAGTGACTTGGAGAAAACAGAAAAAGCAATTAGCACTTCAAGTGCTGTTTAAAAAAAAGAAAACAAAAAAACAAAACATGTTGTTTCTTTGGTGGGCTTGCAGGTTTTGTTTTTCATTCAAAAGGTGAAGACGCACACCGTGCAGCCAATGAAAAGACAGACAGGTGGTGGCAGTGGTGGTGGCTGATTCTGGTGTCGTGTACGGCAAGTCCACTTTATGTGGCTCTGGGGATCGGAGAGAAATCAACAGAAAGACGTAAGGACCTCAAAGCACAAAGTCGTAAGTATGAAGCCTCAATGAAATCCAAAAAGGGAGAAAACAGCCAAAGGTGGCCATCATCACCCAAGAAGTTCACAAAGGCGAACGCCAGCCAAACGAACTTTAACATGAAGACGGGCAGAAGATCCAACCAAGAGAATGAGAGAGAAACAAACCTTCTGAAGTCCTTCTGGAAGGCGGTGGAGTCCGCTGACTAGCAGAAGTAGATTCACACAAACGAGGACTTGATGACAAGGACACCAGGAATCTGAACGTGTGACACAACCACAACTGCAGAGCTTCGTATTCGCTTGAAGGCCGTGTCCTCAGCATCGATGGCCTCTCCCCCTTTCCCTGGTTGATTCTGTTTGTGTTTTTATTGCTTCATTTGTTATTTCACTCCGCCCCCTTTCACTTGTTATTTACTCCGACCCCTTTCATTTGTTATTTCACTCCCCCTTTCATTTGTTATTTCACTCCGCCCCCTTTCATTTGTTAATTACTCCGCCCCCTTTCATTTGCTATTTTACTCCGCCCCCTTTCATTTGTTATTTCACTCCGCCCCTTTCATTTGTTAATTACTTCGCCCCCTTTCATTTGTTATTTCACTCCGCCCCTTTCATTTGTTATTTCGCTCCGCCCCCTTTCTTTTGTTATTTACTCCGCCCCTTTCATTTGTTATTTCGCTCCGCCCCCTTTCTTTTGTTATTAACTCCGCCCCTTTCATTTGTTATTTCGCTCCGCCCCCTTTCCATGTAATTCTCTGTTCAGGACTTTCACGGCTAACCTGATCAGAGTGGAGACTCACAGCAGTGAAAAGACCGAGAGATCAATGGGTGACCAAAATAAAAAAGCGACTCACTGAGCAACAAAGCCAACACCCTGAACTGCAATCAGAGTCGAGACACAGACGGAGAATTAATGGAAGACAGCATAGGAACTTAGGAACTGCTTTGTCTTTTGAGCTCCACAGACCTGGTCAAGGAGGTGGCACATGCTCACTTCACGGTGGTAAACGTTTCCTTCTGTCTGTTAACTCGCAGGTCTACTGTAGTTTGTAACTCTTTTTGGCCTGGGGGTGACTTTGGCGGCCCTTTTGAGTGTTTGGGCTGGAGGCCTTTTGGGTTTTGTTTTTTTTTGCACATTTTATTGTAACAAATACACCTGAAATCACAACACCAGGGCTTCTGAAAACGGTGAGCACAACTGATGAGGGTGACATCATGAAGACTACTGTGAGGTGGCCTGGGCAGAATTTTTAAAGTTTGGACAGAAATGACCAGGAAATTAAGAGAGTCAAAGGTCTGGTAACAAATCAACGTCAGCGGCGGCCAAGAGTTTGTCAACAAGAAGGTCAGCTGAGCCAAAAGGGACACAAGGAAAGTCGCAGACAGGAAAGGCAGCACACACTCCTCATTCTAACGAGGAACGCTGGAGTTCTTTGCTTCTTTAGGGAATCCATCCAAGGCTTGGATAAGAAGCTGCTGTGTGGAGAAGAATGATGACTCAAATATCATGTGACCTCGCTGTCATGTGACTAGCAATGGGCACGGTGACCGTAAACAACGAGACCGCAGCCTTAGAGAATACAGCACAGAGAGGTCACCATCCCACATAAAAACACTCAGTAAAGATGTCACGGACACAACGGTAAAGGAGATGACACGCAATCTGAACAGCGACCCAAAACGCAATAAAGTCCTCGGCTCAAAAGCTCAGCATCACAACACGAGCGAGACGTCTTCATGGGCCGAGTCGTCTGGGTGAAGGAAAACAACATGAAAGTGCAAAGTCACACACAAGCAGCACTGGCTTCATCTGAAATGACACCATCTTGAGCGCCATCTGACCGGCAACATGTCAGAGCAGACGGGAGAGGAAAAACTGCAGAGGAGAAGAAATGTGAAGGAAAAGAAAGAAAGAAAGAAAGAAAGAAAGAAAGAAAGAAAGAAAGAAAGAAAGAAATCAAACGGCCAAATAAAATCATCTCGTCACCGACGAGCCCATCTTCAGATCAGCAGCTTCAGCCATCACCGCCACGTCTGACAACGGAAGGCCTCTGGCATGTCTGAGGACACAAGAGTTCAGTAATAAACGGGGCAAAACACACTCGGGGGGCATCCCAGAGCAGACCCCAAAACCAAATCATGACACCGAGGCCAAAATCTACTAAAGGAAGGGGTTTGTACCGTCTTAAGTGGGACAGCAAAATATGACTTGCATGTCTGACCAACATGTCACGTGTCACCTGCCTCCTGGGTGACCGTATACCTGAGATATAGTGCCTTTCATCTTTAGTTATCTAGTTACATTGAATATCAGCGATTTATCTATCTGTTATATAGTGCCTTTCATATCTATCTATTATGTACGTATCATTCATTATAGTGCCCTTCACGTGTATCTACAGATCTATCTGTGCATCGATTATATGGCGCCTTTCACGTTGATCTATCCACTATGTCTATATAGTGCCTTTCACATCTATCTATCTATCCATCTATCTATCTGTTTTATAGTGCCTTTCCCTCTATCTATTATATAGTGCCTTTCACTCTATCTATCTATCTATTATATAGTGTCTATCTATCTATCTATCTATCTATTATATAGTGCCTTTCACTCTATCTATCTATCTATCTATCTATTATATAGTGCCTTTCACATCTATCTATCTATCTATTATATAGTGCCTATCTATCTATTATATAGTGCCTTTCACTCCTATCTATCTATCTATCTATGTTACAACCAGAGGTTTTTTTCTTTCATGTACTTGTTTATTGTTTTATTGCTGTTTTGTCATTTAATTCTTTTAATGTCATTTCCATTCGATTTATGTATTATTTGTTATTTATATTCTGCGGTGGGCTGGCGTTCTGCCCGGGGTTTGTTTCCTGCCTTGCGTCCTGTGTTGGCTGGGATTGGCTCCAGCAGACCCTGTAGTTCGGATATAGCGGGATGGATGTTATTTAATATAATTTGTTATTTATATTTCTGTCCATTAAAATGCGCTTGCCTTCCTGACTCGAGCCCCTAATGCCAGTCGGCATGTCACGTACGTACTGTAATTGTTTTTCCGTCGCCGTCATGTCAGATTGTTGTTTGCAGGTGGACGGCCTTTACGTCCCATCTGGTTCTTCTTTGGAGTCTTTAAGGAATGTGAAGTGCGATTAGAGAGCCGACAGCAGGACAGGAGGACGGCGGTCGATGTCCTGTCACACGTCACTCCTGCCGTCCAGTAAGGCTGTTTTTAGTTGTAAACGCCTCCTGCAAGACGCGGGGCTGACAGACTCCACTGACACGTCTGTTCTCGTTGTTACCTTTGAAGACGACTCACTGGTATTAAGAAACAGTGATGTCAGCCAACGTGATGAAGTAACTAAGCACACATTTCAAATGGCAGTAAACGAAGACCAGTTTTGGTCGAGATGTTTCGAATCGAGTGCGCCGCACAAACTGTTGACACTGAAAAGCACATTTTTCAAATCTGCCTTGAGAGAGGTCGCCTTTCTACGAGGGCACCTCAGTAAATCTCCACACTTTTGCGACTGACCAAGTTCTGTGGGTTGGCTGTCTGGCTTTCCTCACGCAGATGTGGGCACACGGAGTGTCTGCGGTCAAAGCGTTCAACTCTCGACCTTCATCGGTCAATTTCTGCCAATGTTTTCATGGGTGCTCCTCTATCGGCTTCTTGAGGCCGCTGTGCCCCTGGAGACACTGAAAGCTTTACAAATGGTTGGATGCCCTCTGCCCTCATCAGTGTCTCGCCACAATGTGATCACGGGGGTCTGCAGGCAGTTCCTTGGACTCCAGGGTTTGTTTTTTGTCCTGACGTGCACCGTGAATTGTGGGACTTTCTCTAGGCAGGTCCAGTTGTGTTTGCCACAGAGGGACTCCAGTCAGGTTCTACTGTGGAAACATCTCAAGGAAGATCAAAGCAAACAGAATGGACCTGCCACACTTTGGAGTGCCACAGCGAAGGGTCTGAAGACGTCACTTTGCTATTTCTAATATCTTTCTGGTCACTCGTGTCTTTGTGTTGAGTGCAGATTGACAGGCAGAAATGGCAAATTTAAAGTCACATCTGCAACACAATAAAGTGAAGGAGCCCTGAAGACTTTCTGAATCCACAGAATATTTGGAATGTGAGAGGAAAACCAAAGGGAAATTCCCTTAGGCACAGGGGGAACCCCACGGCTCAACACACAATGCACACCCACGAGCATCCAATGGTGGCCACCAGATGGACTGGCCTCCAAAGTTTCTTTCCATTTGCAGTGCCGTCCTTCTGTCCTTCCTTCCTTCCTTCCTTCCTTCTTCCTGCCTTCCTTCCATGTAAATGAACATTCAAGAATCCAAACAGAGTTCCCAACAGAGGTCGGCCCTGACATTTACTTTCATTTATTAAAATGTCGGTGCCTACAGTTGGAAGTGGAGTCAATACGTGATAAATAATGCAATAACTAGAAAATAAGTCAATAGCCGGCAGCCTTTTAGATTTATAAAAGCCGATATGCGCTGAATGGGCAGAAAAACATCAAGAGACAAAAGTTAAAAGGTAAACAGAAAGTGCGAGAAGACAAAGCGAATCTTTCAAATTCAAATTCAGATCCTTAGCATGGACCTCCACTGCTCAAGAGGAAATTAATGATTCACTCTGGCCGTGCTACCCGTGTAAGACAGGTGCAAATCTAATCAGCGTACACCTCAGTATTAGTGTTTGCAGTGCGCCACCTGTTGGAATGTACGTTGTAATTCATGTACTAATAAAGTGCATTGCATCGAGCATCATAACCACGTGGAGTAATAAAATGCGTATCTACAATGTTTGTGATGTGCCATGTGTTGGAATGAAACGTGACACATCTGCCTCTGTCTTATGCCATGTGGTATCGGGCTGGGCATAGCAGTGCTAAGGTTTGTGATGCACCATCTGTTGGAATGACAAAGACATCGCATCCAAGACGGACACACACAGATCCACAGACACGCAGAGGCAATGACAGACCACACTTAACACTGGCCAGCCAGGTGGGTGCAGGATTTGTCAAAATGTCACGGGACCAGGAGACAAGGAGACAAACAGCAGAAAGGTAGAAAATCTCAGTTGCCACATCCCAAAAAGTTGAACCAAAAAAAACGGGCAGACATTCCAAACTAAGCCCCTAGTCAGAAATGACAAAAACTACCACCACAAATACTGCTTTGAAATCTCCAGCCACGTGGACATCAGGATTAGTAACGGGCGATGCCACGTGAGCACATGTGACGTGACTGGCATCATCGCAGATAACACGGCCACTGAAGATTATTTAGTCAAAGGATCGAAGACAAGAGGCAAGTATCTCGAATGTTTGAGCGAAGAGGACCACAAAATGAGACGCAGTCACAGATACCCACAGAGATCAGAACTAAAGGCCAAAGCGCAGGGTCAACAAGCCAAAAAACACGAGAAGGAAGAATCGCACGACTCCTTTAGGAAGTCGTCTGCAAACGTGGACGGTAAAGCATCGACCTTTTAATGTGTCAGTGGCTGATGACGTCTTGGGACCCCGGAGACCAGCAGCCGGGAAGCCACGTCTCGATGACGGACTCACAAAAGCAATGGCAGTGCCAGTGTTAGAGTGGCCCTAAACGTTTTCAGCAACGTGAAATTCCATTGTAACCACTAAATATCTGAAATCCTCAAAATCCACACCCTGATTAAAGAGCAGGCTGAAAAGATTTAAGAGCAAAAACAGAATCATAGCATTTGGGTTATGCAAAGGATGGCATATTAGCGTTCTGGGCGGGCTTTGTGTCTGCGGACTGTGAGAAGGGGCGGGGCCACTGTGAGGAGGAGTCATGCAGAAGGCGTGACCTGGGAGGAAGACTTCCACTGCCACCGGAGGGCGACTCTCAGGAGGCCTCCTTACTGGGCTCAGCTCACAGAGTGCCGATGGCGTCGTCTTTGGCCACAAGTGAGCGGTGCGAGTGTGCAGGCAGTGGACGAGGCAGAGAAGAGAGAACAGAACAGAAGGCGCGACAGATGATCGCATTTCACATTGTGCTAGACTACTGGCACGAGTAAGAGCGGACTTCGAAGAGAAACACAGCGAGTGGCGCACCACACAGCTAGGACTGCACAGGCCGTCAACGTTCCACACGCTCGCAGTTTCAGATCATTCTTCATCCCAAACATTTCAATTCCAGCTTTTATCCAATAAGCAAAATCCTAAAACGTACCGAACTTCCGTAGCGGACGTGACGGCGCCTAGTGTGTTGTGAAGCTACCGTGATTACAGCTCTGTGTACACCGCTCTTGAGTTGTTTGATGCGCGCCATGCTTTTTTGGTTGTCAAGTCGCCAGCTGATTGTCAGGGCAAATGTGTGATGTCATCGTCGTGATGGCATCTCGTTATCGGTGTTTGGATTAACAAAGGAAGACTTTTGATTCATCTTGCGCCTCTTTATTCTGGTGCGCCCTTTTGACTTTGAGTTTGCTTTGCGTGTCCGCTCGGTCGCTTTCCATCTCCCTGTCCTCTCGGTAACGGGTTTCATTTTGTTTTCCACGCTGAGCTCATTTCCTGCTTTCAGTTGCTGCCTTCTTCTTAATAATTTGGCAAACCCTGCAGAATTCGCTTTGTCCCGAGTTCAGTGAAAAATGTAGAAATGTTTGAGAATTTGGGCAAACTCGGAGAAATGCACTGAACTCGATGGGAAGGAGAACCTGAGCTGCTACTGAGGCGTCCCCGAGGGCTGCTCATTGTGGCCGTAAATGTGACCTGAGCCGAGAGGTGGCAGCGCTAACCCCCGAGGAACAATTGTCACTCTCTGTGCCTACGACTAACTAAACCCCACCGAGCCTGTATACTCTGAGGGGCTTCCTCTGTCATTTCAGAACGTCCTCTCGGTGGTCAACAAGGTCAGCAGCAAACCCCAGAACGTTAGTGACGACTGCTGTGTCTGCTGCGAGATGTTTAGGTTCAAGCAGCCCTGCAGTGGCGTCATGGAAAATTCAAACGATGGCCACTTGAATGGCCTCGGCCTGACGAGTTCATGTGAAAGATCAGTGGGGCCCAGGGGCCTGCCCATGCAACCCAGAAACAGGAGCCCATCATGGAAATGGGAAAGAAATCCAAATGTGATTATGACAAAGGCGGGCCTCGGTCACGCAACGTGAGACACTACTGGGAGTTACAAACCCTGATGGACGGCCCAGGAGAAGCAGGACTGGGAGATGGACGGACAGACGGCTGGAGTTTACACCGCACCATTAGCTGGTGATGCTCCAAGCTCCAATGTCAGAACACATGAAGTGAGCGGAATAATGAAGAAGTGTTTGTTTGCTTTGTGAATCTTAAGAACGCGTTTCAAACACTAAGTCGGAGCGCTCCACTGACAGAAGGGACTGCGCGTGGGTCAAAATCTGCTGATCAGAAAGGCACGAAGCAGGGTGCATGCGGTCATCTTAGGCATGGCAGAAGAGCGACACGTCTGCGCCGAGATGACGTCACGGAGGGTCTCATGGACGCTGGTCTCTCAGAGAGTCTAATTTGTGCGTCTTGGGCTCCATTCACATTGTACTCAAATAGTGGGAAGTGCCACCCTGCTGTCTCTAGGGGGCGCCGCTGTCGGTATCCTGACAGCGTAGTTACGCGGCAAACTGAAAGCCTTTTTTAAAAAATGTATGGCGTCCGGACAAACGGCCAATAGGAGGGCTCTGCTCGACATGTTTGACGAAGTCGGACGTGCCGAGAGACCGCCGTACAGCCGTCTTTCCAGCCCACTCTCGTTTGGGCCGCGTCTCCACGCTGAAAGCAGATTCCATTTTTTTCCTTCATAATTTCTTTCTTAACTTTGTAAGAGTACCTCAGAATTAAATTAAGTGAGGGCTCATAAATAGTTTTCCGCAGATAAATATTCATAAGGCTTAGCCAGTCTAATCAAAGGAGTCCTTGAAATGTTCTTAGAGAATTCATTAATCAAGAAAAGTAGCTATGCGCTGGAAGAACAGATTTCTGGTCACGTAAGGTTTATATGCCAACCGAGTCCTTGCGCATGTCGCCCGCAAATCAAATTCAGGTTTAAATACGGTGGCCGGGGCTCGGAAAAGACCCCAGGAAGTGTGCCGCTCAGTCGGGCCGCAGAACTTGAGGCAGTCACACAAGCACAGAGCGCCGTGGCGGCGCAGTGGTTAGCGCTGCCGCCTCACCAATCCTGGCTTCAAATCCTGCACTCTAGCGGGTTCTTCCACGTTGGACTGGGGCTCTGGCTCCGGTGACGGGTGGGGTTCCTGCCTTGTGCTTGTTGCATCAGGATTAGGCTTCATCTCCCCAACACCTGGAATCTTATCTTAGGTCCAGAAGTGAAGGGCATGAAGCTCCCAATCACAGCCTGCCAGACCTAAGCTGACTAAACCCCGACTACTGTCAGAAAATAGAAATATAAAACATAATTGTGTGCCCGTCAATGCGGTTAATGAACTTCCACTCGCCACCTAGAGCTGCCATCGCAACGGGAGGTCTTTGCTCTTTTCAATGCACCATCTTATGGGTAAGCGATGACGGTGGGCAGTCGTCGTTAAGCCGTCTCTCTGCTCCAATCCAAAGGGGTGATGAGAGACACGAGCAAGAGCAGCAGACTTGACTTTGGTATTCAGACCTCAGTACCGACAGCGAAACGATCCCAAAGCAAATAACGGAGAAATCTCACGCCAGCCCCCTGCCTCGCCACACTCCCCTTTGAATCGTCCTGTGCGCTCAAGGGTGGTGGCGGGTGAATTTGACAAAGAGCTCAGCACAAGGTCTTTGAAAAGTGACGTTCACTTGCGGTACCAAAATGGAAGAAATGCTGGCACCCTACCGTTTGAAAAATTGGGGGGTTTCGTTACTTTTACAGCACAAAACCCTAAAGCAGACACCAGACAGAGCGCAGAGCGCAGATCACAGGCGGTCACCGCGGCGGGCAGACGTTCGCAGGAAGCCAGTCTCTCGACGAGACTCTAGTCTGTGCATCTCAACGCTGCTTAAAGTTATGAATATCCAAAAGCATTCTGCAAGCTCTCCAGTATCGCCATGAGTGTACAGAAAGCCACCCAGGATGAGCGAGACCCTCCACCAGCATGCCAGCGCTAATCTGCGTCACATTTAGTGAAGAACATTGGCGACTTTGTAGGAGAGAAATAAAAAAAATGAAAAATCTTCACTGCTGTATCTGGACGTGGGAGCGGAGCCTGGGCTGACAGCGGTGACATCTTGGGCGGTTTTAAGTGACAATTCAAGGGGAATGTTGGATTACTGGGGGGGCGGACGACGCACCTGAGATGCACCCCCTCTGTAGCAATGAAGCCGCAAATGGACAGAATTAGAAACCGACCAGGCGGTCAGGAATCAAGAGCAGGGAACCCAAATCCAAAACATGTCACGCAAACTCAACGTCGAGGAATGGGAGAAGGCCGGAAAACAGTAAACCAAAGTCAAAGGAACGCAGCCAAGTCCAAAACCAAGCAGGACTGACTCACGACTGAAAATGTCTGCCCGTCTGTCTGCGTTACACAAAGCGTCCGTCTCTCAATCTGCCCGCTCTCCTTAGTTGTCTGTTATATAGCGCCTCTCATGTCTGCTTATCTGTCATCCGTGCCCATCAATCAGTCTGTCTTCCTCTATTCTCTAGTGCCCTCCATGTCTGTCTGCCCATCTATGTCAGATTGTGCCTTTCATGTCTGTCTGTCTGCCAGCTCATTTCTGTTGAAGAAGACCGAGGGAGCTGAAGGCTCACACGCACGGGCACAACTCCCAGATGAAGGCCTTCAGCCAGACTGCCTCTTTTATTTCCCTGGCCCCTCGCATCATGTGACTATTAGTGTTGCCCAGCAACAGATAGCAGAGGAGGGGCCCGGATACATGAAGGGGCAGGGTCAGAACTCCAAACCACTCCCACATTGCTGCCTGACGTTCACTTCATCCATTTACGGGACTACTGGGGCCAACCCTGGCAGCACGAAATCCAAGGCTGGAAACAAACCCCTCAGAGTAAAGCAAAGACGTTTCCTGGTCGCCCCACCACGATGACTCTGAAGTCTCCTTACTCAGGCTCAGCGGTGCCAGGTGATGATTTCACTTTGCTGTGTGTCGGCCCAGTGCCAGCCCTAGAAGCCATGCCAGTGCTGCACCAGACCCACTCATGCAATATATCTACACATGACATGAACCCACACGGGCACAGGAGAGGTGGCAGAGATGCCACGCAGAGGGTGAGAGATTTGAGCTCAGGACATGGGGTGCCATGTTAGCCATCGACTCTACCACTGGGCTTCATAAAGCAACACCACCAGGACAGACCCCAAAATCGGGCTGGTAAGCAAAAGACAGAAGCCTTTGGGTTCACGGGACAGATGGCGAAGTCCTGCAGTGCCAGGATGGCCACGCTGGTCGAGGCGTCGCTGGGATTTCTCCCTTCTCGCCTGCCCTCATCACTTCACTTCCTGGGCTTCCACTTTGTGCTTTTTAATTAAATCTTTTTATGCGCTCCGGTGTTTCCCAACTCCCCGTACCGTCAAGTCTGCAAATCTGTGATCCCAGGGCGCTTTGCACGATTTAGAGGTGACAGCTAAATGTGACAGAAGAGCTGGGAAAAGATGCCTTGCAGGCGGGCGGGCGTCTTTATTGTCTTATTTACTCCGCTTTCTGTTTCAACGTTCCCTGCGCTCTCAATAGCGGGCTGAACTGACACACAGACGGAAAACGAGCCAAACGACTCGAAGGGAACAGGAAAACGGCTGACTTTGAAAAAAAGGACCTTCAAGCAACAAAAAGTCAAGGACCAGCGTGGTGGCACAGCGCTCAGCAGGCCCAGAGTCCAGAAAAGGTGTGTGTGTGTGTGTGTGTGTGTGTGCTTGGTGGAGACGAGACTCAAAACTGGGCCCACATAAATAAACACAACCGCAGCGGTCAGCGGCCCACTGGCTCTGGTGGTGCTGGACCACTCCAGAGTTACGTCACAAATGGAGGACTACAGGGTGGGCAGTGCCAGGAAAGGCTGACGTGTGTGTGGAACTCGACATGCAGCACGCCAGCACTAGTGAGCAGGACCGCCTGCCCTCAGAACACGAAGGGACGCGACTATTCATAAATGCCACATACACAGGAAAGGCACCACAGTGTATGACGAGAAGAGAAAGAATGAAAAGGCAGACATGTGAAAGGCACTATATAGTAGGTGTCCGGTGGACTTGTTGATAATCTGCCGAAGTCAACATGCCGCACGTCACCGCTCTCTGGCGCCATCTTCAGTTAGTACAGCAGGGTGTACACGCTGACACGGTGGCGCAGTGCTTAGTGCTGCTGCCTGGCAGCTTCACGTACTACAATCCCACTTCCTAAGCTTCTGGTTCGATTTTTTTTTTTGCATTCTCCCTGTGCCCGTGTTGACTTTTCGCCATCCTTTCACATCCTCAAAGATTGGCAGCTCTGTGTTGGCCCTTTTGTTCCCTGCCTTGCATCTGATCCTGCAGTGGTTTGGCTGCGGCCCCCTGTGACCCCAAAGTTCACGCAGGACGCCTTGGTATCCACCTAGAGGAGGAGACATCTGGAGGTCTTTGCTCAGACTGCGGCCCCTGAAAATGGTGGATGGAGCTCAGGGCTCCCTATGTAAGCGCTTGGAGAATGGGAAAGGCGCTATATCAATATTGGTATAATGAGAAGTGACATTACTTTATTTAGTAAGTGTGGCAGGTCATGGAAAAGACTTGGGTGGGCTTGCATATGTGATACCCGCCACACGAATGAGAAAAGAGCAGAGCATCTGGATGGACAGACGCCCAAAACACCGGACCGCCGAATGAGAGTCCACCTTAGAAACGCCACGCGGTAATTAGAACGCCGCCTGGAATCAATTAAACGAGAGCTGTCAGAGGCCGCCGGGCTGCGCAGACGGAGGAAACCTTGGGGGCTCCCGCCGATTTCGCAGCTCATTTAACATAGAGGGCAGCCTGGCGCTCATTTGTCAAGAGGCTGGGGGCGAGGCGGGCACTAATGGCGGCACTGAACTTCTAGATAATGAGGGCAGATTTCTCACTTGTATCCAATGATCGCCCCGTGTGTGTGTATACATATAAATACTTCAGTGTATATCTGCACACGCACACACATTTCGTTCAAATCATTTCAATTCTTCTTTTCTTCAAACATGACTTGAAGCTCCAGAATGACAAAGCGGACAGAGGACTTCAGAGATTCTTACAAAATGATTAGAAATGAAAAGCTCAACATCCCATCTGCATCGCCTCAGCAGAGACCCTCGACATCGGGCTCAGGTGCGTTCATCATCGCTACACCTTGTCTGGAGCCCACCTGTGCTCTCCCCCCGAGAAGCTTCTTAAGACCACAGCAGCCTCCATAATTCATCAACGGAAGAAGTTTAGAAAAACCACAACACTCCTAGAGCTGACCACCCGGCCAAACTGGGCACCTCAGGTGATGGCCACTCTGGCTAAGCTCCGCAGAACCTTTGTGGAGATGGGAGAAGCTTCCAGAAGGATCAGAGCTCTCTGTTCTCTAAGGCTGGGCCAAGTGGTCACTTCCAGAAGGACAAAGCCAAGACGCCACAGGAGTGGCTAAAGGACAACGCGATGAATGTGTCCCACCCAGAACCCAATGGAACAGCAGCCCTCCACTGAGGGTCTACAGAGAAGAAAGGCGGACCACCCCCAAAGGCGGGTGTGTCAGACCCAGGAGGGCTCTAGGCTGGAATGGCTGCCCAAGGTGGGTACTGGGCAAAGGCTCCCAATGGCAGAGTTTAGTGTTTGACGTTTTAATGTTTACTGTTTGTTTCACTCCTAGCCCACCTCTTCTGGGCATGAACTCAAACTGGGAGGGGACGTGGCTGCCATCACTGTGCCATCTGGGGCATTGCCAGGTGAACTCTGAAGGCAGGATGTAGACATTCACTTGCTTTAGCCAATCCAAATGAACGTGGGGGGAGTGGACCCCCCAGTGGTTATGGGTTTGGACTTAACCCATTGGGGTGGTCCGGTCCAGGCCACAGTATGATGGACACACATAATTCCACACTCATTCCTCTACTTCCCATTGCAGTGGCACTGTGCTCAAAGCCTTCAATGAGATGCCAATGCATAACAGGGCACAGTTTCACCGATCGTTCGTTTATTTTCCAGACAGACTCGCCTCAATGCAACTGGACCATCACGACTCGTCTAGAGGTGGCTGTCTGGCTAAACTGGTTAAGTGGGTGAGGGGGACGACTAACCCAGTGGTCATTCCAGGACAGGCAAGAGTGAAATTTCAATAAAATGCCAGTTTGTCAGATGGCACCTGGTGCCACATTTCATTCATTCATTACCCAAAGTCACTTAGTCCCATAAAGAGCTGAGTGGGCTTAACACCTATTACAGCAACAGCAGCATCAGGAACCCACCCTGACAGTGTGCCAGTCCAACAAGTGGCACTCTCATTCATAAAAAAACCATCTGGAGTCACTAGTGGTGATGGAAGTGAAAACTGAAATGCTGAAGAGAAGTGGGCCAGATGGGGCAAATGGCACAGAGACCCAGCCCGGGCGATGAACCCACCATGCCACCCATAGTTTACATGACAACACTGTGCCCAGTAGGCCACAGCAGTGGGTTACAGCGCAGCCCTGCAGAAGGAAGCAGAAAGCAGCGAAAAGATAGATTTTTAATTTCGCCACGAAAATGCTTACCATAAACATTGGGAAAGACGCCTGTGTGTGCCCCGGCTGCCACCGCGCTGTGCCCGATATCCATTCTTAACACTTGTCAATTCCAAGCTTGGCTGATTTAGGATAAGCCCAGCAGCCTTCATTAGCCCAGTCAATTAAAAGACAAAGCGCCGAAGAGGCAGACGGCCTGAAGATTACAGATCTGCAGATATCAGTGTTATCACAGCCAACACCCGGGCGCACTGGCACAACCGGGGGACTTTGGAAGACCTCGCCAGAGATCTGCAATACGAAAGGAAAAGGCAGGCGACAGGAACATTAATTAGTCAGCTGCTGGTCAGCCGGCTCATTATGAACCCCAACTGGACCACCGGCACGTCTGAGTTGTTCAGAGGAACGTCCCACAACTGTCACTGTCCTCACACCCTTGTGGTCCACACTTTAGGCTCCCACCTCGGATCTGTCACTTGTGTTGTTTGGAGCTGAAGGAGTCCTCAACCCACTGGCATCAGGACACAACATTAGGACAGCTTTGACGAAAAGAGCAGAACACGGGCCACTCACCCTCACAGACTCGCAGATCCACTCAGCTCAAGTTGGCTCACCACGCCGCTCGGTCACTCGTGTCACCTCAGAGCCCCCCCTTAGTGAGCTGCCATCCGTGTCCCCGGGTTCTTGTTAAAGAATTTAAGGTGACGGTCAAAATCCACGGGACTGAATCTCATCTGAAGTTTCAACTCCTCAGTCAAGTCGCCTCTTAGGCAACATCACACGACTGCACTTTCATTTAAAAATGGCATCCAGAAACGAGAGAGAGACCCCCGTCAACGCTAGCGCCTTCACACAGACACTAAGAGGGCCTGCCATTCACCTACACTGGGCATCACACAAAGAGGAAATATGTCCTCCACGAGGGGAGAGGGTCTCACCACCAGCCACAGGATTCATCGCCGAACTGAAGCGACCAGTAAGCGACTTGTCGTCAGTTCTTCTGTGCAGAATTGAAACTGCAAAGCGCAATTCAGAAACATTCAAGTAAGCGACAGAACACGCGCCACTGGAGGAAACCCATCCGCCATGTTGGAATGCGGCTTTCTTCTGTGAAAGGTGATCAAACTGGGAATGAGAAACTCTAATGAGCAGAATCCAATCAGGAATGGGCGACTAGTGGCTAAATATGCCAGGGCAGTGTGGGCGAAAGACGACAACGGAGACAAAGGGCTGCCATGTGAAACTACAACTCACTAAAGTGGATGGAGCCTCAATCTCCGTTTGGCCCACCAATCCTCACCCTTCGTAGTTCTCCATGACTCTCCTTGACACTTTAATCCTTTCTTGTACGATGGAGAACAAAACTGCAAAAGGGTCCCAGATGAGACCCTCAGGTGACTGGACCTCCACTGACTTTACTCAACCCAACACCTCACTGGCATCTCGATCGCCTCTGGGCACAACATCGGGACCACTTTGACCCTAACAAGCCTGCCGGGTCCTGGTCACCTCAGCATCACATCACGTCGAACTTGGGGCCCAACACACTTCTTGGTCACCGACCTACGGATCTGGAGAGGTACTGCCTAGCTAAATAGGAATTATATAGTGCCTTTCATACTCTATCATATAGTGCCTTACACTCTCTTTCGATTGTCTTATCAGATATATAGCGATCCACCAATCAGCCTCTTACTGTATATAGTGCCTTTCATCTGTCTGTCCTTTAGATTCAATTCTTAGCTCTACTTTATTGATCCCAAGATGAAATGCATTTGCAAACCGCAGGAAAACAAAAACTATCACAGATGCCACTTAAAGTACCACATGAGAGGACAGAACACGGACACGTACCACATCAACATTCCGCTAACAAGGATTTGTAAAGGGAGATTTCCCGATGGCTTCCCTCTGTCTCTCATATGCTGCCTTTTCCTGTCTGCCTTCGGTGGCCCCAATGACAGCAGGTGTGTGACATGTCGGCCAGTCAGTCCTGTTCGGGTTTCACTGGCATCTGCCCGCAGGACAGCTCAACACCTTGTGCTGCCAATCCTCGTGCCCAAGGCCCTCCGTCTGCAGTCAGGTTTGCTGTCCCCAGTGCCCATGCTGTCACTCAGATGTCACCTACAAATGTCACTCCCACACTCTCGGCAGTCTGCACATGACTTTGAGCTGAACTATCATGAAAGGCGCTATATAGACGTTTTCTGCCACCTTGCAGGTCAAGCATTAAGAGAAGGAACTTTATGAAGCAAATTAAATCTGCAGCTGGAAAGTATTTTATTAAAATTTGGTTTGCTGACAGGTGGGCTCCTGTAAGCCCCCACGACACTTCCCCCACTCAACAATCATGGCTTGGCACAGGCCTCGTGATGAAGAGGAGTGATGGCGTTCGCACTTCAGCAAGGCGGCGGAGATCATCATCATCAACAGCAACAACGAACAACCCAGACACAAATGAAATTTCCCAAAGCAGCGAAGGGCAGCAGCTGGGCGATCCATAAGGTGGCACACGTTGAATGCCAACAGGAAGGCCAAGGGAGGAGGCGCTCGCCATTTGTCTCCATTGATCCACACTCCCGTTTATCTGCTGACAACACCACAAGATGGAGAATTCCAACACGACTTCAATTAAACTTCTAATCCCCGTAACTGAATCTGCTTTGATTTTCAGATTCTGCAGAAGCGGGCCCCCTGCTGTCGCACCTTTGCTAGCGCGCCTTGATTTTCAGAGCTCTAATTCTCTCATTTCTAAGTCTGCCGTCTACAAATCAGAAACGGCGGGAACCCACGTGGCGCCCTGAAGCAGCACAAGAGAACGCATTGACTTCAACGAGGATCCGTCACGACGTGGCGCCACTCGATTTACTCTTCATGCCAGGTGGCACTCGCTGCCCACAGGTGGCCTCCTTAACTCTGCTCAGCAACGTAATCTCACGCCAAACAGTCAGACGAAGCCGATGGCGACATCAGCAAATGGACTCCTGGGGCCTGCTCTCCTTGTCCTCGAGGCGCCACTGGCAATGCCAACTTGAATGTGACTGACTTGGGGGCCCAAAGCAGAAGGAGAAACTGGGCCATCGGTCCAACTTAATCAGTTTAGCTGAACATCTTGATGGGAACAGGCCATTCAATCCAATCTACCTCCAAATCAAGACCCCCCAGTCCGCATTGGCCGTGTGGCATCATTACGTCACGTAGACATACAAACATATCACAGGAACAAAAAGCAGAAAAAGAAAGGCGTATACGGGCATCGGCCCACTGACCCTGCGTGAAGTTTAAAAGGAGGCCACGAAGAAAACCAAAATGGCCAAAGGAAAGATGAGGTGCATTATGGGAACGTGTGGTTATTACAAGCAGCAGTGTCACTGACATGAATTATGTGCCACATGTCGCCCTCACGAGTCGTGTAGGGAGCAGCAGGGCCACTTGTCACACAGAGCATTCCCAACAGAAGCACAAGACCACGCGAGTCGAAATGTACAAAGGGACCTTCTGTTTCTTGCCTGGTCCGGTGGGCAGGCTGCCGATACAAACGCCGATATGGCGGCGCCGGCTGCAGTGTTAAAGTGGAACTTTTGAAAGACTAAATGCACAAACGGCAGGTGCGGCCCCAAAAACATCAATCCCTATGGACAACAGCCCTCAAACTCAGAGGGGTCCGGCTAGCCGCAGATGTGCCGCCATGCTGTTTGAGGGTCTCCGCTGTTTTATGGTTCAGCTTGGTTGGGTTTCTTGTTTCAAGTTGCCACAGCTACGTCGCCATTACTGACCAACCTTAGACTGGGAAGCAAATGGCAGATAAGTTCACGAGAGTCAAACGCAACGAGAAAACGAAGGGCGAGACCACCAGGCCACCTGCCGCTCATTTGATTAACTCCATGTTAGGTTTGGCTGCTGGGCTTACGGGCTGACATTTGACGTGAAGGTGAGAAGTGCTGCTTAAAGCCACGCCCCCAAACAGGCCACACCCCCACCCATAGTGGAACAAACCTCTGTGGAGCGCAGGATCAGAAGGAATACAACGTGAGCGTTGGCACCCAGAGAGACCGCCAGCGGCACTCGATCAGCCAGCTGTACCCCAAACGACAAGGGGCTTCCACAAACTGCCTTTCAGTGGGCTAAACCCGACATTAGGACTATGGATGATAAATCTGGAGGTCCCGCATCGCGAGTCGTACCTCCTTCACCTCCTGTCCTCATATAACCTTGGCAGGCATCGTTCTGGGGTCAAGTGACCGATGAGGGTCTCTTTACAGACTGCAGCCTACTAGCGGGGTGAAGGCTGGCAGCTGAGCTGAAGTAACATGTGAGGCACCCTCTGTTAGAGCGCCATCCCAACTACAGCTGGCTCCTGTCTTGTGCCCAATGCTGCTAGAGCTGGCACCGGCCGACATGTCGAGGATTAAGAAGTATCAGTGAGTAACGATGATGTGTGAGTGAGTGGATGGCTGTCCCGTATCTGATGCCGTCGCCCTGAGTCGAGTGGATTTGATCACGTGAAGGCGCTATATACAATGCGGGATTTACACCGGGACTCCCCCAGCCACAGCTGCCAGTGCGCCACATGTCCCATATGTTACGTTTCAGCTGGGGTCTCTCCCTGTGCCACTTATATGAGTTATTGGCGTCATTTTGTGGTTTTATTAGTCTGAAGGTCCCCAAGTTTGAGTCCCACTACCGCCGTCTCAAATAAGATGAGCAGCTAAGAGGGGCCTGAGCTGAAACAAAGGGGGCCGCTTAGGGGAGGAGAGGCTGTAACGGTAGGGGTGGGCAGTGCCAGGCTGAGAGACAGAGAGCCCACTGTCATTTAAGAGTCTGCCTCGCAGACACCACGGCCACGTCTCGCCCCTTGAAGGTCCCCTGGGCACAAATGCGCAAGGCCAGTGCCACTCCACTCAGACAGGTGCCAAAAGCTTCTTTCTTTTCAATGGCATTCAATTATTTTTGCAAAAAGTCCAAATCCTCAGTTAGGACCCCCATTCTCACTCAAATCTGGGACCGGGGTCTTGTCTGAGCAAATTTTAATTGAAATGGCTATATTTTAAAATAATGTATTAAACATAACCGAGAAACTCTGAAAACTCCTGCAACCGGGGTACGTGCCCAATGTGCCCAGTGTGCCCACTGCCTGCACAGTCTAAGGGAGAATAGAGGGAAAAGCATGATGGGAGAAGCTGGTGGTCTGTGTACTCATTTGGGACGGAGGGCAGACCACCACAAGCAGGTACAATGACAAACAGAGGTGACACACAAATTCATTAGCAGTCAGACGCTAATCCGCCACCAAAGGCACGACGTGAAAAAGCTGATTAGATAAAAAGAACAAAACGATCAGCTGCCAGCAGCGTCTGTGATATTAAACTGCAAACTGGTGACCGAGATAACACAAATAAATAATAAATAAATCAACCATCTCGACCGCAGGTAATGGGAACTGAGGGCCAAGAGACGGACGAGCAACAAAGACGCCTGAAGGAGGCGCCGCTGACCGTTTACGTTTCTGAGGCTGTGTAGACGGTGTGGGTCAACGTGTTCTCCTCGTGCTCTCCTTGTGTCCTCCTCATGTCCTCAGCGTGTCCTCAGCATGTCCTCCTCGTGTCCTCCTCGTGTCCTCCTTGTGTCCTCAGCGTGTCCTCCTCGTGTCCTCCTCATGTCCTCAGCATGTTCTCTTCGTGTCCTCCTCGTGTCCTCCATGTGTTCTTGTGAAGGCCTTATGTTGGCTTCTTTGTTTTTTCGGAGAGTGTCCGCGGTGCAGGCTGGGGGTCTTGTCATTGCCTCTGCATGTCCACACTGCCACGACAACACCTGATCCGGTGGGCTCACACTTACCTCCGCGTTACGATTGGCCCCTTAACAGATTGTTTTTTTTACAAATTTCACAATGGGGGTCTCATGCCTTAAAACTTCATTTTTCATTATCTGCGTACTTTTGTAAGCTGCCATTTTGATTTGCTCACAATCGGCGCTAATTTGTCGTCCCGTCGTCAGGGCAGGGGCGTGCCCTCAGAGGTCATGACCTTTGGATGCTACGATTGGCATATTTTATTTTATTTTATTATTTTTCTTTATTGCAGGTAAACTGAGGCTTGTGCCCACATGGACTTGGATTTTGTCATTTCCTGTCACCTTGTTTGCGTGTCATTTTCTGCAGGCGCTGCGATTTCTCGGGATTCCCAGGGAATGTGCGACACGTGACGTCATCCGCGCGACCCGTCCACAGATCATCGGCACTGGCTTCTTTTCCGTTTCCGAGTTTGGCGAGTGATTTTCGCACTTCTGAGTTTTGTCAAATGTTTTCCGTTTGTTTTTTTCTTTCTCTCTGGTTTGGACCCTCACATGTGACCCCCGAGCCGCTAATTCAATTGTTTCTGTGACTCCTGCTGAGTGAGAACAATGGCTTTACAGGCTCATCCTTGGGGCGTCAGCCCAGTCCCAGTCGCTCTCGGTGTTTGATTTTGATTCTCGCGGCAGATTTTCTGATTTTGACTTTTTCTTCTGCTTACTGCCAACATCAGCGAGGTGCGCACTTCACGTTCATTTATTTACATCTCGGAGTACGCAGGGGTGGGCATTGGGGTGTGTAGGGTGGGCAATGCAATGCCAAAGTAAGCCACAACTTCATTTGTTACTGATTTTTTTTTCATTGGGTAACATGATGATCCTTTTGAGTGGGCAATGCCCGCCCCTTAGTGTGGCAGACTTGAGGGTTCAAATCAGAACCAAGTCGCCCATCAGCGGCCATCGGCCACCACAGAGTAGGAGGAGGAGGACTCCACAAAATTCCCAGGCCAGGCTCTTCCAAGGCAACCTAACTAGAGAGGCTGGCATGGCCTCCACTGGGACATCCAAGTGTCATCGAGCTTCACTGTGGTGACACATTCCGCAAGCTCTAGTGCCAAGGGCTGGCGTTCCACATTGCGCCACTCAACCACTGCCACCACTGCTGTTTGATTGTATTTCTAATACCATAAGCGAGGACTGACCACAGAAGCCAAGCAGATGACATTTCTGGTTCAATTTCCTTTCAAAAGCGGAGCGTCAAGGACACCATGTCCAGATTTCTGATGTCACCACGCCAGGCCAAACTACAGCAGAGCACATCTGACACAATCTGCCCAGGCCTCCATCTTCTAAACCTGCCGTTTCCACTATGGCTGCTGGGAGATGGCGCCTACTAGCACTGGGCAGGAGCCCACCCTGGGCACACACTCACACTGCCTCTGCCCAGGTTTAAGTCCACAGACAGAAATGGCGGCGGTGACCGAGAGTGACCTCGACGAGCCGCGGTGCTAAAGGAGAACCAATCAGGGGTCTCACTCTCTCTCTGTCCACTGCACTTGCCCCCCCCAGGCAACAGGTGGCTATGAACTCGGACCCTCTGCGCCACACAGCGGCCTGCTTTGTCTTCCTACTGCTCACCTTGCTAAGCTCCCACTTTTGACTTGGGGGCTGTGGGTTTGTGACCCCACAGCTTTCTCCAAGTGTGACAAAGTGACGAGACCCCAACTGACTTCATGACACACATACACACCCAACTGGAGAAAACGGCCATTCTGGGTGGAGCCTAACGAGGGCCCCACCCGAGACAAATGTGGCCATTGACTGATCCCGGGTCACCAGAGCCCACCGCTGCACCACCGTGGCACTCAAATGTTAAAGTGCAGAAATAAAGAAAAGTGGGCACCCAAAACGGTGACTGCAAACTAAAAGCTTCTTGGCACATCCCTGGATCGTGACCTTTCCCTCCACCATAGTAATGACTGCCACATGTGGTGCCCATCGTCCTGGGCATAAATCCCGGGCCTGCTCTGAATGCTCTCATTGTAGCCGGTGGGCTTTTCCTCCAGATATCTGGATGTGTCGTGGTAGTGAAGTGGACCCTCCTGCAGACTGGCACCCCACCCCGTGTTGATGCCTGACTTGATGCCAGGGCTTTGGAGACTCTGACCCTGGTGAGCCTGAACTGGATGAAGCAGGGCTGAGAATGGAGGAATGATGATGATGATGATGATGATAAAGTGCGGGTCATGTTCAAAGTGAGCAGGGCAGTGGGGTTCAGTCTCAGTTCAATTATATAGCGCCCTTCACTGAGCGCAGGCACAAACACCCACTTTACAGGTGGCTGATCTCCAAGCTTTAACCCGACGCCACCCCAGCCCCACAAACGAGTACTGCAGTGCAGAGCGGGTGAAGATGTGTGAAGAGGGCAGGCCTGGCGATGGACTGGCATTTCCCTCTCTGATGTCACCAAAAGAATCTCCAGACTGAAGGACCCTCTACTGGGCCGAGTGGTAACAGACAAATGACAAGAACATGGGAGGGAAGGGGCCTTGCAATGGCTGGATGACCCCTCCTCATGTCTAATGCTGCTGGGATCGGCTTCACCCCCTCATGAGTAGGCCTGATACTAAAAGACGATGACGATGACGATGATGTGGGCGTGAATGAGCCCTGGAATGGACTGCCTTCCCCCCAGGGTGGGCTCCTGCCTTACACCCACCGTTGCCTTGATGGGCTCCAGCCCCCTCGAAACCCGAACAAAGCATGTGAACATAAAATGGTGCTTTCCACGATGGCGCAAGTGGCAGATGACGGCCCAAATCCCCCCATAATGGAGCCACGACACCAGCGACCCACCGCGCTCTCTTATCTTATTAAAGACCAAGAAGCAGAAGCGGCAGCAGCAGCCGCCGCCACCGAAGTGTAACCCAGTTCTGTGAAATGAGGCCAGGCGCATCATCTCCAGTATGTAGGCCGAGTTATTTCTGGCATTTTAAAAAAGGAAATTTTCCCTTAAACTGACAGGGCCGCCTATTCAGGCGCATCCTCATTTCATGAGCACCAAGCACATCTGAAGTGGCACAAAAACCAGGCCACCGACACCAATGGCGTCACCGCGCGGGGCATCTTGAACCCCTGGCACTCACGGCTCTTGGGACGGCGTCCAAGACAAACGAGCAGGAGAGCCGAGGCAGGCGAAATTCTGTGAAAGTCGGCCTCTCCGTCTCTAGGCGACCCTTTGGGGGGCTGAAACTTTAAAAGATGGCATCAACTGGGTGCCAACTTCACAAAACACATCACGGACCGATAAGAAAATAAACGGCCCTCAGGAGGTTCAGGTGGGCTGCCACCTCACGCCCAGGGCCACTGGCACAGCAGCAGCCTCTCCTGACCTGCGTGAGCGGATTAGGAGGTGGACGGATGGAGGGGCAAACATCCACAACATGAAAGAGGACATTACAGCTGTCCTTACGTTCCTATTGGCAGGGAGAGCTTGTGAGGCGCCACTTGAGAAATCACAAGGGACCCGCAGCCCACCCAGGACAAAAACACGTGAGGCTTCAAGGGTTCAAGCTGACCACCACTCATTGCTCCTCATCGGTTCACTTCTCAAAGTACGGAGGAGCAGCTAGAGGAGCAGACAGCCTCCATTTTATATAGCGCCTTTCAAAAACAAACACAATTTCAGGTACCGGGGTGGGGGAGATGGATCAGCGTCACAGGCATTGATGGGAATGGCACTGTAGGAGATCAAAAAAAATAGATAGATAGATAGATAAATAGATAGATAGATAGATAGATAGATAGATAGATAGATAGATAGATAGATAGATAGATAGATAGATAGAGTGAAAGGCACTATATAATAGATAGACAGACGTGCCCCCCCCATCTCCCTAGCCGTTCCTCTTCAGGCACCCCCCCATGGCACAGCATGGCACAGCTCGCCCGCGTTTCCAGACCCAGAGTGCCTAACGTACGGCGTGCAGCCACAGAGCGACGACTCCAGGATTCCTCGGCCACACGCAGTTCTGGTTTTCCACAGCCTCGTTCCGGCTGGTGGTCTTTCAAGAAGAGCACTTAAGTGGCATTCGACAAGTTGTGCCAGATGTGCGGCGTCCTCTCACAAAGCCACAAAGACCCAAACCCGCGGCCTTGTATTACTTCCTTTGGTTTTCCTCCTGCCACAGCGATGTTAAACGCCTTGTTTTGATTTTGGACGCCTGCCCAGAGCTCACGGCCCTCCTTTGCTTTGCTTTCCTTTTCCTTTTCCTCTCCTCGTCGCCATATTGGACTTTCCCTGCTGTTGACTCGCTTCTGTGCCCTGGCAGGCTCAGTGGTGCACTGGTGCTCTGCCAGGACAGGCTTCTGCTTTGCACTTGATGTTGCTGGGATTGGCACTGCCTCCCAGTGAATTGGATGTATGGATGAATATAGTGCCTTGCACAACAGCTATGACATAGTTCACCAAGACATTCTCTAGCCCACTAAGTCCAGCTCAGGGTGGCAGGGAGCATGGGGCACAAGCACATGATGAATGGGGTACCAGTGCACCACAGGGCACAATCACACTCAGCTCTGCAGTGGTGGTGGTACTGCCACACCCAAGACATACGATTCCTGTACCCTCTCATCTCCTAGCTAGGCCCCTGCCTGAGACCCCTCAGAAAACGCAGCCGACCTGGAGATCCTGACTGGCAGCACTGGCACCAGACAGGAATGAAAGAGAAAACCTAAAACAAAAGCGGAGCGTGGTAGAGAGCCGGCCTGACCTTTCACGCATCTGACGCAGTCACTTCTGTTTTCTGCAAGCTCGACAAGTATAAAGGGCCGGGCACGGCTCCGGCGTTAGATGACCATTAAAAGGTGGCAGAAAATTTGCATCTTTCAAAGTTCACAATTTAAAATTTTGCTGAAGTTAACAATATTCCATTTGGAAGCGCCAGAGTGATTTTGCTGCAATGCAGTAACAGAAACGACGATGACACCGAGCAGGCATGGAAGGAGCCGGCGTGGAGACACATGAGACGCTGTGGCAGAAGGCAGTGATGCCAATCTGAGGGGCTGTGCTGATGGCTCAAGAGGAGCAGCAGCCAAATCACCGGCCATCATAAGAGGGCTGTGGGGTTCTGGGGGTCCTGCCGACTCAGTGTGGCCTGCCGACCTGACCAGTGCCCAGGATGAGCTGCAGCCTATGAGACAGCGACTGGCAGTATGTGGGCATTCAGTGGACCCTGAGGAGGAAAACGTCCATTCAGAGCTCCCGAAACACACGGATCTGTCACTCGCTGAAACTCAACAGGCAGGCCTCAGAATTCGGGGTTTTGTGTTTGTCGTTTTGTTTTATTGGTTACTCATCTTAGTAACATCTCTTTGTGGCGCCATCGGCGGTTTGGCCTTTAGAACCGCGCAGCTGGCACTCGTTTTCACCCCGTGTGCATTTTGTATTTGCTACGTTCATTGCATTTCTGCCGCGCCATCTTGGACTGAATTTTTCTTTTTCATCACAGTCTGTGTTACTCGGCCCGGCGGCAGTCGTACGGTTTGCGGTCATTTTTGTGGAGTTCACCTGCAGCTCCGACTTGTGACCTTTCACCTTCCTGCTCCGGATGTGAAATAAAGAAAACCCAAACGTATTGAACGGGCATCCTGTCACCCCAAATGCAATTTGATCACAACGACTCGATGAGCTTTTTATTGTACACATTTCACTCCCGAGGGGACGGCAGACGCTGGGACTGAATGGTCTCCTCTCGTTTGTCACGTTTCTTACGACTGGGGTGAAAGGTCATTGTCTCGATGATTCACCGCCCTGTCCAGCTCAGAGCTCACCGTGAGGCTTACCCTCAAAATCCAGTCTCAGGCTCCCCTGAGGCCTTGAAACCACAATGGGGGGCTCAGTGGCCTACACGAACACAAAGGCCCGATTTTAAACTCCGCACGACCTCAAAATACACGAAACTCAGAGAGACAAAAAACACAACACGCAATGAACGCTCACGCAGGGAATCTTCATAAACCAAGCATCACCCACGCTGGCGTTCTCACATCATTTACGAAAAGTAAGCGACTAACACGCTAGACCTTCGTTTGCAGCGGCACACACACACAAAAAAAAAATCAGATGGACTGACGATGAGGAGGGCAAAACTGACCCACAAAGCACTGCTCTGTTCAGGTCTTACCCAAATCCTGGCCACGAGATTTAGTGGAAAACTGTAGCAACTGGTAAATCGTTTCGCTTTCCCACAAGGACGCGGCGGACAAAATGTCATTTAGATGCACATCACCAAGCAACACAACAAGCGCCATGGAAAGCAACTCTTCAGAGTCCGCCATTTTGTTTTTCTCCCGATTCAGGGAATGAGACAAGTAATGAAGATTATCGTAAAAGGCACAAACCAATCGGATTAGAGTCTCCTATTTCTAAAACGCTGGTTTCCACCCATTCACAGTGCAGCGCCATTTTCAAAAGTCTTCTCCACCAGGGTTTACATATGCGAGGCTAGCGTGGAGGAAAAGTCGAAAACGAAGACCAAAGCATGCGTCTTTAAACAAAAACATACAGTCGTGCGGACGCAGCCTCAGTCAGAGCAGGACCAAAACCCAGGAAATTCTAAAGAGAAGCGCGATGCCGAAGTGCCATCAGGCTTAGGAAAGGTGAGAGGCGGGGCCAGTGCAGCAGCGGCATCGGGGGGCCCGCCCCCTTCGGTTCGACACGTCCATAAGAAGATAATTCAGCATATAATTAACTTGATACCCGACAGTACTGCGTACGATAAACGCTCTGCCACTTTAAACTAGAAGCCTTTCTGTTGTTTAATGAGTATTCTTCTTCTTCTTCTTCTTCTTCATCTTCTTCTTCGGTCTTACATGTGTGACTCTCATAAAATGTAACCTTACTGCCTCTTCTGTTCTTTGCTCTGTTTAGGTGTTTGTATTGGTTTTGTTTTTATATAATTTGTAAATTGTCTTTGCGTTTGTGAAAGGCACTATATACATAACGTTATTAGTATTATTATTAGTCACAGAAACACACAATCATTCAAACCCCCAAATGGTATAAAAACGAGCCGTTGTAAAACTGGGTAGAAGTGACTACAGAAAAGCAGATGATTGTAGTCTGATGCCACCACCTTAAAAGCTTCCAGACGTCCTCTGAAGGCAGCAGGTGGCACTGCCAGTAACAAAGGATCTAAAATGGCAGGCAAAGTGATGACACAAACAAGTCCAAAAATGAAACCTTAAACAAGAATACGAGGAAGAATGCGTGTCTGTAGGGTCCTCAACCATCTGTTGTGCCCGGCGCCCTGACCGTTGTGACACAGCAACACAAAATGGCATAAAGGGTACAAGGACACAAAAATAGACGGAAGCCAAACCAGGGCCTTCACCAGTCTGCCAGGCCTGTCCCAAAATTCAACAGGCAGGCTTCAAGGCCTACTCAGGCCCCAAAAACAGCTTTTTTAAACATGCCCTGAAAGGGAGAGGAACCCATATAAACCCCTGGCTTAAAGGACAAGGCCAACAAAGAATCTTTATAAATCAAAAATGTATTCAAAACAGAATCACTTATGAAAGAAAGACAAAGAAAAAGCAAAAAGGGACACTTAAAATGGCAATCCACTGCAAACAAGTGCAATCCTCGATCCAGAAATGGAAACCCAAAACAGAAGTCCAGACATCGGTGGTCACCTTTACGCACCCCTCAACCACCGACACCATCTACACAGCCCTCAATATACAGTACAGGTGGGGGGCGGTCCGCCAAGAGTGACATCAGCAAAGCACCGCCTGTTGTGGGCTCCACCCACAAATGACAAAGGACATCTTCAGACAGCTTAAGTGCACAATACGTAAATAGCAAATAGTACAAAAAAAAAATTCACAAACATGACATCACAACCAAATCTGCATGACAAATAAGAATTCAGAAAGAGCAAAAAAGGGAAAACACGCATAAGCCAGGAGTCAACACAACACGACCCCGGTGTCCCTGGTTTCATCATGCGCTTATTCCCCATCCACTGTAACATTCTTCTTCCGAAACCTCCAGAACTATTTGTCCCTGTTTGTAGAAATCACCCTGATGCCCCCGACACTGCCCAAGAGCTCTCCAGTGTCACTGCTGTGGTCTCATCGACTTACTGGCCTGAGACGCGTCTTACCAAGTGATGCCCATTCCATTGCCTAATTCCCTGCTTTCGCTCGGCACATTTCATTTGTTCCTAATTCTTTGCACAAATCATCTGGACGACTCCCACGGCTCCGGTGTCTGTCTTGTGACGTCAAGTGCTTATTTATTGACCACGTTGGCCAGAGACAGTCCTTCAACATTAACGTTCCCATCGTCTCCTAACCTTTTCAATCTGATAGCTCCAATTTGAACTTTCCTTCTTCATGTTGTTCCAAATCCATCCATCCATCCATTCATTTTCTGCCCCCTATGCCGGCCCAGTTCGAGGGGGCTGCAGTCTGAACAAAGATGCCCAGATGTCCCTTTTCCTTGCCTGCCTCCTCCAACTACTTGTGTGCATAGGAAGGCATTTCCCAGGCTACCCGCGAGACATAATCTCTCTGGCGTGTCCGGGGTCTTCCCCATTGTCACCTCCTGGTATGACCACCTCCCCACGGGACGACACAGGAGGCGTCTTAATCAAATGCCCAAAGCTCCTCAAATGGCTCTCTTCAATGCAGAGGAGTTCCTCCTGCATGTCTGTGAAGGAAGCTCATTTCCACCACCTCTATCTGTGATCGCGTTCTCTCAGTCACGACCCAAAGCTCACGACCACAGCTGAGGATGGGAATTCCGACCAACTGCTAAACTGGCAGCTCTCTCTTCACCAGTACTGATCGCTCCAGTCTGCCTGTTGTTGAACAGGACCCTGAGACACGTAAACTCCTTCTCTTGACGTAGCACGACCTCCCCAACCTGCAGCGGGCCTGCCACCCTTGTCCTGTTGAGAACCGTGACCCCAGAGTTGGGCCACTACATACTTGGCCGCAAACCACCCGGTGTGTGTGTCTAAGGTCACAGGCTGAGGATGGCAACAGGACCACATCATCTGCAAAGGGCAGAGAGGAGACCCCCAAACTATAAAATTATGAACAGGCTCAGTGACAAACGGTGGCACTGGCAGAGGTCCACGCCCGCTAGAAATGAGTCAGACTTGCTACTGGCAATGCACACCACACTCTCGCTCTAGTCGTCATCCTGATTCCCTCTACATAATAAACCCAGAGCATCTAATTATTGCCAGCGCCTGTCTTGAAACTGGAGTCTTAACAAAGACATAACGGGAGTGACGCCTCCAAAAATAATACAAGAAGCAGGCCAGGAAATGCACTAACCTGCCCAGAAGAAGCTGGCCTTAACTCAGCCAGGTCCCAAATACTACCTCCTGGCTTTCGGCAGAGCAGGCCCTAAAAATGGAGAGCTGGCAAAACAACACAAAATGCCCACCGGAGGAGCATCCTCTGACTCAGCTAAGACAAGCGATGAGAGGGGACAATCGGGCTAACTGTCTCTTCTCTGTCTCCAAGAAAGGCCCACTCCTTGTGGATAGGACTCCATAAAAGTCTCAGAAGGTGGCATCTCATTCGTGACCAAATTCTCATGACAGACAGAACTCCTCAGTGAAACGCTTGGAAAATCCCTCGGTTGTGTTTTTTTAAATGTTGTGCCACAGTGCCACCTTCTTTTGCTTTTTTGTTATTCATTAAAAATGGAGAATCAGCACCTCCAGGTCTGAGGTCATGGTGGTCCTCTCTTGAGAAAGAGTGAATGGCACTCTACCAGCACTCCATAGTGGAGGAGCTCAAGTATCTTGTTCACAAGTGATGGATAAAGGGAACGTCAGATCAGCAAGCGCATTGGAGCAGCGGCCAATGTGTGTTGAGTCCAAGGACAGAACTCTCTTTTTTTTTTTCATTTTTCACTTTTTATTACTCTTTAATTTAATATTGTTTCTTTGTATCAGTATACTGCTGCTGGATTATGTGAATTTCCCCTTGGGATTAATAGTATCTATCTATCTATCTATCTATCTATCTATCTATCTATCTATCTATCTAATACTGCCAACTACGCTATCTATCTATCTATCTATCTGTCCATTTTACTGTTCAGTCCACGTCCCTCTCCTCACCAGTACTCATCAGCTCAAAGCAATGACCAAAAACATGAGCGGAAATGGCAGAAGTCACCATGACAGGGTGATGAGCTCAGGGGTTCAGGAGAGTCGCAGAGTGGAGTCGCTGCTCCTCGGAGTCAACAGGAGACAGCAGAGGCGGTTTGAGCTTGGCGTAAAGACGCCCGACAGGTGGCATCCTTGAGATCTGCACCAGGCAGAGACCAGAGATCAGGTGGCAGACCCAAGACACCCTGGAGGGATCACTTGACTGGCTTGGGGACACCTGGGATTTTACCAGAAAGAACTGGAATCGGTAGCTGGGGACACACAAGTCTGGGATGATCTGCTTGGACTCCCAGTGGTAAAAGAAAACTATTCAGAAGAGGGGATGAGGAGAACAAATGAGGCCTCAGCAGGTCTCGGGGAAATGGCACTGCCATTGGAAAGTTGACTGACTTGTCGTTTGGCACGGGGTCATGTTTTAAACTGGAGTTAGATAGATAGATAGATAGATAGATAGATAGATAGACAGATAGATAGATAGATAGATAGATATGAAAGGCACTATATTATAGATAGATAGATAGATAGATAGATAGATAGATAGATAGATAGATAGATAGATAGATAGATAGATAGATAGATAGATAGATAGACAGAGATATTTTATTCATCCCCTCAAAGACATTCAGGGGTCCAGGAGATCAAACACGTCATTCCAATTTATTAAAACAAGGGGACAAAGCCTAAACAAACCAAGAGTAAAGAGTCCAAGCGGTGACTTGTTGCAGTGCCACATGAACGCGCAGCCGCTACGAAGCTACTGACCTGAGCGATTCGGATGGGACTACAATCACAGCGGATGACTTTATTGATGTAACACTAATGGCGTCTGAATGTTAAACATTGTAAGCGAAACATTCAATTCCCAAGACAGGTTTACCACTTAAATTCACGCACACCACCTGGTGCCTGCCACCTGATGGGGGACGAGGGCACTGCCCCACCTGCCCTCAGCACATTCACTCCGAGTTTTAGGCTCTTGCCAGGGTCTCGCTGTTCCTCTGGGTATTTGGACCCGTCTCTGTTATTCTGCCTGACGCTGTATTCAAGTTTGCTCTTCGAAGGCCGCGTGACGGCGCCCACTACAGAAGGCGCTATATAGAGACTAAGCCAAGGCGTCCGGGCCTCTGTAATCAATCGAAGCTCTTTTTCTCGTAACTCTTGCTAAGTTGTAAGCTCTTGGGTATATAAACTCAACACCCAGCAGACGAGAACTCCAAAAGGCCTCGCTGTGACTCATTTCTTATCGTGGCGATGATTTCGAGATGCAAAGCTTTTGGACTCCTGAAGCCTCCTAATTACTTCCCTTCCCTTCCCTTCCCTTCCCTGCATGCTGTCTGTGCATCTGCAAGACAAAACTTCAAGAGAATAATTAATCCCAAGTCTGCAGAAGTGTTAAAATGCAAAACTACTTCACCGAAGGCTAAATCTATTTGCGTAGCTCGCAAGACGTTAACAATCTGAACAAACTGGGACAGCCAGAAGCTAAAGAGAGGAATCCCAAAAAAGAAAGCATTAAGAATCTGCACGCGCCTCCTTTGGAGTGAAAGAAAATCCCTGAAGACACCGACTGGCCTAGAAAGAACAGAGCGATCGGTAACATCAGGCACCATTAGCGCTGCAGGAGGAGTCGGCACCCATCCACGGGGCTCGCAGCAACAGCTCCACGCCAGCCGGACCCCTCACTCACCTCCGGCCCACCGGGTAGCAGGGGCACGACGACAACACCGGCACGTGATCACTTCACTAGGCTCTCAGTGACGACCCGCTCACAAAGAAGCACGATAACATATGAGAAATTTGAATGCGTTTAAAGCCCTGGGGGGTCTTCCATTTCTGGTTACACGTGGCACCTTATTTAGAAAATTGGGATAAGAAGTATGGGGCGGCACGGTGGCGCAGTGGGTAGCGCTGCTGCCTCGCAGTTTGGAGACCCATCTGGGTTCGCTTCCGGGTCCTCCCTGCGTGGAGTTTGCATGTTCTCCCCGTGTCTGCGTGGGTTTCCTTCCACAGTCCAAAGACATGCAGGTCAGGTGTATTGGCGATCCTAAACTGTCCCTAGCGTGTGCTTGATGTGTGAGGGTGAGTGCCCTGCGGTGGGCTGGCGCCCTGCCCGGGGTTTGTTTCCTGCCTTGCGCCCTGTGTTGGATGGGACCCTGTAGTTAGGATATAGCGGGTTGGTTGAAATATAAAAATTGTAATGAAAAAATAGTGCAACGTTAACAAGTGTGAAAACTCTGAATTCATGAATAATCCAACCAGTGACATTTGATGCCCCAAACAGAAAAATTCAAATTATAAGGAAAATACAGAAGCTGGAAAGGATGAAGAACTTCATTGAATTTGTGTTACGCTGGAAATATTAGCAGGAGAACTTTTATTAAAGTAACCGAGGGTCAAAAATGATAAAAAAGAGGACTGAAAGAGTTGACGCCAAGGATAAGCCCGCGTGACACAAAGGGTTATGGAATCCGCAGACTCGGATGAAGATGTGAGCCTTCTGAGCGCTTGTAACCCGTTGGTGTCATCAGCAGGTTTGTTTTTTGGGGTTGTGCTCACTTCTAATTAAAGCTGATATATTTTACTGTCTTCACTGCCAATCTTTGGGTCCCGTCCCGTGTTTGTAGGGGTGTGGCCTACGGGGTCGTGACCTCTGGTTCATCGGGTGACAGGATAAAAGGTCCTCATTTCTGGATTTGATATGCAGATACCGTAATAAATAAATGAAAAATCTGGAATCGGTAACATCAGGCACCATTAGGGCTACGGGAGGAGTCGGCACCCATCCGCTCTTCTCTTTGCGTCTTTGTTGGCTTTGACTTCTTGTCAGATTTTTGACTTTGAGTCTTTCCTCTTGCCTGGGTTTCCGTTACTATTTTTATTGTTTATTTTTGTTTTCATTTTGTTTTTACACGAATCTCCTGTACCTTCTGTGAAAACGTTCACCCGTCAAATGGGAGGCAGGACAGTTGGGTGATGACCCAGAGGTCACGACCTCCAAAGACACACCCCTAGAAACACAGGAGCTACCCTAACAACGTATGAACAAGATGGCGCAGATCATCACCAAACAAAATGGCAGTGACGTTGGTAAAATTAAAAAAACTAAAGGAAATTTCAAACGATTCGTAATCTGCAGCAACAAAAACCCCAATGACGGTGCCACACTTGAGCAAAGGCGGCGCAGAAAACACCGAAACAATCAGCCCGACATGAGAAACAGCGGCCCAAATTGAAGAGAATCAGCTGAACAAGTTGAAGTGGATTTATAAGCCAAGCGGAGCTCCACAGTCACACAACTTGATGCCTCATTTGGGAAAATGTCATTTGGAAATAGAAGAAAAAAAAAATGGAAAAAACTCCATTTGTAATCCAATTACGACAAATTTTAACACATCATTGATTCAAACAATTACAATTAATGCCTCGATTAGAAAAACTTGAATTGAAAAGAAAATATAAAACAAGTATGAGACACTTTAACACATTTATCACCCCAACATATCTCATAACACTTTATATAAAAATATATTTAATAAAAAATATCAAAAATAACAAAAGAATTCAAACTTGAACCCAACAGGAAGGACAAACTATGAGCGGCGCTCTGTTTCTGGTCATTTTGAAACTCGTTTAAAACAATTTGAATAAATCGAAGAGTGCAAACAACAGAGAGGATCGACTCAAAGTGCGCGACAAATCGGAATCTATTTAACACCAAAGTGACGCTCCATACTGGCGCTTTATGTGTTACCCGATAAATCAGGGCCAAACTGTGCATGTGCAGGGTGACGTCATCACACGAGTGACACACTCAAAGATGGCGGCTCTGGGACGACACACCTGATTTGAAGACCAACGAAGATTTAGATCGACAGACAGACAGACAGATAGATAGATAGATAGATAGATAGATAGATAGATAGATAGATAGATAGATAGATAGATAGATAGAGTGAAAGGCACTATATAATAGATAGATAGACAGAATGTTCTGAACACACAGCACAATGTCTTTGGTGTCTGCTTTCGCCCTTCATGCGCACAACATCCGCGTCTTTAACCCTCAAAAACGGAGACTTTTGAAAATTCTCTCGAGAGCCGTCGAGTTGTGACAATGAAGTCCCAGCATTGCCGTGTGGAGTTTTGAAGAGGCGGACTCTCCTCACGCTCTGATTGGTTTGTGGTTATTACAACATTTCCAGTTGCTTTAGTGCGGGTGGAGCTGCTGTCGTAAATGAGGTGACAATGCCAGTGTGGGCAGACCTCGTGTTCATTTCAAAACGACACCACAGTAGTGTGGACGTGGCCTCATTCGGTCGCCGACCATCTCCTGTTTTGTGGTCTCCTTCCCCAGCGTTAACAATGTCCTCCTCAGCGTGTTGTCTGCTTGTCTCTGTCCCTGCCCAGCCTCGTCTGCCCATCACTTCCCACTGCACCACTTTCATCATGAAGCTCCCCTCATCTCCCCTCTCCTTGTTGTTCTCCGTGCACATCCATCGGAGTATTTTTCTTCTCTCTCTTTTTTTTAAATAAACTTGATTTATTAATAATAAAATGAAACCCACAAACAGACCAGCCTCAGGTTCCATTCCAGTTCATTCACGTGGACATTTGTAACTCGTTTTTTTGCGTGCAAGTCGGTGCTTGCAATAAAAATTTCCATTAAAGAAAAAAAAAAATGTTATTGCTCATTTTTGCAGGTTTATTGATAAAATGCCAACCAGGCAGTGCCAGTAAACGTCATGAACCACGAGAGTGTGCAGTTTGCCGATTTGAAAATGACACAGGACCTCAAAGAGTTGGAGACCACATAATGATGGCATGAGAACCCCCACTAAGTCTCACTCAGAGTGTCACCTCCCCTCCCTTCGACCACACGACTGGCACGTGGACTTCGGACGCTTGTGGATTACGAGAAGCAGCCCCCCTTGTAGCTGCCCCTGCTATAATTGGGACTGTTCTTGTGTAACGGATATTAGGAAAGCTACAGCCTCAAAGATGAAGCCCACATACCCGACAGTATGGGTTTGGTATAAATGATTTTGTTTAATAAAGATCTCAATATTTTTGTTATCTAATTTGAGTACATCACACCACCATTTTGCTGCGCCAGTGTTTGCTAGTAAGGATGCCCTGCCCAGCTGCTAAAGGCTTCCTCCCAGAGGGCACCATGTGCCACGTCACGAAGACTCCGCTGTGGGACTCAGCCCAGTGCTCGGGCTCTTTGTCCGAGATCGCGGACTGAAACCTTGAACGACGTCAGTCTTGAGCTCTTAGCGTTTAGTTAACAATTCACGGTACTCCACTTCTCAGTTTGGCTCACATTCTCGTCTCGTCCTTTTGTTAACGACTCCTGGCAATTCTCGTTTTGACAACTTTGGCCCTTGAACTTTTATATATTGAATTTTGTTACAATTTCTGAAACGCTTGCATTTCCTGTCCTTTTTCACATTAACCAGCCGCGCCATTCCTGACTTTCTACACTGTCACTGACGGAGGTCGGCTGGGCTGTGGCCTGTGGACCTGCTCTATGGACAGTTGCTGTACAACAGAACATTGCTGGACTCGCTGGACTCTTGTACATTTTCTTTGTTATCCTGACCGCTGTCCTTCTGTATTCTGGGACATCTTCTCTACTGTTCCCATTCTGCTGCGACTCTTTACTTGATGTCCACCTCTAACCGTCTGTCCCTTTGACCCAATGGACTTCTCACCTTCTAACTCATCTGCTCCTACCTTCACTTTTCCACTGTCCTCCTCTCCAATGAAACTACAAAACACATATCTGGAGTTTGAATCTGCTTGTCCCCCAAGATCCCCTCTCCGTCCCTCTCGTTACATTTCCAGCTCCACCTCGTACTTTCACACGACTCAAGATGATCTTCAAATAGCACTGCTCATGAGGCGCTCCCTTCACATCCTTACTGCCCTCATTTACTATTAGAATTAACCCTAAAGGGCTCGTGGCAGACCCCTGATGTGCCCCCCCACACTCACTCCTATCACATTTTTGGTGGTCTCATGTAGTTGAACTTTTCTGTCTCCACCAGATCTCCCGTCCTGCTACTCTGTCGTTGGCCGTCGCCAGATCTTTCCTTTCTTCTCTGTACTTCTCTATTATGGTACTGTGGCCAGCAGGGGGTACCTCAGATCCCAAATCCCAGACACACAACTCCACAACCCACAAGTTCCGGGTTCAAATGAACAAAATACCTTATCACACGTTTATTTCTTTCTTCATCACAAAACACAATTCTTCTTTTCTACTCCACTCCTTCCCAGGTGAGTGTTCTCCTCCTCCTCCTCCTCTCCCGACTCCAATGTGCCCGGGTGAGGCAGAGCAGCTACCTTTATGCTGGACATGGGAGTACTTCTGATGCCACCATAATGAACCTGGGGAGCACTCCTGGGGCAGACAGAACCTTCCTAAACCAAAGGCCTCTCATCCCAACAGGACCACCCGTTGTGACTACAGCTCCCACAAAGCCGTGCGGGACTGCAAATGGGAGATCCGCCAGAGTTTACTGCCACCTATGGTGTTGGGGGACACATAGTCCTGAGAGGCAGTCTCTTTCTAGCCTTCCATTATAAATGCCAGCCAACCCGTGTCCTCAAGGACAGTTGTTCTGAAAAATTTTTTTGGGGCTTTGAAGCACTTGGTCAAAGGTATGGATGACCATCAATGGCCAACTGCCGCTCATTACTGTCAATTCTGTGTGACGATTATCAGCTTCCGTTTTCCACACGTACTGGTGAACTTCATTGTAACAACTCGAGGTACGAAGAAGAAGAGTTGGCATATAAACTCAACCAGCAGGTTAGTACGCCCGTGCTGGGCACCTCCTCGATGTGACTGTGTCTGTACTGCCTTTGGAGGGCACCCTAGGAAAGGGGACAGAAGCCTGGCACAGACTCTCTTAAACTGGCACGTCTCCTCAGTCTCCTTCTGCTTTGCAAGCTAAAGTCTATGAGCGGCCATACTGGAGCGTGAAGGAGTCATGTTATCATCTGCAAGAAGGTCAGACGGGGTGCTCTGTGGCCAGCGTCTTACTGCCACTTTGTGTGCCCTCATCATGACGAGGTCAGCCCCTGGTCCACACCTTGACAAGCACTGCTTTGTGACGCTACACAATACAACGACGGCATCTAGCAGCCCACGTGAAGCCAAACGGATGTTCTGCCATGTCCGCCATTTATCTCCATCTCTTTCCCAAATCGTAAAGGTCTGAGGTAGCAGCCTAACGCCTTTGTCATCTTTGCAATCAAGCAGATCTCCATTTCCTCGTGTGTTGGCACTAAGACGCTGCACGAGAGGAAAACGCGAGGAGAGGAAGTGAAAAGTCCACAACATCAATGTCGGGCTCTGGAGCTGGCAGGCAGCCATTGTGCCACCTGTGCTGACGTTCATCAGACATTTGTTTCAAGCAGGTTCCTCTAAGAGATGGAGTTCGTGTAAAAGCCTTTGCATTCAAATTGAATTAAGAAAAAGAACAGGCGTGTTACTCGTCACGACAATGGCAGACAGAGGAGATAAAACGTCAGCACAGGACTGGGAGCAGTGGAAAGAGGCAGACAAATTAAAGGTACGGGAATAATCAAGTTACCGCATATGTTTAATATACATAAGCCGTGCACATACTGTTTTAATAAATATGTATTCTTCGAATAATAAAATAACATCCAAAGAACATTTAAAATTTAGATGTAATTATTTATTAATGGAGACCGCAATCTCTGTGAGGGCAAAGCAGAAATGGCCTCACGGGATCGTTTGGCACAGCGGCACACACTGTGCTTACAACAGAGAAGGCCAAAGGCAGGCAGGGGGCAGCCCGGTGGCGCACAGATTAGCACTGCCCAGCATCCTGCACCCGGCCTCTGCCTGTGGGGACCTTGCGTGTTCTCCACGTGCCCGTGTGGTCTGCGGTTCGTCTCCCACATCCCAAAGACATACAGGTTACAGTTAAATTGTGGCTCCAGCACGGGTGACAGGGCCCTGTGATTGACTGGCACATCATCTGAGATGTGTGGCATGGCAGGAACAGATGCTGTGAAGACAGTGATTTTTAGATATATCTCCATTTTTACACATACTGGATGCACACCCCTACAGTGTATGTTACTATGAGAGGGGACAGAACTGCTGCCAGCCTCACCTAAAACGTGTGACAGGCTGTGTACTTTAACTTTCTAGCTCCGTCCTCCGTCTCTACGATGATTAAGTGCTCTCTGGCCGACGGATCCGATCTGCGCCAATGCGTGTAGAAATAATAAAAATCAAAAATAAGAACCTACTAATTACATCTACAGAGTCATTTTATATATACAAGTATACACACATACTGTATATTTTGTCACGTGTGTGCACACAGGGGACAGTTTAAGGGCTCTGGGGACAGCAATTCTCCGGGGCTCCAGGGGTTGCCGCTCTATGATGACGCCTTTCCTCCCTCTGCAGGGATTGACAGTTTTTTCCACCTCTGACATCACTTCCCGTGTACATCTACCAGGACCCGCCTCTTCCTGCCAGGAAACCTCATAACTAGAAGAACCGCCAGTCGAAACCAAACTACCATCTTAAAAGACGTCCCTTAACGCTCATACCCGTGTTTTTGATTTTCTCTTTTTTGAGATTTTCATTGTATGGAGTTTGCCAACGGGTGCCCCGACATGTCTTATGGTTTCTGCTCATTTATCACAAATGTGGCGGAGCCCTTACCCGGCTGGGACGCCCCGAGGATGGGAGAGAGTATTTTCGAGACCGGACTGACAGAGGGCAGCCCCATTGGCTTGCAGCAGGGCCACGAGTTGTGGGAATGGAGGCTCAACCCGGAGTCTGGAGGAAGGTGGAGGCAGAAAGACTGTGGCGTGGGCTTGGGCTGTCAGAACAGTGTTGAAATAAATAAACCGTGTGCGGCGTGGCAAAGTCTGTGTGTGTCGGGGACATGGTGGCTGTACGTGCCCTGGGTGTCACACAATATATATCATTGTTGGCCGAGGGAATGTGGCGGCACCACCGGGGGTCGCCCCTTTTTCATCTTTTGTCAAGTCCAAACAAGCTAAACATGGCAAAATGTCAAATAAGAACGTGAAGTCATCGGGCTGGTTCAAGGCTCGGTAGACTGGAGCTCCGTTCTGGGGGTCTGCTCTCTCCAGAATGCCAGGAGCACCTGAGCTTTACAGTGGAGGGACCAGAAGGGGAGGAGTCAGTTACCTTCAGTGGGCGGCTTCTCAGGGCTGTGGGACAAGTGACGGCGCCCCCTCCTGTCCTGGAGTGCCACTGCTTACTTCCATGAGCCCAGACGATATATGAAGTCCATGAAATTGTGGTCAACTGCACGGTAAGAGAAACTAGAATGAGGCCCTCATCGCACAGGGCCACGTGGTCACTACCAGCAGAGCTCTCTGATTTCACTCCCGCCACTGCCTTTTCATGGACTGCACATTCACGTCTCAGTAAAGGTTAAACATTTTATAAAACTTCACTCCATGCCCACTGCCGCCGTACTCCTCGTGGTGGGTGCTGAATGTCGGGGATGTTTTCTTCTTGGTGGTCCAAAGGTGAGTTGATACGCACAATTAAATCAGAAATTGGGTGGACGGTGGGACCCCCTTGGAGGTGCGAATGGACACGTTGTTATAAATAAGGGTTTCTAATATGGCCTGAACTGACGGTGCACATACATTAGCTAAAGACCACCCAATTCCTTAGCTGGTCACCAAACACCACCTCCATAGTCACTTCCTTTGGTGGCTGAAGAATGCATTGTCACCACATTGTGCAGCGGCGCCTTTCATGTGTCCTGACCAGCTGCATCGGCGTCTGGTTTGGGATCTGCGCTGCCTCTGACCAGAATGTCCTACGAATGATGGTGTGGGCAGGGCGGACGCACCCCCCTCCATTCAAGACCTCGTTCTCAAGCTCTGCACCTACAAAGCCTACGGCACTGTGACAAGACCACTCGCACCACCCCTGCGTCTCTTTGTGCCACTTCCAACTGGCAGAAGGTACTGTAGCCCCTTAAGCTGTTCTGCCATGCTGTGCCACAGCTTCTAGCCCCTGGTGGTCCGGACTCTGTGCTGCCCCCTGCCCTCAGACCTGATTTACATTTGGGACTACTGTTGTTCTTTAGTATTTATTGCCATCTCTTTCTAATTAGTGCCATCTATTCACTGTTTTTCATCTTCACCTGTCCTGTGTTTGACTCCCCCGTATGTTGCACTCGGGGCTCCTGCTGTTTCATGCGGTATAAGGATGGAGTGACGATGCACAAGGAAGGGGTGGCAGTGCCCACCGATCCACTTCAAGCTCTGTCTTCATCTCACCTCCGATTCTAATAGGGCTTAAGAAACGCAGGACTGCCAAATACGCGGTTCATCAAATCCCAGCGTTTTCTTTTTACTGTCAACGTTAAAATTTAAAAATCAAGTCCTGCGTCAGCTCAGAACAGAACATCCTTTTATAGATAAGACCATCGAGCGTGTCGGGATCCTTCTGTACCAAGGAGTTGTGCCAAGGGGCTTGTCGGTGCAGTCGTGAGCCAAGGAGGCCGCAGCTTAAAAGGATCCACCAATCAGAAATGACCCTTCATGTCCGAAAAAAAATGTTTAATCTCATTTTACTGTGCAGAATGGAGATGAAAAAAACGTTTATGATATAATATGGCAAATGATGGGAAAAACATCCACGGAAGAATAGGAAAAGAAAAATCTTACATCGCTCATTTGCATAATCCACGTGTCCGTCATCCGATCGTAAGCAGAAAACGTGAAAACACGTACACTTTTTGCACACATCTTGTTAAATACACACTCCGGAAAAATCACCGTACATCATAAACAGGGAACACAATTCCCACGGGATTGTCCTCTAAACTGATGCCCTCATTGGTCAGGACTCCAGTCCTCTATGCCACCAGACAGTTCCAGGCCGAACAGAAAAAGCTTTCAATTTAACTGAATGTTCAGTCCTGCTACAGTGCGGTGGCGGAGGGCAGAGCTGGCATCAAATCACAGGGCGACGATCGCCAAGGAGGACCCCCCACCCTTCAGTTACAGATACGAACGTTCAGAACTAACAGAAGAGCTCTGTTTTGCAAGTCACTTTTTGGGCACTCACAACTGGATCTATCTAAGGGCACAATGTACCCTCACGCCAGCCGTGGGTGACAGCCACCTGACGTCAGCCTACGGTGGCTCAGTTCAAACTTGGCACGTTATTGAATTGGTCGTTGCTCTTGTTATTTTGTTGTTGATCAGTGCCATCTCTCTAAGATGGACCCAACCCAAAGACCCCCAGGGTCAGCATCCAGTGCCACCCGCTAATCCACATTTTCTGAGTGTTGCGTGTCCGTCTGTAACATCACGTAACTGCGTCAATACGAAGTGGCGCACGCCGGTAGATCAGCTGATGTGCGTGTCTCTTTCTTAGAATGAAGTCTGCCGTTTAACGCCAGAAATGTGTTGTGAGTTCCTTGGACATCCAAGTCAGAGTCGCACGGTATGGCTCTTCCCCTGCTTCATTAAAAGTAAGCCATTCCTGAATTTCCATAATGTAAATGGAAAACATTTTCAAGAATTCCCTGGTCCCAAACAGCGACCCCCATTTTTGTTCAAATAACATCAAAATGCACGAGAGTGGACAGAGTTAGTTGAATAAAGACCCCGATAAGACCCTGCCCTTTATCCAATGCCCTTTACTGTAATAAAGCTTTCCACCTTCGCTTCATCACTTCAAGTTTTACCTTCAAAGCCTCTAATGTTCTTCATGATTTATTTATGGATCCACGTGTGGTGACGTTAGACGCTTTGAGAGAGTATCCTTATACCACTTTGCCATCTTGAGGGTCATTTTATGTCTTGTGGTTATAATTAAGATTTTGGTTTTCTTCCCAAGATGCTATTTTGAGGGCTTTATTTGACGGTTGCCATGTGGTTGCTAACAGCAACATCAGAAGTCATGAATCAAGTGATTGTAGGGGTCACAGGGTGTAAAGGTCACTCTCTGGGGTCATTTCCTCGTCCATTTTGAGGATTTCACAAAGAAATACAAAGGTTGTTTGCGATTCTTTTGTTGATTTACATTTCTGAACTTTCTCACTCATTTCTGATTTTTTCGACTACGAGTTTTACTACACAGTTGGGTTTTGTCGTTTGATTCCATTTTTGATCACCCAGTTTTCTGCCTCTCATTTATCTCCCAGTCATTTCATTCTTTCTGCAATGACGCCCTGCTGCTCAGAGGTGACAGGACAGGTGGAGTGAAGCACAGCTTGTGAAGGCACAGATGCAACATGCCACAGCCTGCGGATCTCGCTCGGCCTCCTCGGTAAGCTGCCGCGAGGAGAGTCCAACATGTCCGCCGACGTCACACACAATAATGCTAACATCATCATTATCAGAACTCGAGTTAAGAACAGTTAATTTATTTAAAAAACGATCAACACATCTGACCTGCAGACCGAGTAAGATCAGCTCTCAACCCAAACCCCAGTTGTAATTGTGTAATTGTATCCACACTCTGGGCACAGCGTTAGAGGTTGTGATTCCACCTGTTAACAAAACTCAAAAGGGGAGACAGGCCTAAAAAATGAAATCCAGACCAACAATCCACCACAGACCTGAACCAAAACTGTAGGCCTCACCAGTCCACAGGGCCTAGGCCTAAACTCAAGAGTGCAGGCTTGTAGGCCCGACAGGCCCAAATAAAGGAGCAAAGGCTTTAAAATGAAAAAAACAAAATACTCAAAAGTGTGAGAGGGGGAAACCATCAGCCCATGAAAAGTAACCAATGCTCCATTACTGTTTACAGATTTATTATAAATGTTCAAAGTCTGACAAGAAAAAGCAAAGGCAAGAGCACAGAAAAAGGGAAAGAGCAAAGCTAAAAATGAACAAAACCAACCAGAAATTCAACAAAAGCACCTGCCGGAACTGCAAAGCCAAAATGCAAAGAGCAGCAGCATAAGCTCCCTGTGGGAGGAGCCACTGAAGTCCGTCATCCTTAATGCTACTGCTGGGGGTGGGGCCTGAGCTGAAGCATCAAGTGGCCCCTCCCCTCCAGGTTCAGCATACAGGACACACCGGGCTAGACTCGAATAAATGAATAAACCAGATGGAACATAAAATATCAAATCAAATTCAAAAATATTAAACGTTCAAAGAAACCTAAGATACACTGGAGCTTGAGAGAAGACCCTGACTGATCCAAAACACACCAGAACGTTATGCGAGATGAGCCTCGGCATTGTGTGTGTTGACTGGTGGGTTGCGACCGACTTTTTAGGCATAACGTGACTGACGTCAAAGTGTGTAAGAGTGACACGAGTGACTGTGTCCTGTGGACTGCAACTCTACTCTGTTGGGCTTCCATGAATGTTCCATCTAAAGTGAGACAGAGGAGAGAAAAATGAAAAAGACCAGGAGACAAGGAACGGGCTGAGGGTAAAGTCAGAGGAGAGGGAATCAGAAAGATCTTTTAAAAATCAAATCAAAAACTCAGAGTGAATGAGGTCACAATTGAGAACTTCAAACGTAGGTGGAGATGATCTGTAAAGAGTTCAGATACCCTGGAACTGAAGGGAATGACCTCCATAACGTCGCTCATTTGATGGCACGCTGAGACGAGGTTCCATAAAAACCGTCAACACCATTTTCTTAGGGGGGTGATGAAAGCAAAATGGTGTCACGGTGTCACCTTTTTCAGATGGCCAAAAACTCAAAACCAGACCTCAGGTTCTCCGTACTTCAGAAACTCATCTGTTTATCTAAAAGGCTAAAAACTCAGTCTGTGACACAAACACTCATAAGACTCTGGGCCTTGAACCCCGAGGGCTTATGCCGTGATATCCGTAACATGACCCACAAACTGGACGTGCGGTCCTCCACACAGCAAGCGGCACCGCGATCACACACGGCGGCGGGAGGATGCGCCATTACTGACAGAAAAAGGACCGCGGCAGACTCAGCTGACGGTGAAGCACACTGCACAAGACGACTGACCGTTAGGCTCACAGGTGCTAGTCTTACATTCTGGGCACAGCAGAAAGTCAAACACGACCAAACAACTGGACTTGTGGGCTAACTCCACCACGGCATTGGGCTCAGAGTCCTTCAGATGGCACGCAGCGGTGTGGCCATGTGACACGTCTGACAGAAAAACACAATCTTAGGAAAAGAAAAGAGGGGCCGAGCTTCCGCCTTTCTTCAAGGACCGGAGGTCTGAGCGTCACCAGTAATGAGCAGGGAAACCTTCACACCGTGAGGACGCTCTCTGAGCGCAGCATCGGCTCGGAGGGGGACTGAGACAGCGATTACGCATCACCAGCATCCAGCCCCGCCTCAAACATTAAGCCACACCCCATTTCCTCATTGCTGCAGTCAGGTGTCCTTGGAATGTCAGTGAAGATGTGCCGATGTTGGCGCTCGTGGTGTGCGTTTGAAACGTCGCAGGCTCGGTCTTCGTCGCCATGAAAATTCACCTTCAAGAAAGGCCACGAAAAGACTCCTTTGGGGACGCGGGTGCTCATAATCTGGGGACGCCTGTAATCCTACACGTGACAGTAGTACTGCTGTTATAGACAATGCAAACAGTGTGGGAGTAACTGTGAAAGACACGGTGCTAGTTAGAGACCAAAGGCGCTATATCATACATTCTTGTGACACTTCCATGGATAAGTGGGTTAGGAAGATGAAAGGATGGATGGATGGATTAAACATGACAGATGTGAAAGGATCTTAATAACACATAAACGAAACTCACTGGCAACACAGAGTGACAGATATGAAAGGCACTACACTATACTGTATAACACTTTACATCAGGTAAGCTGATGTGTGCTTCCTTTTAATTAAGATGAAGCTCCGGATTTTAGTCCATTCTTGAGTATCGTGGCTCTGCGGAGCATCAGGGTGCTGCGTGCTGGCCGGACGTTCAAGTAAGAGCAGGACGATATGGCGACGGTCACTTTGACTGCTGCTGTTGTCTACACTGTATTACTGCAAGCTGACATTTAACAGCCCTTGTGATCAGTTAACGTTGCACATGAGTGCACACGCACACACACACACACACTCGCACACACAATCACAAACATGCACACGCATACACACACTCACACACACACACTCGCGCACACACATGTGCCAATCACACACTCGCACACACACACACACACACTCACACAAATACTCACACACGCACACACAGTTCCACCCGTGTAGCTCTCACAGATTGGCACGACTTTCAGGACTCTCACTGCCCTCCTGACGACATTTTCAGACATGGCCCTTCAGACTCCCGTGCCCCCTTCCTTTGTAACTCACTCCTAGTTCACCAAATTCTAAAAGTGGTGCCCTCAACACCTACCCAAGAAGAACAAAATAAAAAGAGAGCTGGGCTGTTGAATGTCCCCAGTCATGAGCGGGTTGTGACGGCCCATTGTTCACACAGCACATCTGGCATCAAAGGGCACCTCTTTCTCATCGCAGCTCCAAAGGCGCCGACCAACAGGCAGCTGGTACAGGCGGCATTCTTCTGGAGCTGAAACTGGCAAGTCTGCTTGCACAGCCCATCTGTTAAGTGCCATCGCTGCCTTGACTGTCACATGTTGGGCGTTGGCATGCCAGGTCGACGACACAGAAGTTGTTTGGCTGGCCGCTTGTCCTTCTCCCCTTCATTTGTTTCTTGCTTTAATGTTAAGGCAGCCTGCTGTTTTATATTTTCATTCATTTACAAGGTTACTGGAAGGAATGGAAGTGACCAGCATGACGTCCACTAGGAGGCACACCCTGGCAGACTTGGAACATGACAAGGTCCTAATGAATGGCAGAGAGGGGCAGCTGCCAATCAGATGGGCATGGGGCATCATCCATTTCCTAAACTTGCTTTATCCTGAGCAGAGTCATAGGGAAGCTGGAGTCGACCCCAGCAGGAACAGGGCATGAGACAGGCACAACACCTGGGCAGGGTGCCAGTAAGGGGCACTGTGTGGGTCCTTTATATTATTTATGGACCCTGACCTGTCAGTAAGGAGGACAGACTGTGCCCCTCGCTGTAAGCATTGGTTGGCCTTGGCACTGTAGGTGTGCCACTCTAGGCATACAGTGGCAGGATTTCTGCACAGCCCTTGTGACCCCAGAAGCTGTGCCAGGAGTTGCCCCTGCTTGAGTTCTAATGCCACCCTTGTCCCAGCAGTTCACTGAGCTCAGAGTTGGGAGTAAAGTCAAAAGCACTGGTTCAACTGGTTCAACTGGAGGAAGGAGGACAAGCCAGAATAACACAGAGAGACAGACAGAAGGAGAGAAAGGGATGGGAGGTGACAAATGGAGCGCATACTTTGGCTCTGTTATGACCCCCATAAATTTCTGTCACACGCGGGAGTGTCACACGGGCTTGTGTCAAGCGAAACAAAAAGAGAAGACTAAGGTTAAGGTGGCACCACACCGTCCCCGACCTCCGTTCTGTTTGATCACAGGAAGTACCGTGACGTCACTTCTGGGGACCTGACCATAGCTCCGCCCCTTTTGCTATTTAAACCACCTGCCAATCGGAGGTGGCCATTCAGCTTCCCGAGAGGTCGGGCCTCAAGACGGCACTATGGCTTTTTGTTTCCATTATTATCAAGGTGGACAGTAAATGGGGGCGCATCCGTCAGGACCCCATGCTTTTCTGCTCTGCTCTTCTATTCTTTTGTTAATCGTTAAATCCTGTTACGGGTTTTGAAAATCTGATTTGTGTGCTGTTTTCATTTTTTATTTGAAGATCTTTGACATCATCTTCATGATCATCCTGCTTGTGTCACTGATCTCGTCACCTCAACATGGCGCATTAAATGACCCGAAATCCTAGGGTGTGTCAAGTTAGATGAATGAGGACGATGACGCAACACAATGGGGGTTGCTGAAGGGTCCCGGAAGGTCGCCAGTGTGACCCTTTAAGGACGGCCTCACCGGACGCTCATTGGTGTTTGTGGTAGGCTAAGGGCTCAGTCACATGACACGACTCTTCCAGTGATTTTCAGCCATGGATTTCATTTTCCTAAACTTAGTGATTCGGAGACAGTCGTGCGGCTCCCCCAGTGACCCCCTAGTCATGTAGTCTGACAGACCAGTCTGTGAATCGCCCGCTGTTGTCATCATGGTGGGCTCACGGGTGTGCGTGTGACAATGGGACGATACGGTATCATGCAAATATGAGGACTGAGGTGACCACGAAATACGCAGGAGAGGCTCGTCTGACTGACGTTTCACGTTTTACTAACCACCACAGAATGAATAAAGAAAACACAAAAGAGGGCCGAGACTGCGGCTGAACTCGCCCTACCGGTAAAGTCTTCACTCCATCAGGCAGCACGCTATTGGCTGTCAGAGAAAGGGGCGGGGCACCGATACTCCGTGCCAGAGAGTCGTCCTCAGTCATCTAACTTGACACACCCTCCGATTTCAAGTCGTTTAATACGCCACGCTCAGGTGACGAGATCAGCATCGAGTCTGACAGCTGAAGTCAAAGGCCACCAGATTTAGGGAGGACACACAACCAACCCGAACGATGGAACCCAAGATGAGTCCAACTGAACGTCAATACTCGACACGATCCCCGAGAGTCGTCGTAAGAGAAACGAAAGTAAAAGTCGGGAACTGTGTGAAATCTCAATAGCACAACCAACCCAAACGTGCAAAGCGACGGACCCAAAGCCCACTCTGTCCGACGTGTGCAGTCGAGCTCTGCCAGGAGCGCCTGATCCGTGTGATTCACACAACATGGCGATGGCGCGGACGTCGCACACTCGGGCCTGCCTGCTGCACCTTCACTGGAGACGTCTCCTCTCCCAACAGGATCTGCAAAGCGAGGCTCAGGTCGTCTTGAAGACATTAAGTCGGACTCCTTGAGCCAAAAGAACAATTTGATAAGCCGACTCAAATTACAAGCAAACGTGGCGTCATTTTGGAGCGCACATTTAAAGACTGGAAACGGCAATCCATTCTCCAAATCTGCTTATTCGGAGCAGAGGCGCGGGGCAGCGGGAGCCTATGCCAGCAGGCCGTGTTACATGCCAACGCACACTCAGTAGGCCCAATGTGGCATCGCCGATCCACCAAAACAGTGGGGGGAAACTCACGCAGAGAACATACAAACTCCACGCAGCGGGCACCAGTGTGCCGCCGTGCCATCGAAATCAAACTGCCATGGCTGTGTGTGACACTGACATCAAATTGTAGTTCTTCAGCATTAATTCAAGTTTTTAGTTTAACATGAATCGTCATTTAAAGTCAGCATCTTGTAATCCTGATAATAAATTAATCACACTTTCAGAAATAGCCGGGCCCACTCAAAGGAACGCAATTAATTAATTACTCAGCTGAGGTAACCAAAAGGTTTCTAAGCCATCAAATTAGGCAAATACTGAAAAACAACGAGAGGTGACCTGGCTGTGTGTCTGACAAAGGACGGCAACTGTGAGTTGCCATTTGACACGGCAAGTCATTAATAATTAAACCCGTTAACGTCATTTCACATTCAGGTTTATTACAAAAGCTGTGTTAGCCAAAACGTGCTGCCCCACCCTAATCACCAGTCCTGCTGCCCACCACACTCCACGTGTCGGTTCCTCTCATTTGTGTCAAGTCTGCCCTACCGTAGAATTTATTTGTAAAGTAACAGCTTTACCGCATCCACGGCCCTCGCGCCTTTCAGGTCCCCTCTTAAGCTCTGAACCGGAAACGTGCGACTCCCTCACAGATCTCCGTTCTTCAGCCTGCCTGCTCCTCTCTGGACCTTCTCTTGTGCTGCTTTGTCTGTTTCTGGAACATTCTGCTGTGTCCTGGCCAATGAGACTCCGACAGGCGAGTGGCAGACGGCGCAACTTCAACTCATCCTTACAGATACAAACGAACCCGCTGTAAAAACAGGGAGAGATATCTGGGTGCCATAATCGATGTGGTGGGGTCACCTGAGGAGGCTCCTCCCTCACCTGTGGACCTGAGGGCAGGTGCCACGATGACACCCCCGAGGTCCCACCCCTTTAGACCCACAGGCTATTTAAAGAACAACATGGCCGCCGGTTGGCATTCATTTCTGAACCAGAGACAGAAGAGACTGCAGCTCCACAGCAGAGAGAGACACAGAAACTGGGGCAACCAATGGCCACGGCTACTTTGTCACTTTAATGCCTTCTTTCAAATCATTTTTATACACAATGAACGGGGGCCTGGCTGGTCCCCAACACTTTGTCATCTCCTGTTGACATTTTCCTTACAATATTCACTGTGTATACAAAGAAGTATACAACCATAGAATAGACAGAGAGGTAAACAGGAAGATTGAAAGGCACTATATAAGATAGATAGATAGATAGATAGATAGATAGATAGATAGATAGATAGATAGATAGATAGAGTGAAAGGCACTATATGATAATAGATAGATAGATAGATAGATAGATAGATAGATAGATAGAGAGATAGATAGATCGATAGATAGAGTGAAAGGCACTATAGATAGATAGATAGATAGATAGATAGATAGATAATTTTTTTTAATTTTAAACAGACCTTCATTAACAATTATAACAGATATTTGCATTTATAGATTAGATAGATAGATAGATAGATAGATAGATAGATAGATAGCTAGATAGATAGATAGAGTGAAAGGCAAATATTAGAACAACATTTAATAACACACTTTTCCTACTCATACTTTAGTACCAGACATTCATCTTCCAAGGAGCATAAAACATCATTTACAGCCCAAATTAGATAGATAGATAGATAGATAGATAGATAGATAGATAGATAGATAGATAGATAGAACTACACAGTGCACTGTAATAAGATAACACTACGTTGTCTATATAGCGCCTTTCATTGTTCTCTGTCTACTACACAGGGCCTTTCTATTTATTATATTGTGTCTTTTTCTATCTTCCTCTGTATTGTCTATGAAGGCACAGCAGCCCAGTAATACGTTGGTCAGCCATGTTAATAAGAATTGCCCTGGACTCGGTGATGTGAGGATACAAAGAGTGCTGCTGGTTGTCTGTTTAGTGCCTTTTACGTCCGTCGACGTACGTCTATAGTGCCCCTTCCAGTGCCATTCTCATCAGCCTATTCTGTATATAGCGCCTTTTCTGTCTGTCATGGTGACATATTGCATGTTGGCGGGATGCTCGGGTACTGACCTTCTGACAGCCGTACCTAATTCAGCTTTGTGGAACTGAACAAATCCGTGGACTGGCCGGGGCGACTCGAGGAGAAGTTTGGGAAACGAGACCCGCGTTGCTGTTGCCGTCTCATGAGGTATCGGGAAGTGTTGGGGAACACAAGACATGTGTGCGCCTCTCCGACGTGTGCTCATTTGCGCTCATTTGAAAGTCATTTTGTGTTTTTATGAGCAAACAACGCTCACTGGCCAGATGTCCAAGGCGCTCAGTCGGCCACAGATGTCTGCTCAGCTCTGAAGTTTCATATTAAATTATTTTCTCGGCTATTGAGGATCAACTGCGGAAGTCCAGAAAGGTTTCCATTTCCAGTTCATTCTACAAACAAATCAAATGAAGCCAGTGAACTCAAAACAAGTCAATTGCCCCGTGCAGGCGTCGGCAGGTGGGCTCACGCCCGAGATGTCACCTAACAGTTCCAAACTTGAGTAAAGTGACATTGGAGCAGGTTGCCCCCCGCCGCCCTGCACGGAGGCCCCACTTGCGCTCCTTTAGCCGCCATTTGACCTTGTTCGTGGGGTCATCATTGTGAAATCACGACACTTAATTGCAGGGGGTGATGGCGGAGGCGCTGAATGCCTCGACTTTGATTTTCCCAGCTGGTACCTGATGTCAGCTCAGCTGTTGAGGACACACACACACCCAGCCACCCACGCACACACACTGTGGCCTGAAACTTGAACCGCCGTGACTAAACTCTGTTTGCTTTGGGACGCTGCATGGGGGCCAACTGGCAGCAGCAAACGGAGTGAGGTCGACGACGGCTTTTTAGCAGATGGCACACCCTGCGTTTTCTATCCAAAGTGATTTTCGAATCACGTCTCACTTGGGGTTCTTCTCGGCAGCAGCCTTACATTTATTTAGCAGTCCAGTGCCAGGGCCGCTCCGGTTTCAACACTCCAGACGCGGCCTTTCGAAGTGTCACCCCGCTCTCCTCGCCTTTCCTTTATTCTGCCGGGTCTCCCCGTTGTCACAGAACGGCAGCTGGGCGAGCGCAGGCCGACACACACGTGGAAGTTAAAAGAGGAGCCGCGTAACGAAGCCGTGCCTCAGACGCTCTCAGCCTGTCCATTTGTGTGTGTCGTGTACCGTGACGCCGCAGCCTCCGAGGGTCACATTCATTAAGTAAGCTCCGCGGCAGCTGCAGTGCAACGTGAGACACACACACACCACGGGTCCCACCCGTCTTGCCCAATTACCTGCGGCATTCCGGCACTGGACAACTGACATCTTCTCTCCGCTCCTCGTGCCAGAGCTGCAACAGTCCCTTGATGGATTTTTTGAATCAGACTTCAGCGTCTTTCAAGTGGAAAAAATACAAATGGAGGGGGGTGGGGGGTGTGTGTGGGGGTCCGGAGAGGCCGGTGCACCTGCTGTGGCTGCCGTTGATGAGTCCCAGAGAGATGTTTGTCAGTCAGATCTCTGCAGATGTTGCTCTAGTTAAAGTGAGAGCCGTACCCAAACATGGACATGAAGGAGCGGGCCTTCAAACGGACACACACACACACACACACAGGCTTGATAACACCTTCGAAAAAGACCCCCGGCCTTCATCCCGCTCTTAAATACCACCGTCTCATCCTGCTCTGAAAATGGACACTGAGCGCACTCGGCAACACAAGAAGAAGGCCCTGCTGCCACTGCGGCTCAGCCATTAAATGTGCTGCCGTCTCCCCGCTAGCCGTGCCAGGCCCTTCCTCGGACCGCCACTCAGAGCCACGAGCAGCACGGAAAACAAAGCCGTCTCCACTGTGCCGAGAAAAAGCAGAGAGGCTGCTATTAGCGTGCAGCACAGTAATTAAAGCCGTCTTATTTAGAGGAGACCTAATGGAAAAATTACAGCACTGGGGGAAAACAGAAAACTGGCAGGGAGAGGCCCCTGTGCCAGCCTTCCGTGGGTAAGACTCCGAGCCTCGCACTGAGCCGGGGCGACCCCGAAAAGGGCACTTGGAAATGTTGCAGGTTTAGGGGCGGTCTGTTTATCAATCAGATTCTTCTCTTACATAGCACCTTAGATTTCTATATAGCGCCTTTCACATCTCTCTATCCATCTCTTGAGTAGTATAGTAAGTACCTTTCCCATTTATGTATCTACACTATACTGCCTTTCTTATCTATTTGTAATATAGTATAGTGTAGTGTGTTTTTTATCTGTCTGATAGATAGAGTCTTTCAAGCTGTCTATTCTATAGTGCCATTCATATCATTTATTACATATTTAACTAGTATATAGTGCCCTTCATTTATATCTAACTAGTATATAATTCCTTTACCATCTATCTATCTATGAAATTCATCAATAATACCTAATTCATAGCACCTTTCATATCTATCTCTTATATAGTGCCCTTCTTTTACATCTATCTATCTTATTGACCTCTTCTATCTATTATATAGCGCCCTCCATTTCTATTTGTCTATCCATCTATCATATAGCTCCATTCACTTCTACCAGTCTATTCAATTCACTTCACGTCTATTATATAGCACCTTCTACTCCTATCTATTATATAGTGCCTTTCATATCTATCTATCTATCTATCTATTATATAGCGTCTTTCATCTATCTATCATATAGTCAGTCATTCAAGTCAGAACTTTCCTGTACTCTGTTTTACACACGTTTGTCAGGAAGAGACCCCCATGCCAACTGGTGAAGCCAACATTTAGACTCTGGGGGTACCTTGGTGTGTGGGGGGGCAGTTTGCCCGCAGTGAGTATTAAATATTAGAATGATGAACGGAGTTAGTCGAGTGGATTGAGACGGTGACTTGAAAATGAGTTCATCAGGAACACACAGGGGACACAACTGGACACGTGTGAAGGGGACATGTCACACAAACATTAAGAAGTTTTACTTCGCACAGAGACCCATACACACGTAGCGTGGTGGACTGTAGAATATTCAACAGTAGGATTGATGTTATGTTGGGAGATTTATGTGGACACGTCTGGCGAGCTTCGTTGAGCTGAACGGCCTGTTCTCGTCCAGATTGCTCTAAAAAACAAGGAGCTGGCCTTGACACAAAGATTTAAGGAGCTAGCCCACCCAATGACCCGGCTCTTCTGGTGGGCCAGTCTGTCCACTGATCACTACACACACACACATACAGACAGACATACAGATACGACCCGTCAAAGGTTTTACAACACCTCCGGTTTCCAGTTTTTCTTCAGATGTAATCAATCAATGACCTAAAATGGTGAAAAGCTAAGCAGTAAACCACCAGAGGTTTAAATCTAAAGTTCAGTTTAGCAAAAACTGACAAAAGGACATTTCAGAATCTGACAAATGGGCCTTCTTCAGGGAACAACTAATGGGCTAGAAGGTACAGATCTTCTGCAGCAGTTCAAGCAAATGAAGCCTCGCAAATTGAAGTAAACAGTTTGCTCAGGTGTCCCAACTCCTGCTGATTACTTGCAAACCCTCTGCGTGTCTTAAAGTGGAGTCAGAACAGACTGCGTTGCTACACCCTTTGTATTTCTTGACACCGCACCGTGCTGATGTTAACGTAACCTTTCTGATGTTTATGTGGCCTCACTGTGTCCCATTGGATGAACTTTGATCTCTGGCTTATCTTTAGATTCTCACGGAGTATCAAAAGGACAAGTTTGAACGTGCAAAAGGAAAATTAGCAATTATGTCTTTCAGAACCTACGCCTACACATTTCTTATTAGCTGCAAGTGTATTAAAACAGTTCCAGATTTTGGTGACACCAACGTGATCTACTGGCACCAGTAGATCAACAGCCTGATGTGATCTTCACTCGTTTTGTCTCCCCTTTCAATTTGTGACCACCTTAATAGTAAGAAAGAGGGTATCTAGTGAAGACCACGTGTCAGCTCTGCTAACATCCATAATGGCCGAACAAAGCAGTCAAAGAAGAAGGTAAAGTGAGGAACAACAAAGCAAAGGTGAAGACCAGAAGTCAAAGAGACTCTGGATTACACCTGGCATCACACCAGTCATCAATGTTAAGGAGTTTCAAGAGCCACAGGTGAAGCACAACCTGAAATCATAAAATTCTACCCAAATTTCAGATAATAAATGGCTGTCAAGACGATTTTTTACCCATATGCCAATGTCCCTGTGATATTGTGACCCTAGAGGCCACTCCCCTAGCAACAAGGACCTGCATCATGACGATGGAATTTGCATATTAAAATCATCAAAAATAAACAAAAAATTGTGTGTGAAAAGACGTTAAATGAAACTCAACTTGTAAACTAGGCTCCAATGGAGAAAATAACAACGGCATTGAATGTCCCGAGTACAAAGTCCCGGAAACGACACCTCGATGACTTGCATACCGCCGGGAAAGATTTCATTCCTAGCAGCATCTTCTACTCTTCTTCTGCCAGTCCCCTAAACTTCTACAATCGGTGCCAATCACACGTTCATTTGTTCCCTGGGAATGTCCCGCCGAACTCGTGAAGTGACAGAAGTGTTTTCTGATGGTGTCCTTGTGGTTCAAGTGCAAAGTAAATCAATCAAGTAAAAGGTGAACTCCGACATGTGCTCTTCTACTCACGAAAAAGTAGCAGGCGCTCAGGTGGGGGTAGCAGACCCTCCGCTCACCGATCGAGATACCCGGGACGACCCCTTCATATGTGCGCTTTACAATGCAATACAATACAATACAATACTGTTTATTTTTGTGTAGCCCAAAATCACCCAAGGAGGGCCTCAATGGGCTTTAACAGGCCCTGCCCCTCGACAGCCCCCCAGCCTCGGCTCTCTGAGAAGACAAGAAAAACTCCCAAAAAAACGGAAGAAACCTCGGGAAAGGCAGTTCAAAGAGAGACCCCTTCCCAGGTAGGCTGGGTGTGCAGTGGGGGTCAAAAAGACAAGGGGGGTCAATTTACCAGTTTAGGCAACTAGCAAGACACTCCGTTTTGTTGTTTGAGTTGACTACATACTCGTATACGCCAGTGCGGAGTTGGTGCAAATCAACAGAGAACCATTCAAACCAAGATGTGAGGACACACACCCCATGACGGTCACTCAACACCCCCCTGAGACCATACAGCTGGGTAATGGAGAGGAATGACGGGTCACACAAACAGACAGGTCACGCCGGCCATGACGGTGACGTCACGTAAGTCACACTCAGGACTGGCAACTTCAAATGCTGGAGCACGACCACTGGGGGAAAATTTAGCAGCCAATAAGAGAAGACGTAACGGAGCCAGAAAGAAACGAGGCAGTTGCTACTAAAAAGACAAACAAAGCCAAGATGACAATCCAAAATCAAAAGCAAGACGTCGGTCCTGGGGGCCTCACTTTGAAAACCTCACGTAGACTCCATGCTAAAATATTGGTTCGTCTAGAAAGGCAAGCGCAGCCTGCACACAAACAATAAAGTCGTATTGACAAAAGCGCGCGTACGCCAAGCTCCGTTAAGAAGAAGTTGCGACTATGCGGCCGTGTGTGCGCTTTTAGCCACTCCCAGTCACCTGACGCCCCTCTTGAATATGCATGACCTAATCACCATACACACCTGGCCGGATTCCTGAGTGACGTCTTAGGGGAACACAGAAGCTTCAGCGAATGTGAACTTGAGGTCTTACCGACAATTGGGGGATTTTAAAGAGTTGCTGGGGGGCCTGCTCTCCCTCATGTCGCTAAAATAAGTCTTAAAAAAAGGGGACTTAATGCAATGCGGCCTCGTAGTAAGGAGTCTGGGGGTCACGTCTCAGGTCACATGGGTTTGCTCAGGTCACTCTCCTCCCTCAATCCAAAATGGTTTAGGTGAACTGGCAACGCTACATCGTCGTCTGATGTACGAGAGTGTGTGTGTGTGCGTGAGTGTGTGTGTGTGAGTGAGTGTGTGTGAGTGTGCGTGTGCGTGTGCGTGTGTGCCCGCTCACTCAATCATATGCTGGCGCCACATCCAGAGGTCCCAACAGTGCCTGTTCTTTGCTCCAGCTGCCCCCTGATCCTGCCCTAGATAACGAATTCCATAATCTGTTCTGCCCAAAGCAACTCTTAGCTGCACGTCGCCAATCCTTAAAAGAGTCTGAGAAATCCTCGGAAGAGTTTCAGTTGCTGTTTCCGATTTGGCTCATGCGGTGATTTCAACTTTCTCTCCAGTATCTTCCTCATTTAGAAGCCCGACGGACGTTCCTGTCAGCAAACTGGTCACCAGTAGGTGGCATGAGCGACTGAAGTGGTAGGGTGAGTGCCCGGCGTGTGTGTCCGTCTGTACTGAGCGCGGCGCGGCGGTCTGAGCAAATCTTTACACGCCAAACTGTGACAAAACAATTTCAAATAAAAACGTGACATCCGTCACTCTGATGAAGTAAATAAACAACAAACCCCAAGTGTCAGATCGGTTACGTCAATCCCACCCAAATATGACGTACTCTATGGGTACATTTGATAACTCCTTAAAGTAAGAAGGGGATTATCTTGCCGCAATCAAAATTCATAGACCAACAAACTAAAAAACACAACAGTTTCTGTCATTTAAATATCACAAATGGTATTTTGTGTCTTTTCTCGTGATGACGACTGACTTATACAAAATTGAGACGTCTGTGCCGCCCTCTAGAAGTTGTGTGCTGAACTGGAGCCGACATTACGGAGACCATCACACCGAAAACACACAACGCCCGCGTTGGCCACAGGCTTAGAACAAGCAGAAAGAGAAAAATCGATGGAGCGCCAGATGGACGGACATCAGAATGTAACTGACACGCCATTGAAACACGAGATCTTCAGCTGACTTCATTTTCCTGCCACCAGGAGTCGCTAAAATGTCAACACCAAAAGTTTGTGTAGGATTTACGGGTGGTGGAAACTTCCTATCACTTTAGGCCAATCTCCATGGCAAGTTTGTGTTTTATAAATCCCAACGTTTGGTAAAGAAACGGCTCGCACACATCTCCAAGTGTAATCTTGTTTTATACACGCTGTCCCAGGAGAGGGTCCGCAATCTTGGATGAAAACATTGACGGGGCACCCACGTATTCATCGTTGCGCAGACAGTTTGCTTCTACTCAATCGTCGGTTAGGAGACGTGAGGACGCAGCGGAGCGGCTTAGCATCTGATTCAACTCCGAGCAGGCAGCCATCACGTTATAGTTAGGAAGTCACAAAATGGTGGCAACCGTAATTGGAAAACAAATGACTTCACAGAATTTTAAAAAATGAAAACACGATAATTCACAGTGCAACTTAAAAAGGATAATGAATGTGAATTCACAGAGGATTGCAGCGTTCATTTACATAGTGAGTGTCGACGGCGCCTTACGATATAAAAGCTCATGAACTACACAAAGCAAGAAAAAACCAAACTACACAAGTTAGAAACGAGAGAAAACACATGAAAATGAAACGAAACACTCGCCTCAAGTTCAAAAGCCTTCATCCTCGATGTGAACCCCTCTATGAGGGCCGCGTCTACCTCACGCTAATGGCGAGGGAATAGCGAAGGGTCCACGAGAGGAGCTCAGTTAGGCATGGAGCGCTTTATCATGCCGTCGTTATCATCTACGACCGCTGTCGCCTCCACTCTACACTTTTCATTTTGTCATCGATGACAACCGAAACATCTCGATAGCGGAGCACTCCCCACCCCCGACCGGCTCATCTGCTGCTTCGTACCCTCCGGCCTGCGCACACGCACCACAGACACACCACAGACACACACAGACACCACACAGACAGACACACACACAGACACACACGCACCACAGACACACCTCACTCCTCAAAAACCCAATCCAGAAGAAAAATCGGAAAAAATCCAAAGCCAGAAACTAAATACAAAACTTACAATAAGACCACCAAACCTCATCAGCGTGCCTCCACATGAACTGCATGGGACTCTCTTATGGGTGCAGGGCTATCAGGGATGGACAGGGTGGTCCCGTCTCTTGGCTTCTACCTCCCCCAAAACACAGAGAACACAATGACATTTGACAATACGGGGCAGAACAAAAACAATCCTACATGAAGTCATCTGCCACCCAAAAAGACCACTTGGATTAACAGAGGGTACCAAAAATACCAAAACTAATAAATCATAGAAAAATAATAATAGAAAGAATCAGAAGAAAGGAACAAAACTGAAAAATGAATAAAAAGGACAAAAATACAAATTTAGATATAAGGAGGAGGAGGAGGAACTGTTAAGCTGACCTTCACTTTGGTAATTTCTCCATTCATCCCTTGTTCTTTAGGGGTCTTTCTGTACTGCAGACTGTCAATCACACACACACACACACACACACACACACACAGTGCTATGTATCTGGCTGTGCCACTTCAGTCACAGAGCCCTATCCCCCCCACTCCCATACAGGCCAGTATCCCTGGACCACCTGCAGCTCTGGACATTTTACGGGTGCCCGGCGCACCTAAAGCCAGCGGTCCTGCCCTGGGCTGGGGATCTTGTGGCACGCAAGCCACTCATGGAGCTTGGGGACTCGGCACACTGCAGCTCGACAGCTCAGAAGGATGACGGCCTGGAGGTCTTTTAATTCCAGGAAGACTGAAATGGAGTCAAACGTCTCTTGAAGTTTATTAAGTTAGCGGTTTGCTTTTCAAAGACGTCAATATTGTTTGTACAAGTTCAAGAAGAAAGTGTGATTGAAAAGAGAATCCCGTTTGATTTGTGCAACTCTGAGCCCCAGACACACACACACACACACACACATTGTATATGCACAAAGTGCATGTTGGGAGAAGCTCCTCGAACAGCAGACTACGAGCCACTCAGCCCAGCAGAGCCCTGCAATGCCATTGGCCAAAACATCATCACGTCTCTAACGCTCCACCACTGCGCTTATTCCAGGTGCTTGTGGCTCTCCGTGTGTGCCACGTTCACACTCAATGGGCGTTCATCTCTGGGCTCCTGTTGAGGAGTTTTTCCAGGCCTAAATCCCTTTTAAACACTTTCACTGCCAAATCTCGTTTTGCTGCTCCTCACTGACCAACGTTGCCCACTTGCTCTCCCCTGGACTTTCTCTCGTGCTGCGTTGTCTTTTTCTTGTCTTTCATTTGCTGCTGCTGCTGCTACTTAAGTGTGATTTACACTCTACTGCACACGTGAAAGGTGCTATATAATCTACCACTTCTGTCCACTGCCTTGACGTGGAGAGTGACCAGTCCACTACGGCGCCATGCTTTGTGTGTTCCAATCTCACATTTGCATTTCCTGGGTGTAATAGTTCACATTTATTCACAGTGCTGTCCAGGTCCATCTGCAGTGACTCTGCGTGATCTGCCAGTCCATCTCATGTGGTATCTCGGTCAGACTGAACCTGCCAGTTCTTTATATTCTCACCCAGAACCATTTCTAAATATTAAAGGAGCAGCCGCCCCTGCACTGAGCCTTTTATTGTCACCGGATTTTGAAGATGAACCTCTCAGCAGAAGCCTTTGTCTGAGTGGTCTAAGCCAACTTCAATGGACTCTCTCTCTCAGTCCATTGTCTTCTATTGAGACCTCATGATTGATCTTCTCTCTCAGCGCTTTGCACTTTGTAACGTGACAGCAGTGACGCCGGCGCTAACTGATTGGTTAGGTTACCAGTCACTCAAAGAGGGTCCATAAATGACAGACTGATAACACACCCAGTGGGCTTCTGTCCTTCTGACTGACACTGCAGGGACGGCAGGAGGGCCTAAAAACAAATGGGTGGACGCTCGGGTGAATTCAGAGTCCCTGGCAGTCAGAGGGCCCACCTTTTCAGTTTCTCATAATACAGGATTCCAGGCGACCAGATACAAATTATGTCCACCTCTGTGTCACACAGCCACAAAACCCAGAACTCAGCACCTCACAACCCCAACTTAGATGAAGTGGGTCTCAAAATGACAAGCAGCACAGTGTTCAGTGCTTCTGTGGCCCACCGGTGGGTTTCCAGCCTGATGTGAGTGAGAGGACACCGTGATGGAGTGACAGCCTGGCCACACTTGTCTTCTGTCTTGTGCCTCGTGCCACCAAGACAGGCCAGAGTTCATAAAGCAGAGTCAGTCCGTGTTTGTGGCAGGGTGTCTGCTGCCCACTCGGCCTTCCACCTAAAGCTTCAGGGTTGTGATCTCAGACGGAGAAGAAGGTGGATTGTTGTACATCAACACATATCCTTAAGGACCACAGAGTCCAAGACTGAGTGAGGCAAAGGCGCCATGATGCTTGTTCTTCAACTGCATGGCTGATCCTGTAATGAGCTTTCTGATTGTGGGACAGCAGGGTGGCACAGTGGCTAGCGTCACCTTTAGGGGCAATTTAGAACTCACCAACCCTCCTAAAAGACAAGCAAGGGGGAGAATGGAGGACAAGCAAAACCCAGAAAACAAGCAGACGTGGGATTCAAACTGAGCGTCTCTCCCGGCCTTGCACCCAGCACCGCTGGACCCCCAACACTGCGCTGCATTAAACTTCTCTCATATGCTGCATTGTATTAGAAAGGGAAGGAGCACAGCGCCATAATGGATAGCACTGAGGCCTCGCCAATCCAGAGTCCTGGGGTCAAATCATGAGCTTGGTGGTCTCCATGTTTTGCCCCACACTCACATCCCAGGTATTCCAAATTGTGTGTGAGCGCTTCCTGCAGGGCCAGTTCTGGAACTGCGCCTGACGTTCCTAGCTGTGGTTCGCAGTGACCCTGAATGGCTGACAATGTCTTCTTATTCTTTTTATTTGAAATGAAGTATTCAAAGCAGAAAAGGTGGGCATAAGCCCCTGTGAGGGGCAACAGACACCTGATGGCTTTGACCAGAACAGAAGATGAGGGGCTGGATGATGGTGAGCCCCTTGACCGCACCCGCGCCAACAGTATGGACTCGGGCCTTGTGATTTTACCACACACTGAGGCGGCGTTGGCGACCCAGCGTGTGAATTCAATTACTTGTCAGCGAGTAATAAAACATCATCACTTCGGGCTTTAGACTTTAACCTTGCAAAGGTGTAGACATCCCTTGCATGTTAAATAGCAGACACGACACGACACCCACAGTCCTCCAATATTTTTATTCACACAGTCACCTCCAATTTCTTTGGCCAAAACAAAAAGAAGAAAAGAAAATGTACGCCTATCAAACAGGGAATGACAGCCTAACACTACCAGCGCTTTGAATGGAGATGTTTCTCCCACGGGTTCAGGACGTCAAGAGGACAAGTCTATTAAAATTGTTGTGTGTGTGTAAACTTGCTGCTATTATCCATCCATCCATTTGTCAACCCACTATATCCTAACTACAGGGTCGCGGGGGTCTGCTGGAGCCAATCTCAGCCAACACAGGGCGCAAGGCAGGAAACAAACCCCGGGCAGGGTGCCAGCCCACTGCAGGGCACCCACACACACCAAGCACACACCAGGGACAATTTAAGATCACCAAGTCACCTAACCTGCATGTCTCAGGAATGTGGGAGGAAACCCACACAAACACAGGGAGAACATACAAACTCCACGCAGGGAGGACCTGGGAAGCAAACCCAGACGGGTCTCCTAACTCCTAACCGTCCCGCCCTGCTGTTATTATATTGGACAAATTTCTTTAAAAAGTATGCCATTCAAAAACTTTGGATTTAGTTATGAATACTGGGAAGTGTTCAATGACCGTCAAGTAAACGCTTCTGTCCTCTGGTGTTACACGTCCTTGACACTTACGTGATGTTAACAGAAAACACGGAACACAATGCCAGCCTCCCAACCCACCCCGGGTGAGCCACCAGGGGTCCCCAAGCAGGACATATGAGACACACAACTCCACATGTCACATGCTGTGATGGTCATCCAGAATCGTCTCCTGCCTGGCCCAGCAGGACACCTTACAGCTTGGAACTGACAAAGCCAACCAGAAAAACAAAAAGAAAATGGAGTGACCGATGTCGACAATTCGGAAGGTTTAGGTCTGAGGAGACAATCACTCCGGACCAGCCGTGTGACATCCCATGTTGAGCCCTGAAGACACCCAAGAGCCTTGTCGTAGCACACCGTAAGAGCTCTCCTCAGCCAACGTGAAGTCTGCACCATCAGTCCTCTTTAAGTATGAAGGGAAGGTTTAGACTTTAAGGGAGGCTAATCGACGGTCAGACACCCGACACCGGACTCCTTCCGTTCACCGAAACACAATGAGCTCTGCTCGGTCACACATCTCGCCTAACATTACATTTGTCTCCTTGGCTTGATTTTACAACTGCTGCTCACTTGCTAGCCGTGGGTTTGCTGTGCTGCAGTGGGCCAGTTTGGGGTGTGGGGAATGGACGGGGACTCCGGGACGCATTTCACTGAACTGGCTTTACTTGACGGCTGTCTATTTACAATCCCTTTTAGCTTCTCTACGTTTAACAAGAATGATTTGGGTTGGATCTACAAAGCCACGGGTTCAGTCCTGAGGAATCCTTCTTAATAAAAAGAGAAGTGTCTGTCTGTCTGTCTGTCTGTCTGTCTGTCTGTCCGGTTGCTACTGTATGTCTCTTATCATTTCAACAGATGGCGCATCACAAACATTAGCACTGCTTTTACGAGCCGCATGCCAAATGCCACATAACAGAGACGTACGCATGACATGGTTAACACTGAGGTCTACATTGATTTCTGAAATGTCAGCCTGACAGCTAGTTCATAAGTACAAGAGCTCAGGTTGACTGGGGTTTACCCTAAGCAGACACTTTACACTCTGCTGTCTTCACTCAGCGGTCAGTAACATTGAAGGCAAGGCTGGGACTCCGGCCTACAGGAGGGGACATCCTCTCACATCGGGCCACTTTAGAATCGACGACCTAATGACGTGCGAGGAAAAGTAAAAGGACCTGAAGGAAAAAACCAAACAGACACGGGGAGAACATGTAGCCCTCACGTAGGCCGCTGACAGGTAACCACTGTGTTTTAAATCTGGAGTTATGGGACGGGACTACAATATAAAGTCCAGCTTGTCAGACATCAATTACACCAATAAACGCACATATTCAATACACACATTTTGATATTTCACATACATATATACACACAGACAAATATATACTGTATATGGTCCATGTGTACATGTACAGTATATAAATATATTGTGTCACATGTGTGTGCACAGGGGACATCTGCAGAGCTCTATAGAGGTAAGCCACCCGTCCCCAGAACCTGAGGATGCAGAGCCACTAACTCCTTCTTCTCCTTTCTCCGCAGACTGGAGGACGAGTCCCAAGATGGACCCTGACAACTGAAGGCCTCACCCCTTCCGCCCCAGGGACGATTTTAAAATCAATGGCGCTAGAAGTCAGCGTTCACTTGGGAAGCTGCGTCTGAAGAATGTGAGGAGCAGACTGAGTGGCTGACTAGGCAATGGCGAGCCCAGGCTGTCCTGGAGGTGAGACATCGGTGATTTCTCATTGACGGTTTTGCTTATTTTACCTTCATTAAATGGGCTGCCCAGCTGGTCCTCTCCGATTCTTCTCTTCAGAACCGATTTGATGTTTATGTCAATGTGTTTGTGCCTGCGTGTGAATACGCATATGCTGTGCTTATTTATATACGTATCCTGTAAAGCTTATCTGGGTAGCAACAGCCTTAGAGTTCAACGGGGGTTTGGGCGAACACCAAGCAGGGGGTCACTCACATGTAAGTACGATGAGCGTCAAGTAAACTCTTCTGCCGTCCGGGAGTACTCATCCTTGAGTCAAGGAGGACATTCTGGTCCCAAACGTTCAAGTGACGTTATTAGAAAACACGCAACACAATGCCAGCCTCCCAAACTACCACGGGTGACCCACCAAGTGTCATCAAAGAGGACATTTGGGGCATTATCAATTTGATCTTACATGTGCCACATGTTGCATGCTGTGATGGTCTTGTGCCCCCCAATACTGCCAGGTTAGACCCAGTTTCCTTGCAGCTCTGAACCAACAAAGCTTGCTGGAAAAAAAATGGAAAATGGGTGGACGGATTGATGGACGTGATCTGAATATGTGTGTAAAAAAAGAGGACAGTTTAGTCCTTAAGGGACATTAATGGGTGACCACAGGAGCCTATTTTACCAGTAGGAGTGTGTTGGAGGTTCTCCAGGCTGCTAGAGGGCAGACAATCTGATCTTTTCCAGAACTCTCTACTCGTAGTACAGATAGAAGGACACCATGGAAGGACCCTGGAAGTCCTGACTGTGGGACCACCTTCTTTACCTCAGTCCAGGGAGGTAGCAGTTGGACAACAACTCAACTCACGGGAGGAGCTCAGACGTGAGAAGCTGGAAGGGTTACTTGAGTGGCCCTCTACGGAGCAGGCCGGGTCCTTCTCTGCTCACTTTGGCCCCGATGGCTTCGTCCCACAGTGGTCCCCACCCTTTGTGTGCTGCCTGTAGTTGTCCCTTTGTTTCTGAGTACAGTTCCTCTTCTTATTTTTGTTGTAACTTTCAAGTTGCCTGAATGTTGGAGGATCTCTTGAGGGTCTCCCAAACTCCACAGTACACACACTCAGGATACACTCGCATGAACGTTTACTGTGCATTCACTTGTATTCACTCACATGCAGAGAGATCGTACTAAAGGGGTACGTTAATTTACCCCTATAAATCTAAACACACACACCTACTGTACACGTGTGCTAAATAAATGCATTTATACCTACAGTGTCAGACACGTCAGAGGAGCGGCCATTCACCTCCTGACCAAGAGGCTCGGCGCTCTCACTAACTCCTTCTCCCCATATACCCTCAGAACGAAACATTCAGCATTGACATCATTTCCTGTGACATCAGAAAGCTCCCGCCTCTTCTGCCCAGAACTGAATATAAGAAGAGCCGCCAGCAGATGCTGGAGTTCAGTTAGGGAGCCACAACTGGCAGAACAGGCCTCGGACTCCACGAGCGAATCATTTTGAGAAGAATGGACCTCCGAGGCCCAGCGTCACCTCACTTACATTTCATTTAATTGGCGGGCCCATTACACGGGCTGCCCCCACCATTTACCTTGTCCGGTCTGGTTCTCTTACGACAGATACGTTCTCACATAAGCCGTTACGGCTGAGAGTAAGCCAGGAGAAAGGATCCCAACCAGGAGATCCAAAAGAGCACGCGACTAAGCCCAAGCAAGAGACAAAATTCAGGGACAAAAAGCTGAAGCAAAAGGACAAAAATATCAAAAATCAAAAAAGAGAGCAAAAGTGATGAGAGATTCAGGTTTTGTATCCGCAGCTCAGACGAGGAAGTTAATCACACCTTAGAGGACACGCCCCTAACAACCGGTGCATTAGCCCTAACAACGGGAAGCCAAAATGGCAGCGATTAGGAAATGACAAAATGGAGGATGAAATGGTCCAAAAAAATATTTGATATTTAAAATGAAAAGGAATTCGAATCAATGGGCCAAAAACACAAAATGAGTGTAAAAAAACTGAACTGATAGAGGAACTCGTTTTAAATTAGAGACAAGGACCAAACTCTTAACATACGCACACAAATACACACATCAATGCTGTCACACGCACAGACGGGGAAGGCTAACGGCGAAGCACAGTCACTCATGGCCACTGAACGGAGCATGACGACTCCGGCGAATCACGACGTCACTTCCACCTCGCAGCCCGAAGCTCCGCCCCTTCCACTATACGAACAGAGAAGCCAAAGGAAGTCGGCATTCAGTCCGCACCTTGACCTGACCCTGCAGAGGGCAGCTCGCCTCACTTAAATGCACCTTTCAAACTGACAAATGAGCCATTGTTGGAATTCAGTCAGTTGGCACCCCAACGCACAGACGTTCTCTGCGGCTCCTCTGTTATGATATTTACATATAAATACACACACACGGGCGGAGTGGTGGCTCTGACGCTAGGGATCTGCAATGGTAATCGGAAGGTTGCCAAAAGTGACTCTACTTCGTTGGGCCCTTCAGCAAGGCCCTTAACCTGCAATTGCTCCGTCCTGGGGATGACGTGGGCCCTCCAATCTGCAGGGAAAGCCTGGGTGTTGGTGGCAGAATTGGCACTCCAGCCACTGCAAAAAAAACAACCCACTGGTTCCATTCCATCTGAACTTGTGTGGTGCTGAGGTGTCACCCATTGCATGGCACACGCGGGTCCCAATCTGGGATCCTGAGTTGGTTTGTCATGCGGTGGGTGCAGCAAAGCACTGTATCAGTGAGTGCTCCTAACACACACACACACACACACACACACGTACATATATATATTCCATCAATTTTCTGCCACCTATCGGGGTCCGGGTCACAGGTACAGCCCTGGTGTTACTTTTCCCTGCCTCCTCATCCAGCTCCGTTGGGGGGGGATAGAGAGAAGTTCCCCCAGTGTGATTTGGGTCTCCCCCGGTTGGACACGTCAAAAACACCTCCAGAGGGAGACGTCCAAACCAGAGGCCTGAACCAGCTCAATAACCACTGGCTCCTTACGATGAGAAGAAGCAGCGGCCTCACTTCAAGATGCTGAGCCCAGACACCCGACAAAGGAGCTCATGTCTGCCACTCCTACCTGTCATCAACTCCTTCAGTCACCACCCAGCTCTCGTGGCCATAGGTGAGTGGAGGAACGCAGACCAACTGGTAGATCGAGAGCTCTGCCCCCCTCTTCATCATGACAGGGTGGTACAACAGTCACAATACTGCCATAGATCTCCCACTCCCTTCCGGCCTCACTTGTGAAGAAGACCCTGAGATACTGAGGTGGCACCTCATCCCAGACCTGGAGAGGGCACTCACCCCCACCCCCTCCCCCTCCCTTTTACGGCTGAGAACTTCAACGTTGGACTTGAAGGTTCTGACCCTCAGCCCAGCCACAAACCACCACGGTGTGCACCTGCTGAAGCCAAGAGGACCCCAGCATCTACAGAAAGGCCAACCTGTGCTGACCAAACAGGACCCCCTGCACCCCTTGGCTGTGCCCAGAAATTACACACATATACACAGAGATATTCCCATAAATATACAGTAAAAAATACAAATTGCCACCCCATCCATTTTTATCCAGGGCAGCTGAAGCCTATGGCAGCAATCATCAGACGCAAGGAAGGAAGAACAGCTGGACAGGACGGCAGTCCACCGCAGGGTCAGCGCACACACACACACACTGTCACTAGGGCCACCTCACCTAAGCTGCATGTCTTTAGAGCAGCCAGAGGAATCCCACTCAGGCAGAGGGAGACCACGCAGAGTCCACACAGGGAGGACCCGAGATGAGAACGGCAATACGAGGACTGCGCATATTAATCCACACGCCGCTTTACACGTATGCACACTCACATTTTCGCACATATTCGTGCATAGACATACTGTACACACACACACACACACACACACACACACACACGTGCACTCCTGTTGCCTATCAGTGATATAAAATTAAATCGCCATTCCCTAACGACGGCCGTACGGTGGTGTCAGATATTAAACTCGTGTTCCATATCTTTAGCATAGCTTTTTTTTTTTATTAATAAGCCTTGCCCCCCAAACCCCCCACCCCGCCTGCATCTCAACACAACTTTTGCGATCCCCGCCGGGTGTCTGACGTTCGTCCCCGAAGGTCCCCTTCTTTTGCCGTCTGAGGGTAACACAGAAGCAAGTGGGGGCTCTGAAGGCGGCGGGGAGGCAGGCGATTATCTGGGACGCTCCTGACTCGGCGGCGCGCTGTTTAGTACAGACATCATGTACACTGCGCCAAACGATATCATCTTCAGGGCCCGTTACCGTAGCAACCGGTTCAATCATGCTAGGCATCACAACTGCAACTCCACGCAGAGAATCCCCTTTGATATTTTTTTTCCAACACACCTAAAGCTCAAAAAAAAAAAAAGGTAGAAATAGCGGGAGCACAAAGTTGGAGCCACGCGAGGTTTCTTGGCCTTCTTCCCGAGGACCGCCGAGAACTTTGTGATTTTTGTGGGCAGGTCTAAAAGCAAACCAAGATTTACGCGGGGGAGTGTCCAGTGAATGAAGCAAGCCGCAGCTAGAATTATTACTGGAGAACCTCCACTTTTAGCTTATCGTAATAAAATGAGCCGGCATCGTCTGCATGTACCAGTACGAGGCACTCGACACTTTAGGGACAACACGGACGGCCAGCCGAGAGAGACACGCGGCTCACGGGCGGGCAGTACCAGGGGGCAGGCAGGTTCGTGTTGCCCCAATGCTGGAAGAAGCAGCTTTTCCACTCCATCTCTACCCAAAAATAAACTGCTCCCCGGTGACCTGACCGATGGAAAGTGGACAGATAAAAATAAACCCAGAGGAGACCCTCGTTCAATGCGTCCTGCTAATCGGACAAACACGCCGCCCGTCTCATGCTTTTTTGTAGGCCAAGAATTTGACAAGTGGGCTCCACCAAGCATTCTTTGGTATTTTACACAGAGGGGCGCTTGAAACTCGACACCACCGAGGTCGGCCGGGGTCTTGTTTTCAAAATTGAGAGATCAGCCGTGAGCTAAGCTGAGCGTTTAATAAACGGCACAAATGACGGAGGCTGTACGGTAAAGCTTGACGGAGAAGGTGCACTCAGCAGACCCTCCGGCACATAAGGTAGTCACAAATGGAGGCCATTAGTGGACGGTCACAGGACGCTGGTGACGCTTTGACTCTTATCAATATTATCATTCATTTTTATACACTAAAGCTCTGCGTGCTATCAAGTCTCAGTCCAGACTCTTGGCATGTGTGGCTCCTGGCTGCCCACCTCCCTTCAGAAGTGTACTGAGGTGTCGGAAGCCCCTCGTGTTTGGCTTGCTTGGGGAATTTCTGTTGTTAGGGTTTGTCACTCTGACATCTTCTGTTTTGAGCTCATCACCTGTGGTACTCAGTTTTGTCCCCTTGTCCTGTCACACCTGTTCCCAAACAGCCCCCAGACTGATGTCACTCGATTATGTTGGCCGCGTGTGTAAGTGGATACGACTGGCAAGCTCTGTTAGCCCGAAGGGTCTGGTATCATCTCAGTTCTTCTAATGTCCTAAGCAAACAAATGTGATTCTCTAAAGATCGCGATCTTCTCGAGATAAACAGAGATGGCTGCATTGCAAGTGAGGCCCTTCAAGAGTCTAAAATACTTGGGCACCTCCACCAGCTCGAAGATGCCAGGTCATCGAGGGTCAACTCTGTAAAGAAAGACTCAGCGACTGTGACTGGGCCTGGAGGTCCATGCACGTCCTTAACCAAAGTCCAGTCTGGCTGGGATGAACAAACTCAAAGTGGCTTTACGCCATCAGTGAAGCTCACACATTTCACATACGAGAACACACACACACCAATGCGAGGACCAGAGGTGGCACAGGCCAGGGGACATTATCAGTAGTTTGGAGGTCAGGTTGTCCCACTCACTAATGATGACATCAGAGGGTGACAATGTGCTGGGTGTCGATTAGCACCTGCCAGGAAGAAAGCCACTGAACCTGTGACAATAATGACTCTTCTTTATAGTGCCATTCCAGTCTATCAGTCTCTTGTGTGGTGCTACTGTTGTACAGGCCCATGCCAAGCTGTCTGTCACTGTCACTGTCACTGTCTCTCTCTCTCTCTGTCTACGAGTCACACGGCGGGTGTCCAGCTGATCCATCTAAATAACTCTTATTAACTGTCACCTGTCATTAACCCTCCTGGGTTTCCTCCCACAGCCCCAGGACATGCAGGTTAGGCAAGTCGTCGTCACTAAGCTGGTCCCAGTGAGCGTTTCAGTGGAAGCGATGGACTGGCGCCCTGTCCTGCCTGAAGCATGCTGCGACAGGCTCCACTGGCCCAGCTCAGGACACGCGGGTTTCAGAACGGACGGATGGACAGATGCATCGTTAGCCCCGTAAGATTCTCCAGGGAAGGGAGGGAGACACAAGACGCCTGGCGCTCAGGGAGCTCTGCTCGATGAAAATGGTGCTGCATGTCGGCCGGACAATCAAGTGGGGACACACGACAGTAGTGGACTTACAAACCCACCGCGTGGTACCATTCTTATCTGTCTGTGTCTTACATAGCGACTCGTCTAGCCACTGAGCCATCTAACCATAATTAGCAGCCACATCTGATGACCCCCCATGACAGTTGTGGTCGGAGGTCCTTCAGGGGCAGGTGCCGCTCCTCTGCTCCCTAATCCTGGCACTGCCGAGTGTCGACGGGTTGCGTGTTGCTTACCACGTGCAGGTAAGAATGCCAGCGGACGCCAACACATGACAGTAAAGAACCTATTATATAGCGCCGTTCCAAGCTACTCCTCTATCTCTTATATAGGGAGTTCTTAAATTCCAAATGTGTTGTGAGATTCTTCAGGTGAGGGAAACAGGCATTTGGTGGTCTGCTACTTCTGCTCGATAATCCCGGCGTCAGAGGGGACTAAGGTGTGCTGTGTTGGCCGGACATGTCCACACCTGACAAGAACGTGAAGTGCCCTTCCAGTCCAGTAGTTCTATTAAATCTACCGCTCCTTCTCTCTCACTATCTGTCTATCATTCATTAAGACCACAGATGACCCTCCATGGCAGACGACACAAGTGTCAAGGTGAGGCGTCGTCGAGTGTCCACGGCCTGCGTGTTGCTCACCACGTGCAGGTAAAGAGTGCCGTCTGATGCCCATACACATCTGGGTGCCCAGCCCTGCACAACTCTCTCCATCTCACATCTTTGGACCGAATGTCCATCGTCTTCCTCTTCGAAGGCTTGGCAGCTTTGCCTTTGCTTTCTGCTTTTCAAAGTCATGCCAAGAGAAGTGGAAAGGAGGCCCAGCCGAGTTCAATACAAACCAGTCCTTCCAGTATGGATGTGGAGTTCAATACAAACCAGTCCTTTCAGTACGGATGTGGAGGCCCAAAGGCGTGCAGGTTCGACATTCAGCCGGCCTGTGCGCCGACCGTGGAAGACGCTGAAATGTGCGGAGGAAAGACAACGATAACGATGGAGACGATCGAGAGCCATCAACAATAAGACCAAAAGGGCAAAGCCTTCAGAAAGCGGGAGACCGATGTCCTCTCGTTTCTGCTGCTAACTATGAGAAGCGAAACGTTCACATCCTGCGTGTAGCGTGAATGAGCCGAGGGCTGGAAGGAGCCCAAAAGTCAGCAGCACGGAGAATGCCAGGACCTCCGAAAATTCCACAGGCTCATGGTGAAAAAGAAAAAAATTAAACCACACAGGCCAGCGGAGGACACCTCTGTGTTGGGGAGGACCAGCGGGCCGTCTCTGCCGGGTGCTTTGTTTGTTTAACTTCTAAAGTTAGGAATACTGGGGATGATTTGCTTGAAACTCAAACTCTTCAAAGCATTTCAGGTTCTCCAGCGCCACATTCCAGATGTCAAAGCCACAGCAGACACGCATCCAGTTAACTGCACGACATCCCTGATATGCAGCAAGATTTACTGCCCCTTGAAAAGCCACGTCGTGTTCTCCTGAAGGCCCGAGCAGAGCGAGAAATTGAGCCGCTCAGCCACATGCCACCTACGGCAGGACAGCTGACTGGCGCGCAGTGACGACCAAAGGATGGTGGAGCGAGGAGAACGTCGGGGTCCAAACTGCACACGCAACGAGGACAACTTGGGCCAAGACTTTACACTCGAGCGCCACTGCCTTCCACACGTGGCTGGCGCTTATTCACCTGACGCTCCATCGGGGGGCTCTTCTCCCCTTTCTCTTTAATCAACCGTTTGAAGCTCCCAAACACGCACCCCACCACAATTCACTGTGGATATGAAAATGAAATATTCCAAATGTCTGCCTGACACAACAGCTGCTCAGGCCGCTCCACGGAACTCGCTCAAGTCGACGTACTTAACCTCCAAAGTCGAAAACCCATCTGCTCCATTACAGGGAGACTCCCAGACACCAACTGGACTGGGAAAAGCAGCGCAGAGGCCAGTGGGAATCGGAATGAATCGGGATTGAATATGTGTGTGCACGTGTGTGTGTGTGTGTGTGTGTGCGTGTGTGCGTGAACCGCCTGAAGAGACACGATGAACGCTACGGCACATCTTAATGGACGTACACTCACGAGCAAGAGACACAAAGATCATCACGCAGACACTTGTATGTATTCGGAATCACGGCACAAGTAAATCTAAATCAGGAATATACTGTGCAGAGACAGACAGACAGACAGACAGGCAGACAGGCAGACACAACGGGAATCAGTCTACGCGCGGGGTGTCTATATATACTGTATATACACAGAAATACATTTATAGCATATTATACAGCATATTTTATATATATATATATATTGGAGAATGTCTACATATTTACCAAGAAATCAATGTCTCTATCTGTAAATTCCTATATATGTACATTTATATACGAGTCCATACATAACTTTCACGCGTCTCTGCCTCCATACAGATTTACCTACATATCTGTACCTGCCTCTCTCTCTCTGTTTAAAGTGTGTAATAATATACTCTTTCTCTTTATACGTACATTTACTAAATCCAGAAACAAACACATATATACAAAAGCATATAAAATATATATCAATACATCTGTGTACATACACATGTAGAAGTGCAATCAAATATAAAGATAAACATATATATACACATGTGTGCTGAATACATCAATTATTATATACTGTATGGTATGCATATCTACCTGTATACAGCATATGCATGGAACTCTCTAGACATGTTTGTTTAGCACAATATATATATATATATATACACACAAAATATAAGTGTACACCTGAGCACACATACGTATAGAAGTGCATGTGAATTATGTGCAGATGTACACACAACTGGGCTTAAACTGGCTATGGATTTCAGCTTACAAAGCTACCTGTTTCCAGGAGGACTGCGGGATGTCTACGTGCACAGTGACTGTCTAAATGTCCAATCGCTAAACTGTTGATTTAGTCCAGCATTTCAGAGATATCAGTCGGTATCATTATATATATGCAAATGAAATAACAATACCATGTGTACACGCATCCATTATATATATATATATATATATATATACACACCGACAGATACAAATAAACACTGAATTACACACACACACACACACATATATATATATATATATATATATATACGGACACATACATATATTTATCATATGTGTGTGTGTACATGTATATATATATATATATATATATATATATATATATATATATACATATGTGTGTGTATGTGACAAGTAAAATAGCTACAATAATAATAATAATAATAATAATAATAATAATAATAATAATAATAATAACACAAATAAACAAACACACGATTGCCGATCATCAGCCATATCCTCGATTAACCGACAATTCATTTTTTTTTTTTTTCTCAGCGTGGCCAGAATTAAAAACCTAACCACCCGACGACCACCTGCCTGGCAAGCACGGATACACAGCGTCCATATCTTAAGCGTCTTCTCGAGAGCCCATCCAATGGCACCAAACACCTTCGCTAACCCAAAGTTTTGCCAGCACTTTGACAAGACGTGAACAAACGAGACAGCGCATCTTCAGTCTCCAAAGCTTCTTTTCCGCAGACGCCTCACAAGTCCACCCGAGGGTCGGCGGTGCCGCCCCCTCCCCAGTCCCCGAATCACGGCGGCCGCCTTGGAGTGAACCCGAGCGAGCCCCAAGCGTGCCCGCGTCCGTCGCTCGCCGAGTTCTCGTCAGGCCGACTTGCGCCCCCCCCATTTGATGCAAACGGACGCGAAGGCAGACAGGCAGGCGCTGAAGACCCCCTCGGAATGAGAACGGCAATGAATGAGCGTCAAGCCTGAGCAAGAGCCCGCTCCTCCACGTCAGCGAGAAAAGCACCCAAAAATAGAAACGGCACCTACCTGGGTAAAAATCTTTGGATTTGGACAGTTTGATGGTGGCCCCAGTTTCCTTCTGTAACTGGACAATCGTCTGCCCCCCTTTCCCAATGATAGATCCAGCAGCATAACTTGGTATGAGGACTTTTAGGAAAAACTGACCGTCTTCTGCAAAAAGAGAGGGAGAAAGAGAAAGAATGAAAACGTTCAAAGTGTGTCATTATTATAAAATGAAAAAAAGAAAACAAACAAACAAACAAGTGGTTCTAAAAAAAAAAAAAAGAACGATGATGGCCCGCGCGTTCAGTGAATACACCGCAGTCGGGGGAATGAGGGAAGGTTACTGAAAAGAGGGAGAAAAGGGGCTGCAAATGTATCGGCCAAGTCGTGAATGGAATGATCCGCAAAAGAAGCCCCCCGACAGAAACCGGTATTCGTCTTCCTTTACTTGGATACTGTATTCCCGTTTCCTTGGTAGGGAGCATTGTCGCCGGAGTCTAAAGTGGAAGCAGATGACAACTGAGGTCCCCGTGATTTGTCATGAATTTCTAATTGATGCAATGTTGTGCCACGGACAGCAGCAGCAACAACAACGCCTTCACGCCGAGAGAGAGACAATCGCCGGCAAAATGCAACAAATGAACAACGTTAACACCGAGGGTCCTGTCTGAAGGTGATCATCGCAGGAAATGGCCGTTTACCGTTACAGTACAAACAATAAGTTCAATTAGCAAACACACGTGAACGTCCACCAAGTGTAAGACAAGCCTGGGCTCCACCGGCACGCTCCCCGCAGCCGCTGCGGCTCGGCAACCCAAAATGCTCAGTCGTGCCCCCCATCACCAGACCCACAAGTCACGTTAGGTTCAAGCGCACCGTCCGAGTCATGCCGTGTCTCTCTCTCTCTCTCTCGCTCTCTCACTCTCTCTCTTTTTTTCCTTCTTCTTCTTAGGCGGCGGCGGCGGTGATCACATCAAAGCTCATTATAATGAAACGATCTTCTAATACATAAAGCCTGAAGGACCCGCGTGGTTTTTCATTTATTATTATTATTATTAGTATTATCATTAAGAGCATTAAGAGTTACCGTTCAGCATGATGACAGACGCATGCAGGTGTGCCAGGCAGGTACGAGGAAACAAGTGTGCAGCGAGTGCGACATGGAGCATCCGACGATAGCGGTTAGCGAATGCACTTGAGCTCGTCAGAGAAGGGCGCCCATCTCAGGTGGCCGTGAAGCGGAGTGAGCAGCCCCTCCGCAGGTTATCTCGCCTAAGCATCGCGGACCTGCCACCAGCACTGGCGACGGCGACAACAGCAGCGAGCACGAGCCCAGCGGAGATGGACAAGACGAGTAAACGACAGACACCCTCGGCCAGTCTCCTCGCTCGCCGATCGCGCATCTGCTCGAGCGACCACCAAAAACAGACGTGCTGTACGTAAACCGAAAGGAAAGGAAAAACGCCGTTGCCGGGCTCGAGACTTTTTTTTTTATTAACGACTATCCAAGCAGACAATGGAGCGGATCCACGAATGCGAAGTTTACTTGCACGCTTTGACAAGTGATGGCGCATATGACCGGACGCTATATAACGAGCGCGGACGGGCACGCCGGTGCGACTTGACCGAGCCGTAACACCTCATTTCGCTAGCCATCACGTCCAAGAGCCCGCTTTTGTTTTAGAATAAAGTGTCCTAATAAATGTAAGTATATCGATATATTTTATTGGTCGCCATGTTCCATTCGCCTTTTGTGTTTCTTTAATTTCGCTCACTGCTCCTCCTGGCATCGCACGAGTCTCGCAGCGATAAACTCGAAGTACCCACCACCAGTGTTTGTCCTCTTGGTGCTGCCTGCTTCAGGAGGGGCTTCCAGCGGTCTCTTTCTGGAATCCGGCGGGTCCAGGTCTATGGGCACCCCCGTGTGAGTCCCGTTCTGCTGGATGGGAGCTGCCGCCATCATGTTTGCTAGATTTATTAAAAAAATATTTGGCTTGATTTTTTTTTTTTTTTGCGCGAACCGGGTATCAAAATAATAATGCAAAAGCAGCAGGAGCAGCTCTTAATCCGATATGTAGGTGGATGGTGCTGGGGAAAGCTGAATGTGTCAGAGATAGTGGGGAAGGTGGGGGGCTGAGGGGGAGAAAACAAGAGGAGGGAGGGGGGAGGCAGAGAAGTGGGACAGACGAGAGTTGTTTCGGCGTGTGTTACGGCTTCTCGAGCACGCCTGTGTCTGGCGGCTGGCTCGCTACGGCTCGGGCGGCTTTGTGCGCTTTTCTGGGAACAGCGACGGCGGCCGCTCCTGCTTTCTCATCATTCCGGACAATTCCTGGGAGCCGATCGCCTCGCACACGCCAGTCGGCGAGTCAAAGGTCACATAGCCCAGCAACACGGCTCAACCCAGCATGCGCGCTGTCACCGAAAACAGGAGAGAATGGCGAGCGAGGAAGGGGGCGTGGCCGGGGCCTGAGGGACAGCGGGGATAGCCAGTGCAGCGGCAGGGAGCGGGCTGACGTGAGGGTGAGTGCGAATGAACGAGGGCGGAGGCGGGGCTAGTCTAAAAAAAAAAAAAAGCCGCGAGCCTGGGCAGGAACTTCATGGCATCCTCTCGCTGAACACCTTGGAGGTGGCAGGTACTTTCATTCGTGGGGCGAGAGATTCGGAAGGTCCGAAGTAACACGACTCGTCAGCGGCTTTTAGCAAACGGGTCACAATGCGATCGTGCAAATGTGAAAAGAGAGAAGTCCAGATGTGCGCAAGGGCACCTGGTTCCCTTTGTTGGCCAGGTGGGCAGCAGTGGGCAGCAGGAGTTTCATGGCACTCAGTCTGATACTCGGGAGCACCTCTGGACCTGTGGCGGTGCCTTTTGAATTTTCTCTTAACATACAAATAAGAATTTATTGGTTTAGCTGCAGAACCCGGTGTGGCGAATTTTCAACTTTTTGATTTTTGTTTGACCATTAAAATGACATCTTGTCATATTTACTTATTTGGCTGACGCCTTTAAAGCTTTTAAGATTCCATTCGTTTATTAGTTACATTTCTTTTGTGTTTCCAATGGGAGTACAGGCAGGTGAAGTGACTTGCTCATGGTCACACAGTGTCAGTAATAATAGTAATTCATTCAATTCATGTTGCGCGGTTTTCTGACCACTCAAAGTGCTTTGCATCAAGAGTGGGGGGCCACGTCAACCACCACCAATGTAGACCACCAACCTGCATGATGGGAGGACAGCCATTCTTGTGCCAGTGAGCTCACCACACATTAGCCATTAAGGGATGAAGGGGTGACAGAGACAGTAGCCAGTCAGACACGGTGGGGAGCAGAAAGGACAAGGCTGAGGTGGGCATTTTAGAGTGGCCATCACGATACACCCTACACTTTTCAATGGATCTTTGATGACACCAGAGAGTCAGGACCTCGACTTTGTCTCATCCGAAGAGTGTCACAGTGTCACTGAACTGTGGCATTAGGACCCACACACAGAGCACATTTTAGGTGCCCCCTGATGGCCTCGCCAATGCCTCCTCCAGCCCAAGCTTTTCCTAAATGGTATCTCATCTAAGTGCTGGTTGGGTCCAAACAGGATTGTTTTTTTAATTCATTTATAAAGCGCCTTTCACAGACATGACATCACAAAAAAAAAATACCAAACACACACCTAAAAGTGCCATCCAAAAATAACAAAACGGGAAAAAAGAAAAGAGAATAACAAGAACATACAAACTAAAAATAAACAAGAAGTCCAAGCAGAGACTACTCAGCTATGTTCAAAAGCCTGCTTAAATGAAAATGGACGCAGTTACTTACTGAAAGAGTCGACTTTTAGGGTTCACTTATCAAGTGCAAGTGCTATGGCTGCTGGGATTTGAACCCACAACCTCTGAAGTACACAATGCCAACCTTTAACCAGTACGCCACACTGCCAAGCACATTTTATTGTGTAACGATGGAGGATGGGACTGGGGAACGGACTGGCACTCCGATAATGTTATTTCTGGGTGGTCTGTACGAGGACTGTTGGCTGTTCTGTGGGCAAACCCAGCCTCGCTCTCACCAACTGCCCGCACATAACGGCCGTCTCTTCCTCCCCGCCACCTTCAGGAACCCACAGGGACCTTGTGCCAAGAAGTTTAGTGAATGACAAGGGGCGCTGCTGTATCCCCGGTGGGCGTCCCCAATGCAGCCCACCTCCGCCGCACTGTGAATGGGCTCCTTTCCTGGATGACCTGTCCACATGGCACCATTCCTTCTGACAGCCCCTCTGGGCAGCGTGTGTCACTTAGGTCAGGTTTGCAGGTATGGGGAAGGTCAGTTGGTTATTATTTTATATTATATGGCTATTATTCTATATATAATATATCATATATATAATATATAGGGTTATATATATATATATATAGTATATATTAATATAAATGTTTCTTTTGTTATATGTTAAGCCTACCCTGCCATCTTTTCCATCCCTTTTCTTAATTTGCTTAGCCAGGGCATGGCAGCCATAACGCTGGCTGGCGGCCCACATTACGTGGCCTGGTGTGGCTGTTTTAGAAAAAGCCAGTGGGGAGAATTTTGAATTTCAGTTTTAGAATAAGAATGAACATTGTCTTGGTTTTGTGGAGTTTGAAGGAGCCGGGGGTACATTTTGAACGGTCAGTTTTTCAATGTTCGTTTAGAGTAAAAGTTGCATTTTATTGGTTTAGTTGAATACCAGTTAATAAAGTGTGTCTAATCAAATCTGAAGGAGCCGGTGTTTGCATTTGAAATTCTCCATTTTCCAATTTTGCTTGTCCGGCACGGGCGCCCGTGTCGTATTCACTAGCGTGGGGGTCTTCGTATCGGCCCCCTTTTGAAATGCGTTTATTATAAATGTGACATATTCTCGGTTTTGTGGTATTTCATTTGAAATTCACGGCTTTCATTTTCTTTTATAATAAGTTATCTTTCATTAGACTCTGCCTATTGCTAATTATACACTATATTTATAATGATATATTTTTTGTTATACTTGCCAGGTTTCACTTGTGTTTCTTTTCTTTTTCTTTATAACTATTTTCTTTCTTTTCGGACATCTTGTAAAGCCCTTTGAGCTCGTCCTGCGTATGAAAATGTGCGATAGAATTGAGTATCTTTGTCGTTTTGCTGTATTTAAAAAGTTAGCGGGTGAATTTTAAATTCTTCTTTTGTGATTTTGTTTCATAATAAAAGTTCTCTTTTTATTAAACTTCTTTGTGTTTTCTAGACTTGATTAGATACGTTTCTATTAATTACTGTGTACGTTTAGGTTATGTAAGGTTGTATTGATTTATTTTTGTGATTTGTTCAACTTGTGTTTCTTTTCTTTGCCGTCTTTTGACGCCCATCCTGTGTATGGAATGCGCTGCAGAAATCAATGGCGTTGCTCTCCAGGATTTCAAGAGGCCTTTAGGTCCGTTTGCTGTGCTCATTGTTGGATCTTCTTTGATAGTATATGTCATACTTTATTGGGTTTGTTATCTTAAAGAACAGAACAAAACCATTTTTTATTTTGGTCTATAATAAACTGTTCTCTTTTTTCTTTTTTGTATTTAAAGAGATCACAATTCTGTTTTATTTTCCTTTATGTATTGTATTGGTTTTTATTGTATTTAAACCCAAGTGGGGTGACTTTGGAGTCGTCGTTTCTTTCTAATAACCACGATATTGTGATACTGGTGTGGTAAAGTGCATGAAGGCGGTGAGGCCCACCCTGCTGTGAAGACCCCACGCACCACAATGCATTTCCACAACGAGGGGCTTTGCATCGGCTCGGGTTTAACCCTGAAGGGTCCATTGAGCGCTCGAGTGGTCACAGGGCTGGCGGGTCGCCACCTCGCAGCTTTGGCTTTGAACCCCTGCTCACTCGCTGATGTTGTCTGCTCGTTGGCATGTTTGGTTTCTGCCTTGTGCCCCTGCTTTGAAATGCCTGGATGAAGAGTCAGGTACACTACTAGGGGGTCATGTTGTGATCCAGTGTTTGTGGGATGTCTGCACACTGTGACCAAAATGTCTGCGAATGGCCTTAAATCCGAGTCTGCGATGTGCACTTTAATGACGGTGTTTGAATTGTTGGATTTGTAATTTTCAACTGTGGAGCAGAGGGGCAAATCGAAGAAACATGGGCCTCTGTGCCAAGCATTCTGAGGGGGCGCCGTAGTGGTCAGTTTAAGAGAAGCAGCAATCCTGGGCAGGCTGGCATGGCACAGCACCTCCATGGTAAAGCCAAGTGCTGGCAACTGAATACTTGATCAGTCACTCCTGCCTCTATTCATGTGATAGGAAAGCGATCTGAGCAGAGGCTGAAACTTCAGAGCAGCTCGGTAAGTGACCAGCCAGTCGTGCCACGTGGCACACCTCTTTATACATTCTGTGCATGTCCTTCCTTCACAAAGCAAACCACACGATTCACAGGGACAGGCTACAGTGCACCTTAAAGGAGCCTTCATGAACAAAGACGAATCGACCAGATTTAGGAGATTTTACAGTGGGACAGAATCGGGATCAGCACAGCGTAGACCCCTCCATCTTGTAATCCACTTACCCAACACAACATTGGGGATAAGGTAGTAGGAGCCAACAGAGGACCCCCACACACAGACACACTCACACAATCCAAAGTCAAGACAGCAAAGGCGAGCCTTCACAGCCCGGCCCATTGATGGGCTCCTCATGTTTGTGAAGTTTCGACTTTTTGTTTGTTTGTTCTTTTTTTTATTTGCGTGGTCTCCATTTCACGTCGTGAGCCGTGGTGGGCTCGTCAGGTTCAATGGCTTGTTCTCCCCACACTTGTTCTAATGCTCTTTTAAGGCGGCAGATGCGCTGTCAATGCTGAAGAGGTAAGTCGCGGTTCTCTCAAACTTTATACACTTTCTGTTTCATTGGAGCATTTCTGTAATTTTATTAAAGAGGCACACGGTATTTAATTTACATGGTGATTTTCATCAAGTCTGTGCATTATTTGTTACTCCACGGCGTCTTGATGGACATGACTTGGGTTAACGGCGTAGCCTCACATCTCTCTATGGTCTTCTATTTTAATTCTTTCGATGTGAAATATTTAATTTGAATTGTGTGATGGACGGGGGTGGGGACAGACTGGCGTCTGTCTCGGGATAGTGGATGGACAGGGGCAGACATCCTCTCGAGTGCATGCTCCCCAACACTCTCATTTTGGTATGCCTGTTCATGTGCCTGCAGGGCATGCTGGGAGTTGCAGTCCTATAGGGGAGCTCCTACCTGACCTGGGCATGCTTCCTCCCTGTAATGCTGCTGCAAGAATTATTACAAGAACTAGAAAATACGAACACATAACTCCAGTTCTTAAATCTTTACACTGGCTCCCAGTTAAGTTTAGGGCAGATTTCAAAATCCTCCTTCTAACATATAAAGCATTAAATGGCCAAGGTGTGGCTTACTTGTCTGAACTTATCATGACTTACAAACCTGAGCGCACATTAAGATCTCAAGATGCCGGTCTGCTTAGGATTCCAAGGATTAATAAAATAACAGTGGGAGGTCGAGCTTTTAGTTACAGGACCCCCTAAACTGTGGACTGGTCTTCCTGCTACTATAAGAGATGCCCCTTCGGTCTCAGCTTTCAAATCCCGGCTGAAGACTCACTACTTCAGTTTAGCTCACCCTGACTAGAGCTGCTGATTTACTGTACAGACTGCATCTCTGTTGTCAGTCATTAGCACTAAAACATTAGTAACATGATAGTTCTAATTTGACACTAACCCTCACCTGTTCTGTTTCTCTTCTCGGTACTCAAATGTGCCACTCGTGCCACGGCCCACCTGCCAAGTTGTTTTGCCTGCCTATGGTAAAGTCATCCCTGATGGAGGATCACAGGAATCGTGGGGTAGAGGGGTCCTTTCATCGGATTGGCTGGCCCAGTGCCAACTCAGCTGTGGATTGGCCAACAGGGGAAGGCAGCTTGATGGCTGAGGTCTCCAGGACTCTAAACAGATCCAAATCATATTATGGGATGTCATCTACTGTTAAATTCTACTCCATACTTCTACAATTTTTATTTTAATACTGTATTGAGGATTTGTTCTGTTCTGTGTATTGTACTGTATTGTATTTTATTGGCTAACTTTTTCTTTTTGACCCCCACTGCACGCCCAACCTACCTGGTGAGGGGTCTCTCTTTGAACTGCCTTTCCAGAGATTTCTTCCATTTTTTCCTTGCAAGTTTTTTTTTTTTTTTGGTAGTTTTTCTTTGTCTTCTTAGAGAGTCAAGGCTGGGGGGCTGCCCATTGTGGCACTTCTTGTGTGATTTTGGGCTATAAAAAAATAAATTGTATTGTATTGTATTGTATTGTATTGTAATGTCCTAACACCAGAAGTACTCCTGGGTCCAGCATTAAAAGGGGTCACCTCCATTCACCCAGGGAGTCAGAGTCGGGAGGGGGACCTGAACGACGCTCACCTGGGAGATGTAGGGGAAAACAAAAGAGAGAGAAATAGTGAGACAGTGGCACGTGAAGGGCCCCCCGTAAAGGAGCTCCGTTAATAAAGCTCTCTCTTTGCTGCACCCAGAACTTTGTTGTTCCTCCAATTGTGTCTCAGTGACACCCCCTAATGGCCCCAATCGTACTCCAGTGGGACTCCATAGTGGTGATGCTAATGTGGTCAATGAGATCTGAACAGAGATGTCACTGGAAGCACTGGACATCGTTGGGATAGCAAAGTTAACGTGTCTATTCAGTGTTGCATGGAGGTCAGGTAAAGAATCTATGGAATTTCCAATTGGTGTGGTGGTCCCCATATTTCAGAAAGGTGACCAGAAGGCGTATTCCCACCACACAGGGTTTGAACTCCTCTGCTTCCTAGGTAAGACCTATGCCAGGGTGCAAGGTGGGAGACTCCATCCGATTGTTCAGCCTGAGATACAGGAGGAACAACGTGGATTCCGTTCCTGGCCATTGAACAACAGACCAGCTCCTTCTTCTCCCTGACACAGTTGCTGGAGGGTGCATAGGAGTCTGATAACCCGGTCAACGTGTGTTTTGTAGATTTGGATAAAGAGTCCAGGCGTGTCCCTCGGCATGTGTTGTGGATGGCGCAGCAGGTATATGGTGTAACTGGGCCTCTCTTTGTTGTGTTTGACTACTCGGCGTTAAGTTCATTGGTTGCAGGTGTCGGCCTCTGTCAGGGTCATGTCTTGTCACCGCTCCTGTTTGTGGCTTTCAGGGCACAGCCAAGGACGTGAGGGTGTAGTTATGTGGATGATGTTGTCCTCTTTTCCCTCATTGACTGTGACCTTTGGGACACATTAGGGCGATTTGCTGCAGGGACGAGGGTCAGTACCTCCAAGTCTCTATCAGAAAAGAGTGGATGTCTCTCTCCAGGTGACGGTAGTGACAACTGCCCATTGCGGAGAGTTCAAGTATCTCGGGAGTTTGTTCACAAGTGACACAAGAAGAGAATGTGAGATTGACAAGTGGATTGGGGTGGCTGTAGCAGTTCTTCTGCAGTGGTGAAGACAAAACTCACGGTTTACCGGTCAATCCATCATCCTTGTCCTCACCTGTGGTCAGAAGCTCTGGGTAACGATGGAAAGCAGGAGATCACAAGTACTAGCAGCATATCTGAGGTTTCTTTGCAGGGTTCTGGTTGAACCCCCTGATAGGCTGAGAGGGTCGGTGATTTGGGAGAACCTCAGAGTAGAGTCGCGGCTCCTCCAGATCAAGAGGAGCCATTTGGGGTAGTTTGGGCACGTCATGAGGACGCCTCACTGGTGTCTGCACCTGGAGTTGCTCCAGACACGTCCAACTGGGTGGAGGAGACCCTTCAACAGACCCAGGGCACACTGGAGGGATTATATGTCTCGGCTGGCTTGGGAACGCCTGTGAATTTGGCAAGAAGAGCAGGGATCTGTGTCTGGAGACAGGGAACTCTGGGCTTCCCTGCTTGGCCTACTGCCACCGCAATCCTCCCTAGGAAAAGTGGTCTCGGAAGACAAGTGGAGATGTATTTCAGTAGGAGCTGCAGAGCAGTGCGTTCTTCTGCTTCTTGTTCATGGCTGACATGATACCCTGTAGGAAATATTCTGGACAAAGTGGGTCTGTTTGTTGTTCATCCGTCCACAAAGCTGTAGAGGAGTGCAGTCGGTGTCAGAATAAAGTGTAAGGTGTACTTTACAGAAGTGAGGCCTGCAGTGTGAACCCTGAAGGGAAGCTGGAGAGGATGTTGGTGTTCTGGTGAGAAGCTCCTCTTTGTTTCTTTGTTCTACACCAGAAATGAAGTGCCATAAACAAAGCGTCCGTCGGATCTCTGCCTTTCTTTCAACACCACACAGACACACACACACACACAGAACGCCGTCCACTACGCTTGGTCCATGTCAGGACTCTGGTACCAGAGGATATTTTGTCGATCGTAACAACTGGGAATAATTCAGTAATTGGTGGGTCGATATATTGATTTGAAATTTCTTCACTTTTATTTTGGACTGAATACGAGTCCCCTGCAGTGCTTTCCTCTGTCTGTGGCTCCCTAAGATCTCCCGGCCTACACCCTCGGGATGCCTTATGGGAGACACCCAGGTGACCTTCACCTGTACGCAGACCCACAGTCCCCACAGTCCCCCCAGTGTAAAATCTACTCGCCCTGTGGAAGGGTCCATATACGTCTTGTTCCACACCAGCGCCTCTTAAAACTTTTTTTTCTCTCAAGTCAGTTTTGCCACAGACTGAAATACCAGGGAAAAATCGAAAATCATCGCCATCCTTGGAGGATGAAGTCCCCCAGAATCGTCGCTAATCATCTTCCCTGTGTCCTCCTTAGAGAATCACCAGTGATCATCATCCCATTTCCCCCCCGTGGAGAATCACAGATGCGAGTCGGAGCCGAGCTATGACGTTTGTTTTAGCTGCCCCGGCGACCCGTCGCAAGACATTCTGCGCACCATTCACGACTTTTTCTCTTCAGTAATATTGTGAGTCACAACTTTGCGTGACCCAAATTCGGACAACGTGCGATTGAAAATAGGTTGTGACCCCCAGTTTAAGAAGCTTTTGTTATATAGCACTGAATATCAGTGGACACCTAAGAAAGACATCAATCGACTGCAGCAGCCAGAATCTTAACTAGGAAAAGGAAATCCGAGCCCATCACACCAGTCTTGGCATCATTACACTGGTTACCGGTGTCGTTCAGAATTGACATTAAAATACTGCGAATGGTTAAAATAATCTGCCCCTTCCTTTGTTTAGGGATGTCTGTGCCCCCCTACACTCCAAGTCATAACCTCGGACCTTTTTATAATGGTGGTCTGCTTATAATTCCAAGAGCCAAGCATAATAGAAGTGGTGAGGAGGCTTTTACGCTGTTATGAACCCCAAATCTGGAGTACTTTACAAGGCAATTTCACCAGGCTGGTACTGTGGATCATTTTAAAAAGCTGTTGAAAACCTCATCATTTTAATATGCCGTTTACGTGGCTGCATTTTAGTTGTCCTCCTGATAGATTATATGGGTATAGGTAGGTAGAATTCTCGTATTCTTCAGGGGTCTGCAATCTCCACTAATCCCCACTATTCTCGGCTGCCTTTTCCGGTTCTTCTGTGGTGAAAATCTGCACCACCACCATCTGATCAAGGCACCGTGCAGCCCCCCGAGATGGTGGAACAAAGGCGGGGGTCTCAGCTGTCCATGAGACTAACATCATTAATTACTATCAGAGGACTGAGGTGGGAACGTTTATCTTAGGTGGAATGTCCAGTGGGGGCCGGCTGGCTGGTTTTTTGCCCCCTTGAACCCCTGCAGATTTTGTTTTTTCTAATTGGAGTGTTGTTGGTTTGTTTTGTTTCTGTCCTCCTGCTCATCTGACCGTACCTTTCACCTTTGTTACTTATTCTTTAATATTATTGCCTAATCTTATTTGTTTTTCATTTCATATAACGTCCTTTTTGTTGTTCTGTAAAGCACTTTGAGCTTCATTGCTTGTATGAAAATGTGCTAAAGCGAGAAATGTTGTTGTTGTTGTTTAAGTTGGCTTTTCTGACACCCATCAACAGAAAAAGGCTCTTTACTGTCCAACAGATTAGAGACCTCTGCAAAGTGACCAAGACACATTTAAAATACAGCATGAAACGCAAAAGAATTGATTTTAATAAGCAGTCACCCCTTCAAGTCAGCATTTAGTAGATGGCAGCCATGACTTGTTGACCTGAGCCCAAGCAGTGATTTCCACTACAGAATGGAGTTTGTTTTTAATGCAGGGCCACCTGAGGACCCAAAGGTCACCGCCATCGAGTATTGCTTTTCAGCCTTGTCCCTTGTGTACAGAGATTTCTCCAGATTCTCAGAATCTTTTAATGATGTTATGTACCGTAGATGATGAAATCCACAAATTCTTTCTAATTTTACATTCAGGATTGCTCTTCTGAAATGGCTGCACTGTTTGCCTTTCACAGAGTGCTGACCTCTGGCCAGTTAACCTTACTGGTCATGAGATGTTCCACCAGGTGGTGTTCTTTTAGCATTACACAAGATCTCCAGTCTGTTGTTGGCCTGAGAAAGAGCCAAGGCCTCCAACCAGGAGGTGCAGATCCTCCTTCAGGCCGCAAATTGTTCACAAGCCTGCTGAGGATCCCAGACTGTGTGAGCGACTGACTGACTGCTCTTCTGACCCAGAGGTGGCTCCGTTTGCTCCAACATCTGCCAGGGTAGGCTATGGCATCAACTTCAAAATGAGAGGAAATAATGCAATTACTTATCTACCTAGTTATAGATTGAAAGAGATTCTGTAAAAAGCCAAACTTCCCTCTGGACACAAATCTATCTATCTATCTATCTATCTATCTATCTATCTATCTATCTGCCTTTCATATCTATCTATCTATTATATAGTGCCTTTCTATCTATCTATCTATCTATCTATCTATCTATCTATTATATAGTGCCTTTCATATCTATCTATCTATTATATAGTGCCTTTCATATCTATCTATCTATCTATCTATCTATCTATTATACAGTGCCTTTCATATCTATCTATCTATTATATAGTGCCTTTCACATCTATCTATCTATCTATCTATCTATCTATCTATCTATCTATCTATCTATCTATCTATCTATCTATCTATCTAATTTTTCAGTTTCAGCCTTTGATGTGTTGTTTTTGTTCTGCTTTCAGTTATTAGAGGGCTTTGCAGATCATTACATTCTATTTTTATTCACATTTTACACTGCATCCCAACTATTTTGGAAAGGGGCTTCTAACCTGTTTTGACTAAGGAGTCCCAAAACACGCAAGTCCCTAAAAGTTGCACTTCCAATAATGCCCACTAGAGGGGAATAGAGCACATTGGCAAAATGGAGTTGCCAAAAATTGCAAGGCAATCCCAGGCAAGCAGAGTCCCAATATGGTAATTCCCAGGTTAAGCCCCAAAACACACAGAGCACAGAGGGGACAAATCCAGAGAAATGAAACCGCAGAAGCACAGGAAAAACACAAGAACTTAGCACCACACTTAACGCCATCAAAATGAGCTGCCAGGAACTGTGGCAGACCCGTCAGATTTAGTGGGTGGAGGGCAGTTCCTGATGGTGATTGACAGGTGGCCCCACCCCTTGGGGGGATACCCACACAACACACAGGGCATAACCTAAGAAGATTACAAACATAAAAACAATCAAAAATTAAGAAGAAAACAATCAACAAAAGTAATATTAACAAAAATACAAAAAACAGAAATGAACAAAAGACACCTAAAACGTGAATTTGAACGCCAGTCCATGGGGACCCTGGCTGTACCACAACAGGTCCTGGCCCCTCCAATATTATGTGACTGCAGTATAATCTGTGTTGCCTAGCAACAGATAATGAAGGAGGGGCCAGGCCCTTGTTATTACATGGTGACTTTGATCCTTGAAATGGCCACATTGTCATCACTGCAGGCCATGCTTGACAAACACTGTCCTCTTTGGTCTCGTGTGCCCAGCTGGTGTTCTCTGTAAATGTGTGGATTTTGCCGTTTCATCAGAGGACTCTTCACTTCCTATAAACCTCCCTAAAGATCTCATTTACATGCTATTATGGCCATTTTCATTAGGCAGTTTCTTTCAATGGACGAACAGTTTAATAATAATGTGTCATCAGTTTCTGCATGGAGTAAAAGTGAGGCCACTAGGGGTTTTGGTTACATGTCCCACACATTAAGGAGGATGTCTCATTTTTTCCTTGAATGAACACAATTTAAACAAAAGATTTAATAGGGAAATCCGTAATTCTCCTGCTGCTGAGTTCCGGAGTTTCTCTTCTTCCTTCTTTTACCTCCACCCGTGGTCATCCTGAAGATGTGAAGCTCCATCATCTGCTCTTTCTTGTTTCTTCCGTGGTCTCTTGGCCCTCAGCAAAGCCGTTCTCTTTGTGTAAAGCAGCAACAAGCCTTCATCTCAACACTCGGTTTATCAGAGTGGACCACCATCTCCCAACCCTTTATGCTTGAGGACCATTTTCTTAAATATCCTTTGAGCCTAGTGAATTGAATTGATGATTTGGAAGTGCAAGTTCATCTAAAACGTATTCACCTCCTCTCCGTGTGGGTTTAACTTGACTTTATTAACACCAATCAATGGGACAAGACTCTTTAATGTCAAAGTGAAAACAGATCTCTGCAAAGTGGTCTAAGCTAATTCCAAATATAAAACACAAAATGACGCATCACATAACATTGTTTTACATGTAATACAGGACAGGTACGTACCTAAAATTGGAATTAATAGGAAATTTAAAAAAACTCCACAGTGGATTAATAAAGATTTAAAAAAGAAGCGAGAGAAAAGTCAAGCAAAATGACACCTTTTATCGGCTAACTAAAAAGATTACAATATGCAAGCTTTCAAGGCATCTCAGGTCCCTGGTTTTCATTTTGCCTGAAGAAGGGGCCTGAGTTGCCTCGAAAGCTTGCTTATTGTAATCTTTTTAGTTAGCCGATAAAAGGTGTCATTTTGCTTGACTTTTGTCCACATTCATAATGGCTGACACGGTACAACACCCTAGTACTAAAAAAGAAGCTGCAAAGGAAAAAACAGACAAACAGACTGCAAGGTGAATCGTAGAGCGTATGAGAACATGAGGGCAACCATTAAGGAAGATATCAGGGAGGCTAAAAGACAGTTGAAGAGGAATAGAACAGAAAAGGTGAAAGACGACCCAAGAGATTCTTTAAATAGTAAGAGAACAGTCAAGGAGGAGGTGAAGTACATCAGAAATAGTAAAGGAGGATTAAAAGATACAGACAGGGAAACAGCGGACCCCCTAAACTTACATCATTCTGAGGTGTTTACAAGTGAGCACGTGGATAACCTCAGAGCAGTAACAGGGACTACTAAGGAGGTACTGAGGGACTGTAGAGAGAGAAGTGCTGCTCAGATTAAATAAGATGAAATCACACAAATCACCAGGATCAGATAATACTTATCACAGATTTCTTAAGGAGGCCAGTGAGTTCAGATATAAACCCTTGACACATATTTTAGGATGTCACTGCTCACTGGGGAGATTTGTAACAGTACTCATCTGGAGTCCTGGGTGTAGTTTGGGTCTCCATAAAGACATAACAGCACAAGAGAAGGTCCAGAGAAGAGCGACGAGGCTGATTCAGGGCTACAGGGGATGAGTTAGGAGTGAAGAGCGTTTACAGCGATGAAGAGGAGACTTGACTGAAGTGTTTAAAATGATGAAGAGAGTTAGTGCAGTGGATCAAGAGGGTGACATTAAAATGAGTTCATCAAGAACACAGGGACACAGTTGGAAACTTGTGAAGGGGAAATTTCACACCAACATTAGGAAGTTTTTCTTTACACAAGGAATGACAGACACTTGGAATAAGTGACCAAGTCGTGTGGTGGACAGTAAGACGTTAGGGACTTTCAAAACTCGACTTGATGTCTTTTTGGAAGAAATAAGTGGAGAGGACTGGTGAGCTTTGTTGGGCTGAATGGCCTGCTCTTGTCGAGATGGTTCTAATGTTCTAATGAGTATTCACCCCCTTCAGGTCAGTATTGTGGAGATGGCAGAAATGAGAGCCTCGTGTCAGTGTGCTCAGGTCTCTCTCTATCATTTGTCTTTGCTCTCTCAGGTATCACGGTGGTCCAGAGTGAACAGCCTTTGTCAAGCCCGGCCACAAATCCTCCATCAGATTGAGATGTGGGCTCTGACTCGGCCACGCCAGGACATTCACATTGTTGTTTTGAAGCCATTCCTGTGTAGCTTTGCCTTTATGCTTAAACTGGTTGTCTTCTCTCCAGGCACAGGTTTCTCATCAGGTTTCCTTCCAGGATTTCTCCGTATTCTGCTGCATTCACTTTTCCCCTCATAAGCCTTTGGGGGCCTGCTGCAGAGACGCGCTCCCACAGCCTTTCACGGTGCGTATGGCGTGTCGTTGATAAGACTTTTTTATGGTTGCTTGAGCTGTGACCAGAAATCATCATATGCATGCCTTCATAGGCCGTTGCCATCATCTGTTGTTATGATCTTTGGAAATGTGACATTTTCTGTACAACTCCTGATGGAACTTTAGGTTGGTTATATATGGAATATGGGGGTTTGATAGATGGAGAACCTGCATTGAAGGTCTGTTTTTTGTATCTTACTACGTTTGTCTACATTTCATTGTGACAATCTGTTGTTATGAACATCTCCAAGGAGGTCCTTCCCAGAAGTGCCTGCAGTGTGCTTGTTTGTTCTTAGTAGAAAGACACAACATTGGCCCTCTGAAAAGGGAACAGAAATACAGCGGTACATCGTAGTCATCGTTTTTACGGTATAATATGTTTGTCATTTTATTATAAGAATTATGTGTGCGAGTCGTCGTTTAGCTGATTTGATTGCATTTCTCTACCTTATCATGGGTCTCATAATTTCCCGGTTTGCCCAAAATCTGCTGCATGGGTGGGTCAGAGTTGCCATAAATATGTCCATATTACTCCGGTCAAATTTTCTGTTATTATTCCCAACATTCAGGAAGGGAGTTGCGTCTCCTGAGTCAGCGATTTCATCCTCCTTTTAAACCCACTAGCCTATGAAGACTGAGTACATTGTCACTACTCACTACATTGTCACAAGTACATTTAGTGTCATGTCTACTGTAGCCAATGTGAATGTCACAGTTTCCATTTCAACTTCATCGTGTTGAGACGCTAATATTCATATGGTTGTGTTTCTACACACAGTAGGTACATTCAGTTTGTGAAAAACAAAATGTGGCTAATAAGAAAAAAATGAACAGTAAGTGAAATATTCTGTGACTGTCTGTTGATCGCCTGTTACGAGAATGTTACTCGTTTATTTAGCAGTCAGTGTATTAAAGCGACGGGTCTGGTGGTGGACTGGGCATCGGGCACATTAATGAATCTCTGCTTTATATTGTCCAGCTCCTCCACAAGCAGCTGTAAGGGTGTCGTGACTGGTGGTGTCGCCATCTTTTATAGGTGTCTTCCACCTCCACCTGCCATCTCCCGACATCCCAATCGATTTCACTCCTTACACCAAAATCTCAGATCAAAATGAAAAATGTCTAAGAGCGAAAGGGCACTGAAAACAATAGTGACCAAAACATGGTGGCGGAAAAGAAATGAAAATATATTAACATCATTAAATACGCTTCAAAAAATGTAAAGGGCAGAAATGGATTCTGAATTTGTCAAAACCCTGTCATTAAAAAGATGGAAAAAGATGCAAAATGAAGTCTGATTAAAGAAGAAGGGAATCCAAATCCTAACAGCTGTGACCTCTTTTGCTGCTTTCTTGCTTTTTGTGTGAACATTCATTCTGTAAAGACGTTCTCTACCAACACAGGACATTGGTGTGTTATCATGAGCCAGGGCTTTTATGGTTCTCCTCGCCCATTCCAAGTTTTTGATCTCTCAAAGCCTTTTTGTTTGGCCTTGGCAGTGGAGCAGATTCCACGTACTTCATCTGTTTTTTCTGTCCCTGTCACCTTTACTCTTTAAAAGGAATTTCCAGTGTTTTGGTATTTAGCATCTTCAGTTGTTACGATTAGCTGTCTTTGGTAGTTTATTGTTTTGAACATTAAGGAATCTAAATATAACATTGATTTTTAATTTTATGGTGAAGCGAAAAAGTAGAAAATATTCACAATATTTGCAAATATACTGCCCAAAAGAATTAAAGGAACACTTTTTAATGAGAGTATAGCATAAAGTCAATGAAACTTCTGGGATGTTAATCTGGTCAGTTAAGTAGCAGAGGGGGTTGTTAATCAGTTTCAGCTGCTGTGGTGTTAATGAAATCAACAACAGATGCACTAGAGGGGCAACAATGAGATGACCCCCAAAACAGGAATGAAGGGTTTAACAGGTGGAGGCCACTGACATTTTTCCCTCCTCATCTTTTCTGACTGTTTCTTCACTAGTTTTGCATTTGGCTACAGTCAGTGTCACTACTGGTAGCATGAGGTGATACCTGGACCCTACAGAGGTTGGTGGCACAGGTAGTCCAACTTCTCCAGGATGGCACATCAATACGTGTCATTGCCAGAGGTTTGCTGTGTGTCCCTGCACAGTCTCAAGGGCATTGAGGAGATTCTAGGAGACAAGCAGTTACTCTAGGAGAGCTGGAGAGGGCCATAGAAGGTCCATAACCCATCAGCAGGACCAGTATCTGCTCCTTTGGGCAAGGAGGAACAGGATGAGCACTGCCAGAGCCCTACAAAATGACCTCCAGCAGGCCACTGGTGTGAATGTCTCTGACCAAACAACCAGAAAGACTTCATGAGGGTGACCCAAGGGCCCCATGTCCTCTAATGGGCCCTGAGCTCACTGCCCAGCAGCATGCAGCTCAATTGGCATTCGCCATAGAATACCAGAATTGGCAGATGCACCACTGGTGCCCTGTGCTTTTTACAGATGACAGCAGGTTCACCCTGAGCACGTGACAGAAGTGAAAGGGTCTGGAGAAGCCATGGAGAACATTATGCTGCCTGTAACATCATTCAGCATGAGCAGTTTGGTGGTGGGTTAATGATTGTCTGGGGAGGCATATCCATGGAGGGTCACACAGACCGCTACAGGCTTGACAAAGGCACCTTGGCTGCCATTAGGTTTCAGGATGAAATCCTTGGACCCATTGTCAGACCCTATGCTGGTGCAATTTGTACTTCACGAATGATTGGCCTGCGTTCCTTGATAACGAGTCTGCCACAAACTCGCAACTACGTTTCTGTCTCCTGATCCCTTTCTCGTCATAAAAAAACAGACTTTCTCGACCTGAGTCGTTACACTGCCACTTCTGTGCCTGTGGGCCCGAGAGGGGCTGCCTCCTCTTTCAAAGAATGGCGTGCTAATTTAGATGGAGAAGAAACAGGGAGAGCAACATCAGGTTGTGTTTAAAGAACCCAACTTAAAGAAACGAGAGTGCTGAAGCCATCAGGCTTGGTAACACGTGCAGTTTGAAGCTGTTGGTGTGGTGTGGTAGACTGCTGGATGTCGTCCATTTTGTGTTGCTACTGCAGATCTCTAAATAAAGCAAAAATCTGCCACTGCTGAAAGTGAGAGATGCGGAATTCAACTTCAGCTGCTTGTTGAACCTCACCAACAGTCAGCTGCTTTAAATACCGGATTCTACTCCGTAGCGGGGAGACGTGTATGATACAAGTTATACGGGAAGAGCGCCTCATTACACAGGAGAACGGTGGATGTTGGCCATTCAAAGGACACTCTGGCTAAACCAAGATGATTGGAAAAAAACCCACGGACTGTGCGCGTGTGTGTGTGCGCGAGTGTGTGTGCGTGTGTGTGTGTGCGTTGTTTTTGTGTTTCAGTGTTAACTAAGCCAAAATACCTTTCTATCTTTTCTTTTTCTATACTTGACAGTTATCACATGAGTGGATATATAATATTTCGATTTTATTTACGTACGTATATTCACCGTATTTGGATACTCGTAACGCATGAACCCTAAATCCAAAGAGGACTGTTTCATTTATGTTAGGTAGAATGCCCAGAGGGGACTGGTCAGGTGGTCTCATGGTCTGGAATCCCTACAGATTTTATTTTTCTCCAGCCGTCTGGAGTTTTTTTGTTTTTTCTGTCCCCCCTGGCCATTGGACCTTACTCTTATTCGATGTTATTTAATGTTGATTTATTTTATCTTCTTATTGTGTCTTTTATTTTTCTATTCTTTATTATGTAAAGAACTTTGAGCTACTGTTTGTATGAAAATGTGCTATAGAAATAAATGTTGTTGTTGTTGTTGTTTTTGTTGTTGTTGTTGTTGTTGTTGCATGTAACATTTTTTCTTTGTTTTTCTTCATTTTCGCTTTGCACCCTCCCCCACCTATCGTCTAACGGGGGAGGAGTGAACGCTTCAGCTTCGTCAAACATTTTGGTCTCCAATTTTTGGCGGATCTCAACATTTTAGGGTTCAATGATACCAAAAACATTGATATCTCGATGATGGGTGTGTGTGCGTGTCTGTCAGTCTGTGTCTGTCTGTCTGTCTGTCTGTCTGTGTGTGTGTCACAGTTTCGAGGGCTAAAATAGCTGGAAGGAAAATGACCAAAGTCGAAACTTCAGCCTGTCATGAGATGATGATGATGTGCTGGTTGTTTTTTGAGCCAAATCATGCGAGAGAAAGAGGAACCCACAAATACCAGAATTCTGTAATTCATTAGGAATTCTTCTCATCAGTTGCTATCATAATGATCTGTTTTAGGATCAGAAAGATCAGCATCAGAGTGGTGAATAATTACTAAAATGTTATCGAATAGTTTGGGCAACTCAGTTTTGTTAAGTCATCAATGTCCTGACTCTTGGTAAGTGTTTGTCGTCTTCCTTACATTACAGATAGAAGGATACTCTAAACCAGGCCACAAAGTCTGCCTCTTGAGTTGGGCTAAGGTCTACTTTAATCCAGGAGCCTTCAGGCCTACTCTTTGTGTTTGCTTTGGGGACTGACACTATGCGGCAGTCATTATGTCTGCTCTATAGCTAGCAACAGGGACCCATTGCCTACTGAGTTAAAGAAGCACGTTCCATTTTTTTTTACAAACAAGAGCAGGAGATTTAAGAAGTCCAAAGATAACTGGACTCAAAACTGAAAGTCCACCAGGGGCCTCATGTATAACGGCGTGCGTAGAACTCGCACTATAACATGGCGTAAGCACAAAAGCCGAAATGTTCTCCAACTTCTACATTCTTCCGCTACATAAATTCCAATCACCGTGAAAACTAACGCTCGTGCACGCGCTTTATGTAACGCCCAACTCTTCCCAGAATTACGCCTATTTGAATATGCAAATCAATATAAACCGCCCTTAAGCTCCGCCTTCTGTGAAAAGACAATGGGAAAAGCACGGGGGAAAATAGAAGAATTTCAGTGAATACCAAGTGGAGGCAAAGGAAAAACGTACTGATTGTTTAATTAAACTGTGGTGTAATCAACAAAAGGAAGTTGATCGAGTGACATAGCGTGTTGGAGAAACTTGAAAGCTCACATTCACAAAATTGCACAGTGCCGGAAATAAAAAAGAAGTCGCATATCAAAGTCGCCGTGAAAAGAAGAGTTGTAAGCCACTGTCTGAGTGTCATATGAAAGTTTATTAGGGTACAGAGAAAAAAGGCACACGGTGGGGAAAAAGCACGAAATGTCAACTTCAATCTCGACATTTCCACTTTAATCACGTAGTTTATTTTGTCATTAAAGTAGAACATCATAAACTTCATCTTAAAATTGTTTAATTAACCAGTTTCTCAAATCACATCGTAATTAAAGTAGCACATTAAATGCTTTGTTTTGTATTTGATCTTCTACTCGTATGTGATCTGTGTGTGTGAATCACTACTTGCTTCTTAAACCGGCTCTCTTCCTCCAACTGGTCACAGAGTCCATGACATTCGTGATATTACAGCTCTCTGAATAACTAAAATACTGAGATGTATACGTGATGTCATTTTCATGATGAAGGAGTTAAAGCACGTTATTAAACATGAGTTTCACTTCGATGAAATAATTTATTGCAGCAGTACTCAGGGGCGGCTCTAAGCTTGTGGTGGCACTGGGCAGAGGAAGAACTGGTGGCTCCTTCGCCCTCCAATGTCAGTAAAGTAGCTTATCAGGGTGGATGGCCACGTCCGTTGCAGTCACTGCATAGCCGCCTCGTGCTCATGACACAAGCATTTATCTTTTGCCGAAATTTGTTGCTGTGTTTTTAGCTGTGTTGTTATTTTCTCTTTCTGTTTTATATTGAATATATATTGGCGTGGCCGCCCCAAGAGTCCTTGCTTTTCTTTCCCCAAGTAACCGATCGCCACACAATCAGCTCTGTAATAGACGTTAAGCCATCTGTAAGCTTAGCGCCGATTCTTCAAAACGTTTAAAGAACATTGAAATATCTTCGTAGTACATGTTTAATTATTCTATCCTTCACGACACTCCCAGTGAAGAATATAGATTATTTAAATGAAGTTAAAGTTTTATCTGTATAATATAATAAACATATTTTGCTGCATTTCATCTTAAAAATGATATCGTCATCATATGTAAATACGCGCTTTATAAAGTGGCTCAGGTTGTGTAATATTATAACTATAGTGCAAGTTTACAGTGAGGTGATTGTACTTATAAGTCCTAACAGTTCTACAAGGAGCACTTGATTGAGTGCATTTAAAGTTCTTGGGATGAAACTGTTTCTGAGCCACAAGGTCCGTACAGGAAAGGCTTTAAAACATTTTGCAGTGGCTGAGACAGCATGTCCTTAATGCTGTATACTGATAATTCTCTTTCCGATCAGCTGCTGCTGTGATTCACACTCAGATACAGTGATATAAATACTCTGAGTGGTGCAGTGAGAGTAATATGGAAAAAGATGATCCGCTGTGGCAACTCCTAACAGGTGGAGCTGAAAGAAGAAGAAGAAGAAGAAGAAGAAGACGTGAGAGTAACAACGCTAAAGCACGTCTGGTATTTGGACTACTATGGCTGTTCCCTGGACCATTATATTGTTACGAGTTCATTACAATCAGATGCATTACACTAATAAACAATATGCGGTTAGTTTCTGTGTATTTATAAAGCCGCGTCATGAAAATAAAAGAGTAACCACACAGGAAGAGTAGCACTGCTTTGACGCTGGGTGCCGCCAGTCTGTAAAACCGAGCGGAGAACTTGCGTACGACAAGGTATGAGGTACCGTGGAAAAGTGCGTGGCTTTACGCCAAGTGTAGGTTTTATACATCGCGATTTAAACGTGGAAAAGTTCTTACGCAACATTTCTGTGCATACACACTGTTTATACATGAGCTCCTGATCTATTAACGTAGTCAAAACGAGAGCTAACATAAAGAGCAAGAAATCTGAGAACCAGGAAATCAAAAGTTAAAATTGCAAAAGAAGTCTTGTTATCTGCATACTCGGCTACAAAATGGCCAATGAAAAAACATTTGAACTTTTCACTAATTCACCCCTCAAAGTGCTGACCCTGCATGATGACAACAGAATCCACAAAATGGCAGCACCTAATAAAAAAAACAAAACAACGTAGCGGCCAAACGGTAACACATGACAAGTTCTGAACAGCACATTAAACCTGAAACTGAATCCACAAACTTCAAGAAGAGTCCTACACGTAATTAGGCAGAATTCATTCAGGATAAGGCAGAAAATAATTAGGAAAAACACCAATCAGGACACCATGTGACCCTCGGAAGCGGCACCATGTGACGTCATTTTCCAAATGGCGGCCCACTGCATCAGATATTCAAGGTTATTATTTCACATAAAAAGGGAGTCGGGTTGAAGGAATGTTTTAACTTTCAGTTTGTTTAATGTTTGGTGCCTTTGTCACAATCATATCATTTTGGTATTCTATCTGGTTTGCGTGTGTTTTTTTGTCGCTAATATTCATTCCGTGCACTTCAATTTCATGGTAATGGCGGTGAAGTCATTTCATTGCTGTTTCATGAGCCCGTTTTGCCATTTCTGATGCTATTACGCCATGTTTTCTGGAGGCCATGCTGTGCACTGGTCATTAGATTATGGTGGCCACCATGGGGCTGGTGTTGATGTGACCCATGCCTTAACTATGTAAGGTGGTCTCATGGCAGCCTGGGTGTCTTACTTTTTAATACTTTCTAACTCTTTACGTTTTCTTTGGGTTCTTTTGAGTCATCACTAGTCCTGCTCTGTTCCCTGGTTATGAATTCTTCTCATCCTATGACTTTGATTTTTGACCTGTTGTTCTGCACCTCTTCTTGAATTTTCCTTCTCCCTTTAAAGACCTAAATCAGAGGGTGGCATGGCACTACCTAATTTTCAATTTTATTACTGGGCGGCAAACATACAAAGCTATTAAAACCTGGACATTGACACCAATAGACGGGCAGACACAAGCTTGGTCTGCAATAGAAGGAAAATCCTGCAGCACTTCATTATATTCCTTGTTTTGTACCCCAATAAACGCAAGTCATAACCAATATACTGACAAAGCAGATGTCTTTCATTCACTCCGAATATGTTGGAAGCACTTCAAGTTAGAGAAGCTTTTATCGGTGGCACCACTACATGATGAGCACTTTTTTTCCACCCTCTCAAACATACACAGTTTTTAATGTTTAGAAAACATACGGGATTAAACCATTTAGAGATTTGTATATAAATAATGTCTCTGCATCATCCTATGAACAATTACACTCTAAATGTAATCTCCCATCAACGCAATTTTTCCACTATCTCCAAATCAGAAACTTTGCTAAACACAATCGGCCCAGTTTTCCTCACCTCCCAGCTAGTTCTATTCCAGAAGAGATACTGATCAGTGTGGGGGACTCAGACAGCATCTCTATAATATATAAATATTTTAAAGTCCCTTCCTTTTAAAGATCTCAGAAGACGGTGGGAAAAGGATCTCTGACTCAACATCTCAGAAAAGGAGTGGAAGGCAGCCATGCACAGAATACACTTGACTTCCATATGTGCAAAGCATTCAGTCATTCAACTTAAAATCTGTTATCTCGATTAAAATTGTCTAAAATGTTTCTAGAATAAAATCCAACCTGTGAACGTTGCAATCGAGCCCCAGCCTCACTGGGCCACATGTTCTGGGTGCGTAACAAGTTGACATCATTCTGAACCAAAATTTTTGCAAGCTTAGCAGACAGCCTTAGTGTCACAATCCTTCCTAATCCACTGACAGCTGTGTTTGGTGGGCTCACAGAGGGGCTTCAAGTGGAGAAGGACCAGAATATCCAGAACGGAGAACATGCTGGGTATCTCTGGCACTGCCCACCAGTGGTTCAAGTCCTATCTGACTGATAGGCAAGAGTTCGTTAGTCTTGGCAACAGCAAGTCCAGCTCGGCGCCAGTCACACAAGGAGCTCCTCAGGGCTCTGTCCTCGGCCCTCTTCTCTCCTGTATTTATGTGCTTCCCCTCAGCCATATTATTCGTAGCTATGGACTGGGTTATCATTTTTATGCAGATGACACTCAACTCTAGTTCAGTGTTAAAAGTGGAACTTCATCAGAGCTTTCTCAGCTCACAACCTGCCTCAGTGAAATTAAAACCTGGATGGAGCAGAACTCTTTAAAATTAAATTGCAACAAAACTGAACTCCTGCAAATCGGGACTGAAGCGCTACTTAATAAAATGAGCTCCTTCTGAGTCCATCTTGGCGGTGATCTCATCAGACCTGCCTCTACTGTCTCAGTGTCATTTGTGATTCCTCCCTTTCTTATTCCGCCCACATAAATCACATTAAGAAACTTTCTTACTTTCACCTCCGTCACGTATCCCGTGTTCGCTCCTTCCTCTCCTTTTCTAACACTGAGGCACTCGTCCTGCTTTTATCGCATCCCACATCGATTACTGTAACTCGCTGCTGGCAGGTCCCCCTTCTGATCTTCTATCACAGCTCCAGTTGATTCAAAACTCTGCTGCAAGAGCCCTGACACGAACCAGCAGCAGCGAGCACATCACAACCATCCTGCTCCGTCTTCAGTGTCCCCCTGTGTCATACAGGATTGAATATCAAATTCTACTAATGATCTACAAAGCTTTAAATGGCCTCACACCGGACTACATCAGTGACCTTCTCCATCACTCTGCTCCTGTCCACCTGCTAAGGTCCTCTGATTCTGGTAATCTTGTTGTGCCTCACACTAACCTGCACTCCATGGGTGACAGCTGGGCCTTCAGCTCCATAGCACCCAGACTTTGGAATGACATCCCGAAATTAATGAGATCAGCGGACTCCATGGATTCTTTTAAAAAACAACTTCAAACTCATCTGTTTAGGACTTCACTTAACATTCCGTCTGCCCTTTCTTTCAGTTCACCTCTCTGTCCAGGTGCTCAGGATCATTTGTGTGTCTGTTATATCACAGATGAGGTGATTTGTTAGGCTTTTCTTTTAGGATTGAATTTACTCTTTTATTCCGGTTTATTGTGCTTTATTCTATTTAATGCTAATGCTTTGTTATCTGTTTCATTGTTCTATTCAGGAAAACATTTGTATCCAGTGTTACATATACCCTGCTGTTTTCTTTTCTAAGGCTCTGTGAAGGAAAGGCGCTATATCAATAAAATGTATTATTTATTATTATTAAGGACAAACAAACTGCCATTGCCTTTACTTCACTATTAGCACGTAGGCTTGTCTTGCTCAACTGGAAGAATCCTAAACCACCATTCTTAAGTCCGTGGGTAACTGATGTTCTTTACTATTTGAAATTGGAAAAAATCAGATTCTCACTCCGAGGATCTGTGCAAAACGTTTATGAAAGCTGGCAGGATCTCATCGATAATATTTTACAGTTGCGGACAAAGACGCCTTTCTCTCTCTACTACTCTCAGTAGTTTTGCTCTGGTTCTTGGCCTTCCTCTCTTTTTCATGGAGGGGGTTTACTTTGATTTGATTTTAGTTTTGTTAAGTTTGACTTGATTGTATTCAATGTTATATGCGTTTAATAAAATCAATAAAAGATCAAAAACAAAAAAAAAGGACTCCTCTTTCCTTGATGCCAGCCTTCTCAAAATAATTCTAGTGGTGGCTGCGCCCAACAACTTCCAGGTTTTGACTTCTTCATTTTATTTTGAATAAAACAATTCCTGGTCCCTTTTTTTTTTTTTTAACATTCTCTGCCCTTTTTTCACCAGAGGAGGATACTGAGGGTCCACTGCATTGTGACAGTTTTCACACAGACACAGAGGACTTGTGAGACCACCTCTGACCAGCAAGATGGAGTCAACTTTGAGCAACATCTGAAGATGGAACACCATTGTGACTGATGGCCGAGTATTTGTCTTTGCGTTCAGCTTTTACTAAATGAGCAATACTTTCCCTTAGAGAAACTGTCAGTCAAAGCAAAAGGGAAGCTAAGAACTCCATAATACCCAGAATGTAGAAAAAATTGTAACAACCATACAAAAATTTATTGAAGAGTATACAAATAATGGCACTGCAGCACCGCTTCCCAGTTCCATGATACAATGCTGAGGTGCCATCTTTGTTTCATGGCATTTTAACTCAGTTTTATAAATTTCGACCTCTCCCTTGTCTGTTCTCTCTTCATGTTTCTTGTAATGTTTGTTCTTTCTCCTCCACTGCTGTTCAATTGAGGCCTTCAGGTGTCACCTCGAGTAACTTTATAAACCTCCCAATTGTGGCAGCCCCTCACTGTCACTTTATTCGGCCATTTTGACTCTTGTCTTTGGTTCCATTTTGGTCTTCCTGCTCCTCTTGTAAGTTTCGTTGGTCTTTTGGCCATTTTCATTTGCTCTTCAGCTCTCGACTTTTTGATTTTCTCTTCTGTTGCAGACTTGTCTTGGTTATTTTCTGATTGCCTTTTATTGTTGGTTTAATATTAATTATTTACATTTGTTATTTTTGAAGAATACAAGTGGGGATCCAAAAGCTTCAGAAATTGTTACAAAAACAAACTTATTTTAAAACGTAGAGGGATTCCCTTTTAGTCACCTTCAAAGTCCTCTCCTTGCGCTGCAGTCCACTCCTCCCATTTCCTGTACTCCTCTTTTGTTAGCATGTCTAGAGCCTTCCACAGTAGCAAATCTTCTTCCCTTTAGTCTCCATTTTAATTTTAGGAACAAAAAGAAGTCCCGGGGAGGGAGATCTGGTGAGGAACCAAAGCACCAAGCATGTCGTTTTTGGTCAAAAGGTCTTCAGCTGACAAGATGTACGGCTGTGGTGTGAGATCCAGTTTATGGTGCCCCACTTCTCTAGACCTCAGGAGTTTGCAATGATGTCGCAGACTAACAGGCTGTCCATGGGGAACAAACTCACTTTGAACAAGTCCATCAGTATCAAAAAATGTGATCATCGTTGCCTCTTGAAAATCTGACATGGTGGCTGGGAGAAAATAAAAATCTCTGAAGTCACCTGTATGATTGTAGAGTCAATGGCAGGGACACACACTCGATTATCTCAGCACGATTGGCACTCAGCGGATTGATTAACCAGACTGAGCGGCGTATACAACAACAACAACAACATTTATTTCTATAGCACATTTTCATACAAACAGTAGCTCAAAGTGCTTTACAAAATGAAGAATAGAAAAATAAAAGACACAGTAAGAAAATAAAATAAGTCAACATTAATTAACATAGAATAAGTAAGGTCCAATGGCCAGGGTGGACAGAAAAAACAAAAAAACTCCAGATGGCTGGAGAAAAAAAAATAAAATCTGTAGGGGGTCCAGACGATGAGACCACCCAGAACCCTCTGGGCATTCAACCTCACATAAATGAAACAGTCCTGTTTGTAGTTAGGGTTCTCACGGAAGGACTTGATGATGATGATGATGATGGTCACGTAGACTTCTGGCTTTCAGTCCATCAATGTTGGGCATCAGGATGCTTTGAGTAGGTGGAGGTGGCGCAGGAAAAAGAAACAGAAGAGAGAGTTGGAGTCCGTACGGATGTTAGAGCCACCATGAATAGTTATTATGATGATTTGAACATACAGAGTATCAGGATTAAGTTAAAGTGAAGTTAGGAGAAGGCCATGTTACAGTAATGTGTTCTCAGCAGTGTTTTAAAGTGCTCTGCTGTATCAGCCTGGTGAATTCCTATTGGCAGGCTATTCCAGATTTGAGGTGCATAACAGCAGAAGGCCGCCTGCCCGCCTCACCACTTCTTTTAAGTTTTGTTCTTGGAATTCTAAGGAGACACTCATTTGAAGATCTAAGGTTATGGTTTGGAATATAAGATGTCAGACATTCCGATATATAAGATGGAGCAGATTGTTTAAGGCTTTATAAACCATAAGCAGAATTTTAAAGTCGAGGACTACAACCTACTCCCGTACTATTGACCCATTCGAGTTGTTTTATTTGCTTTCTTTAAAATTTTTACATTTTGGAATATTTTGTTGCATTTTTTTCCTTTCTTTAATTAATCTATTGTTTTTCCTTGCTTATTTTGGCAGTTCTCCTTTCGGTTTTTGGGTTTTAACTATTCAGGCATTTATTTTGTGTGTATATAGGCCTGTGGTCCTAAATAATAACTCTGTCGTGCTGCCATATCATACACACTAACCATTACGCAGCGAGCAGGGTCAGAAATGTAAATCTGTGTCATGCCTGACGCTAGGAAAGCCAAACAGAGCAAAAGGGAATGACCAGGAGAGGAAACGTTAAACTCACCAGTAAGTGGAAACTCCCAATGAAAGTCAAAGTGGGAAAGAGAGTCACAAGTCAGGACTGGGAACTCTAAATAACACCACTACACCCACCACACGCCTGGAGGGCTGTCTGTCTGTTTAGTTTATCAGACAGAGATGTTCCTGTATATAAACCATCACTCTACTGATGGCGTAATGCATTACTGCTGGAATAAGCTCCCTAGAAATCCGACATCGCAATGTCCAGAGAAAAGGCACAAAGCAAAATCAACGTACTTCACTCTTATGCAAATAAAAACAAGAAGGACAGAAACTAATTCTACATACGAGGGACCTTCAAAAAGCTTCCTCACTTTGATATTTTTTTTGGAAGCCGTGACGGTGGGAGGAGGCATTAAAAAGTTGGTACGACGCTGGGAAAATTGTATCGCAAATGAAGTCGACTATGTAGAAGAGTGATGTCATTTGTTTTTGAAATTCTTAATAAACAGAGTTAAAAAGAGTGTGAAAATGTTCTGACAAAACAAAACCTCCAAAACCAGGAGAAATGAATAGAAAAAAAAAAAGAGAGGAGAAATTTCAAATGCAGGTCCATCATGACAGCCACTTACAAGTCACGAAACGCTCTCTTTGTGTTTTTCAAATGATGTGTTAGTTTACTGTGTCTATCACATTGTGCTCAAATTCTGGCCACCTCAGGTTGTGAAGACAGAGCTTTGTGGCACTGCACATTTTAATGAAATACATGAAAGTGGAGGCTCCATGCGGGTGCAGGTACACGTGGGAATGTGCAGGTGCCATCCTGAGGCTGATCGCACATCCACATGCAAACGCAAGCGGATCGGCCAAGTGCTTCATTCACACCTCGGAGCGGATGATTGCAGCACCTGCACCCAGACGCAGTTTAAAAAGGGAGCCTGCATGGCGTCAAAGGGGGAGGACAATGGAGGATTTCAAAAGGATCGGAGGTTAAAGGAAAGAGAGACGGAGACGCAGGATGGTCGGGTTTGAGCCTCGGAGAGAGGAGCGCGTGGCCAGGGCTTGATAGGGTCGCTCCTGCTGAGCACCTCACCGAGCGGGAGCAACCTATGCGCTCACACATTGGGAATGGAGGTGGGAGTGGGAGCAGAGCTGTCGGAGACCTCCATGTAAAGTCAGGGAATGGCAGCAAAGTCGGGGTTGTCATGGTTGACTGCACCCGTCGGTGGGCATCTCCTCGGGGTGTCAAGGCCGTGACAGGATAAGCAGAGGAGATGAGGCACTGGAGCTCGTGTTTTGATAAAAGAAGACCTGCCTGGAGTTTGAACCTCATTTTTATGGATCATTTATTGGACATTTTAACCTCCACTTGTACTCTTGTTTTTAAGGGGATTATTTATTTACTGAGGATCGTTGCACTGCACTTTTTGAACACTTTGTTTGATTTAATAAAAGCACTTGAAACACTTTACACCAACTCTTGCTGACTCTATGTGCCCCAATTTGCCCAGCTCATCCTCAGTTTAGTTATCAACGGTCCCAGGTTCAAACTGCCAAGGACTACGGAGCCAACCTGGCACATCACAAGGGTGAACCTGGACACACGTGCACCAATTTAAAGTGAATATAAAATGTTACACGCGGAAAGTAAAAAGGTTAGATTTGAGCAGACAAGTGGCCCACCTATTGAGTCGTAGTGGACTGGTCACTGCCTACCTTCAGACAGCGGACAGAGGACGTTAGTCATAATGCCTTTCACATTGGCCTTAACCCCTTGTTATGCCAGAGCAGGCACTCAAAACACTTTGACCCGGACTCACCATTGTCACTTATAGCCAGTAAGGTGCCTCCTTGCTCAAACGGTGCTGACTGTCTATTGGGAGCATCTCCTCTGACCTCCACTGACCTGGAATTAGAAGCTGCTGAGCACAGCAGATTAACAAATCGTCGCCAAGTGTGATACCATACGCAGAAACACTACAGAAAGTGTACACCCTGCACTCTTGTAGCTGCAGCAGCTTTAAGATGACCTTCAGTGATGCCCAGGTTGGCCCCAGCTGCCATCACCCGCTTCAACCAGGGTGCTCGGTAGTCATGTGCCTAGGATGAGGCAGTGCAATGAGGACATTGGTGTAGAAGAACCTTCTTCTTTTATTAAAACAGTCCAAACAGAGTTCAAAGTGACTTCATCAATAAATAGTCCATAAGAACGGAGTGAATGTGACGTTAAAATCCAATCACAAAGTGCTGTGAAGACCCTCAGTATAAAACGCAGTCAGGATCCAGCCATTAAAAACCGTCATGAGTTCTTCAAACGTCTGCTCTGCTCACCCTTTCAGGTCTCTTCAGGAAGAGGAGACAAGCCACCCTTCAATCTGGCTTGTGTCCCTGCCGTCATCCCTCGGTACTCAGCGGGAGTCACTTGGACCGGCTGGTCACTCCTTGGGTGTTCGACAGGAGCAACCATGCATGCTATCCACCTACTCCACCAGGGGCCACTTCCAAATTTCTCCACTCCACTGCCTGCTTCCATCCCGCCTCTCCTTTCTTTCCATTTTAACCTCTGGCTCATTCTTTCTCGCCTTGCTTTCTCCTGGATCTCTCGATCGTCCTACTCAGGCTCCTCTTCTACCTTCTTCACCTGATGACCTGCAGAATGTCAATGAGGAACAGCTGATCAAGCAGCTCACCTCTGCCACTGAACACCCAGCAGCTTGACAGCGGAGCGCCATGGTACCACAAGCCTGTGTTTTTAATAAAAACTGCACAACACCACGGACCCCATAACGCACTTCACCATACCCTCATTCCCTGTCCAGGCAGCTCATTTCTTAGTTACAGCAGATTCACAGCTGTTTATGTCATTCTCAGATAGACAAGAAGACCCTCTCACTGGGTGATTGTCAGGTTTGTGTGCCCATCGTGCGAGTGCCAAGTCAAGCCCCCTTGTTGCCCGCTCACAGGCTTTTCACAAGTTCACTCAAATGGACTCACATCTCCCCACTTTTATTCTCCTTACATTGGATCCCAGTGCAATTTAGGAACCAGTTTCGAAATTCTGGTACTCACTAACAGAGCTCTGCATGGTCGAGCGCCCCAATATATCACGGACCTCCTTTGGCATCGCACCACTGGCCATGCACTGAGGTCTGCTCAGTCACATCTCCTTTCAGATCATCGTCCAGACGGCTCCGAGGTTACGGTCTGGTCTACCACTGACGGACGCCGAGGCGTTCGAGTGTCAAGACAGGCCTTTGGGGAGCTCTGCCGTCTGCTGGTGACTTTCCTGTTGTCCTTGTGTCTTATGTAGTTTTGATATTTCATTTTGTTCTCCATTTTATCGTTCAGCGTTTTGTTAGTTTTGTCTTTATAAATTCATTTTTTACTTACTTACTTTTACTTGTCTTATTCTAAAGAAAAACTCCCAATAAACAATTAAGATTAGAAATACCCCAAAACGATGAGGACTCCGTGCCACGACTTCTTACTTCTCCCCATCAGTCAAGGAACACCCAAAGCAATAAGCAGATAACAAGTTGGTAGCAGGAAGTTCGAAACCGGTCCCTTGTGAAGACTTCTCATCATCAGTTTAGTGTAAGACGTAATGGACTTAGTCAGGCCTTCTCCCATCGGACCGCCATCAATCCCCACAATATGAAGAGACATCGATAACTTTCTGTGGGCAGCATCAGAACCAACAAAGACTCCACCGTAGTCTCCGTATTATTTAGTAAAGCAGGAAAAGGCGATTCTTTATTAAATAGGTTTGCTTACAAGCACTTGTCCCACTGGTAATCCTTAAGTGCCAGTCAGGACAGGCAGCTACTAAATGCCCCGCTCCATCACGATAAAGTTCTGGGTTTGCTTTATGGTGATGTTCCTGGCCACTTAGGCTACGTTTCCCAGTCTCCTTTGGTTCTTGCTGTTCTGACACTGAAGAGGTAAACGTGGGATTATTTATTGACGACTCTCTCGCTTCCCGTTTCCCGTGTTCCTCACACGTTGTACCGGCCTTCCTCACGGTACACAGCTCTTGGAAATCAAACTTTGCACGTTCTTCTTTCATTTCTTCTGATAAACCATTTACTCATCTGAATCAGGTGCTAGAGTCTGTGACGAGAAACGGTGTACAAGATAAAGCATTGGGGAGGCGAATCCCGTAACACTGCCAAAAGAAGAAGAGAACATCAACAGCAGTTAGACAATCAGAGACGTGAGCCAGGCTGACTGGATGGACGTGTGGTGACATTTGAGAATGAAGGGGCGGGTCCAAGTCCCTGGGGGCTGAAGTGACGTCATCACTCTGTCGATATTCAGACCTCAGGAGGGACGGTAAGTGATGGCGCCAACCCATGGTTTGGGGTGGAATGACCAATATCAGAGCCCTCAAGTTGTCTCCCACTCCCACGTCTGTGACGCGTCTTCTATGACATAAGAAATTCCCTGATGAGTTTATTACCCTGTTTAAACTTTCATGGTTCATTTCGTGCCACACAGACACTATTGGGAATATTGAAAATGTGCAACACAAACCCCTTAAGGGGGGCCTCCAGAATCAACACACGAGGAGGCTTCTTCTCACTCCAAGCCGACTGCACCCTGTGAGCCTTCAGGACATTACGTCTCCAAGCAATGCTGTTGTCCTGCCCTGTCACTGGCAGACCCTCAATCTGCAGTTATACCCAAAATAAGTAAGAAAGGTGAGGCTGGCTGGGCTGAAAGGCCCTCCTTCTTCAAGACACGAGACAAGCGGCTTTTTGAGGTCACGTTCGGTGCAGTTTCACGGCAGATCATCTGAAAGTTGAATACCCCTTTGAATTTGATGTCCCCTGGCAATACAGACATTGCGGCCACGTCACCTTTTTGAGATGAGCTTTCATTTAACGTCAGCAGCATCTAATTATCTGTTAGTGAAGAATCTGGCGGACGTTCTGCTCCTCTAACAGTCCACACTGTAGCTTACAGTTATTGACAAGTGCAAAGATGGAGGATGGCTACAGTAATATGTCGCCGCCTTTAATTAGAGAGCGCGGGCAGAAACATCCAGAAAACATCGGCCCAGGCTGCGTTTATTAAATAAAGGACTGAAGGTGTGCGTGGATGGCGGACGGAGTCGTTTTTTAGCTTTGTTTTTTCTTTGAGTAATTTGAAATGCTTTGCTTTGTTTTCCTGGTTGGGTTTCATTTCGTGGAGTTTACCGGCATGCGGTGGATTCACGAAGTCTTCAGACTCCTTCTCGTCTTCTGCATCTTGTTAAGTTAAGCAGCCTTGTGCTAAAATCCTTTTCGATTTGTTGGCTCCATCTTGAGCCAAGACTCGTTACCCCTGAATGACCAAGCGAGAAGAGGATATTAGGAAAATATTGTAAATCTATGAAAAATAAAAACCTGAATTCTCCGCTTGAAACGCATCTTTAGAGCGTTTCTTGGAGTTTGGCTCAAGTTCTTTTGGTCATCATTGAGATGCCTGGAAACCTTGTTTGGTCAATTCACTTGACGGGGCTGTTTAGTCAAGGTGCCCAAAGCTGACCAAAAGCCAAAGCCAAGAGGTCCGAGGAATTGCCTGCACAGCTTGGAGACAGCGTTGTGAAGAGGCTCAGGTCTGGGGAAGGCTGCCACATCAAAGTCTCCCGAGAGTACAGTGGCCTCCGTCTTTTTAAATGGAATACGTTATAATAATAATCACAACTTATTCAAGAGAAAACCACCAGCCAAACTAACAGATCTGGAGAGAAGGCCCTGATAAGAGAGTTGATGAAGAACCAAAAGGTCACTCTGCCTGAGCTACAGAGAACCTGCGTGGAGATGGGCAGAAACTTCCAGAAGGACAACACTCCACCAGTCCAGGCTTTATGGCCAGACAGCTCATGAAAGCTCACTTGGAGTTTGCAAAAAGGCACCTAAAAGACTCTCAGACTGTGAGAAACACAGAAAGACAGTCCGTTGAATCCAAGGTTAGCATCATGTCTGGTGGAAACGAGGCACACGTCATCACCTGTGCAGTACCAGTCCAACGGTGAAGTACGGTGGTGGCGGCATCAGGGACTGGGAGGCTAGTCAGAATCGAGGGAAAGCTCAATGGAGCGAAAGTACAGAGACCCCCTTAATGGAAACCTTCCCCAGAATGCTCTGCACCTCACATTGCGCAGATGGATCACAAAGACAACACAGGAGTGCCTTACAGGGAACTCTGTGAATGTTCTTGTGTGGCAAAACCAGAACTGAGACGTGAAACCAGTCAAACATCTCCGCTGACAGAGGATCTGCAGAGAAGAATGGCAGGAAATCCCCAAATGCAGGTGTGTGGAGTTTGCCATGTGAAACAACAAGAAGACTTCAGGCTGAAGTGGCCACCAAAGGTCCTTCAACCACATAATGAGGGGAAGGCACTGAATGTTTCTGTCAATCAGATATTCCAGTTTTTTTTATTTTTTAGATATTTGCAAAAATTCCTCAAATCCTGTCTTCGCTTTGTCATTGTGGAGTGCTGAGTGTTTTTGGATGAGGGAAAAAAATGAATGGAAATGACTTTAGTACAAGGCTGGAAGAGAACAAAATGTGACAAAAGCGAAGGGGACTGAAGACGTTCTGGAGGCGCTGCCCTTGAATGGTGCTGTCTAAAGCCCAAATGAAACCAGACCCCCATGGACCAAGTTCACACCAAACCAGACTGACTTCTTAAATTTACTATAAGACGAGTTTAAACAGAGGGAGAGCAGAGGCAGCGCACACCAATCAACGGCACTTGGGGTTGAAAGATGGCACCTTCTCCTGTTGGTACCACACGTCACATCCAGGGGGCCGGCCAGCTTGTCAGAGCTGCTGAGAGGACATTCCAAGGGCGAGAGGTTTTAGGGTGGCCGTACAGCATGCCATTTTTAGTCACAACACATCACAGACTTTAACAGGAATAAAAAGCATTACCACGAGTGTTTGTGATATGCCATCTGTTGGAATGACAGCAGCCGGACAGACACACAGACACTTGTCCTTTAATTGAGGTCGATTTTGAAATGTGGCAACAATTCTGGGCAGCTTAGCATGATATCCTTCTTTATTATGTTTTCCTTCTTCTTCTATTACCACTTGGATGATGATGATGATGATGATGATGATGATGATGATTATTATGATTATTCTTATCGTCTTTGTGGTGAAGCCTCTACATTAATACCAGGAAACTACGAAACTCCATCATTATTGTCAACTCATGGAAAGGGTTGACGTTATTAATTATAAATTTCTCCTCCTCGCCTCACTTGTCATGTTCTACACTGAGGTAGGACGCATATTCATCCTAGTGTGATGTCTGGTGCAGGTCCCAGGAGTCACTCCGAGGCGCTTGATGAATACGGGGCCTGGTCTTAGTGCTTTGTTCAATTCTGGGCGCTCACATATCTGGGAGATGATGTGCTCTTAGTCCCTGCTTGCTCTTCTAGTGCAGCGCCACTACTTGGCTAGTAAGCCATCTTTTGAAGGTTCTTCTCAGTGGGACTATATAAAATAAAGATGAATTGTTTCCTTGGGTTATTAATCCCAGTGTTTGGAATTCATTGGCCAAAGGAGTGACAGAAATCAAAAATAAGAATGCGTGGCCGGCTGTTGTACCGTGCAGAACGTCCCCCAGTGTAACCCGAGATCCTGTGACAGTCTGAACGCCATCTGAAGAGCGTCTAAGAGCCGTGCGACTCGAGCCTAAGCACCATCCTGCACGAAATGAAGATTACATACAGCAGCGTTTCATGGATTTCAAAGCTTCAGTTACATGCTGCAAGTGTTGTGGAGCTGCAGGCCTTTGGCTGATCACCGCTAAAGTGAAGTTAACATTTGCCACGTCCATTGCCAGCAGACGCTTCATGTCTTTGAAGGCTTCAGTGTAACACTTGGCTGGAGGAATCTCTGACGGCAGGAGTTATAACTCAACAGATGTTCGTTAAAGATGGTGATGCCTACTGTGGTGCCAAGGCCCAGTCTCATGTGGCTCATGGCTTCCTATCAGAGTCTCAGTATCCTGTTTTTAGAATTTAGAATTGAAGGCGCTCTAATAAATTAAGTTTAATAACATCAAAGTTTTCATTCTGCTTCAAGTATGTACCACATATTATCATGAGGTGATCAGAGCGGCATCACAAATGGACGTGTGGATGTCTGTTCCAAACTCATACATTCAAAAGGAGGCTGCTGCTATTATAGGAGCACAGTAGTTAGGGCCAAAGCCTCGCAGATGCAGGCCCCCGGGTTCAAATCTTACACCTTCTCAATGTCTGCGTGACGGATACACGTCCTCCCTGTGTTTCTGTAGCTTCCTATTATGGAAAATACTTAGTAAATGAACAAGAGACTTGAGTCATCGTTATAAATGACCGCCAAACATGGATGTCCTCTATTAACACCTACAGGTGGAGTCCCATGCGCTCCTGTTAATGCAGCCTGGCAGGCTGAAGAAATCGACAGAGCGCTTCCTTTTGTCAGCTGGGTTCATTTACATATCACATTTGAATATATCTTAAATTCCACCAATCAGCTTTAGGCAAATGGTAAATGCCCACCTCTGCATTAAGTACTGCGTTAAGTCCCAAACTAGTTAAACACGCTAAAAGACCAAAGTACAAGAAATAAGACCTCTTGTTTGTAAAGTGCTATCCAATTGTAAAGTGCTATTAAAAACAGAATCAAGTGTTAATTATAAACGCGTTTTATAAAGAAAAACACGCAGGTGCAAATGAAGTCAGGATGTCCTGGTTTAACAGGCAGGCACTTTCTTTCCTTTACTGTCCCCTTCCATGCCCCCCAAAGATGTGCTGGTTGGGTTCTGAATTAGGCCCTGCAGTGCACAGGCGCTCAAACCAGGACTACACAGGTGCCCACTCCAGGACTACACAGGTGCCCAGACTACACAGGCGCTCACTCCGAGACTACACAGGTGCCCACTCCGGGACTACACAGGTGCCCACTCCGGGACTACACAGGTGCCCACTCTGGGACTACACAGGTGCCCACTCCGGGACTACACAGGCGCTCACTCCAGGACTACACAGGTGCTCACTCTGGGACTACACAGGTGCCCACTCCGGGACTACAAAGGTGCCCAGACTACACAGATGCCCACTCCGGGACTACACAGGCACTCAGTCCGGGACTACACAGGTGCCCACTCCAGGACTACACAGGCGCTCACTCCAGGACTACACAGGTGCCCAGACTACACAGGGACTACACAGGTGCTCATTCCGGGAGTGCACAGGTGCCCACTCAGGGACTACACAGGTGCCCACTCCAGAGCTGCACAGGTGCCCACTCCAGGACTACACAGGTGCCCACTCCAAGATTCAAGAGTTCAAGATTCTTTATTTGTCATATGCATAGTTATACAGGACAACACGCAGTGAAATGCATCCTAATCCGCTTATCAAAAACTGAAGGATATCGGTTAGATCAACAAAAAGTCCTAGATTGAGAGATAACAGTATAGTGGAGCATAATAAATAAGTAAAATGATGTGAATTAAATGTCAAGGTGCAATAGTGCAGTGATTATTGAACAAAACCAAAGTTAGACAGGTGTCATAGTTAAATGACTGACCAATTCCAAACCAAGTTAAGGGTAGACATCAGGGTACAACTTCCAGTCCAGTCTAGGTATGAGGAGGGTCATGGATGAGATGGCATCTTCTGATTTAACAGCCTTATGGCTTGAGGATAGAATCTCCTTCTGAGTCTCTCTGTCCTGGCCTGGATGCTACAAAACCTTTGGCCTGATTTTAACAGATGAAACAGACTCTTGCTGGGATGAGAGGAGTCTTTGATAATCCTGAGAGCTCTGGTCCTGTGTCTTCTGGTGTAAATGCCCTGCAGAGATGATAGAGCTGACCTGCAGAAGCGTATCGCTGGACAGATCACTCTCTGTAGGTGCTTTACGGTCCTGAACACAGCAGTTTCCAAACCAGGATGTGATGTTCTGTGTCAGGATACTTTCCACAGCACCAGAATAGAAAGTCTTTAGAATCCCTGAAGAAAGCCCCAAGTTCCTAAGCTGTCTGAGATGGTAGAGTCTCTGCTTTGCCCTTTTGGTCTGAACTTGGATGTGTCAGGTCCTCAGAGATGTGAACCCCCAGGTATTTAAAACTGTTTATAGTCCTGCTGCTGTCTCCTGCTGAAGTCCACCACTAGCTCCTTGGTTTTGCTGACGTTGAACTGGAGGCAGTTTTCCTGACACCACAACGTCAGGTTCGCAGCTTCATCCATGTAGGCCGTCTCATCGTTGTTCGCGATGAAGCCCAGTACCACCATGTCATCTGCAAACTTCACGATAGTGTTGAAGGAATACGTAGCCGTGCAGTGGTGGGTGTAGAGGGAGTACAGCAGGGGGCTAAGAACACACCCCTGTGGAGCTCCTGTGTTGATGGTGATGGTGTTGGAAACACAGTTACCAACCGTCACTGCCTGTGTTGTGCCAGTGAGGAAGTCCAGCACCCACGTACATAAGCGGTGGTTGAGTCTCTCAGTTTCACAAACCGCCTACAGGGTATTATTGGGTTGAATACTCTGGGACTGCATAGGTACCCGCTCCTGGGCTGCTTCCTGTGTTATGCCCACTCTTCCCAGCTGGTGACCCTGAAATGGCGTTCTCTTACATTCCCATGGATTCCTTTACTCATCTCATAGTGCACTTCGCTAAACTTTCACTGAGGGCCGCAGCTCCAGCTGTCAACAAGCTGAAGTGACTGCAAAATAAGAAATGGGGGGCTTAGATATGAAGTAGAAGGCGCACAGCACCTTCACAAAGTCTTTAGCCCCCTTTGCACTTTTTTTACACATTTTTGAAGTTGTATCTTTTGTGCTAAAATCATTTAAATTCGTTTTTTCCTCATCAAACAACACTCAATACCCCAGAATGAGCAAAATAAAATAAGAATTTAGGAGTTTGTACCTGATGATTAAAACAAAAAACCCTGAAAAGTCAGAATGGCACGAGTATTACAGACACGATTGTGTCGGGCGCAGATCTGGGGAAGGCTGCAATGTTGACGGATCCCAAGAGCGCAGTGGCCTCCACAATTCTTAAATGGAGTAAGTTTGGAGCAGCGGCCACCCGGCCAAAGTGAGCAATCATGAATGAAGGTCCTTGGTAAGACAGGTGACCAAAAAGCTATCTGTCACTGTGGCTGAGCTCCAGACAGTCTGTGTGGATATGGGAGAAACTTCCAGAAGGGACAACCATCACTGCAGCACTCCACTAATCTGGCAGAGTGGCCACATGAATGTCTGCTTAGAGTTTGCAAAAAGGTCCTCAAGGATTCTCAGACTATAAGAAACAAGAATCTGGGGTCTGCTGAAACCAAGATTGAGCTGTTTGACCCAAATTCTAACAAGGGTCCGCTCATCATCTGCACAATGGCATTCCAGTGGTGGGGCATGGTGGTGGTATCATCAGAGACCGGGAGACCACTCAGGGTTGAGGGTAAGCTGAACAGAGAGACGTCCTTAATGAAGACCTAATCAGAGTGGGCTGAAGGTCCCCAAAGCAAAGACAGCACAGGAGGGGTTTTGGGACAACTCTGGGAATGTCCTCGTGTGGCCCAGACTTGAACCCAATCAAACATCTCTGGAGAGACCTGAACACAGCCGACCACTGATGGTCTCTGTCCAATCTGACCGGACTTGAGAGAACCTGCAGAAGAGCCTCAAATCCAGGTGTGTGAAGCTTGTCACATCTATCCCACCGAGAGTCCAGGCAGGAATGGCTGTTAAGGGGGCTTCAGTGAACTGCTGAGTGAAGGGCTCTAAATCATTGTGCCAACGGGATATTTCAGCTTTTTAGTTTTAATACATTTGCAAAAATTCCTAAACTCCAGTCTTTGCTTTGCCATTGTGGAATGTCGAGTGTTGAGGGAATTTAAAGGCCCAAAAAAGCAAAAGACTGAGTGAGAAAACCAAATGGAGTCCAATCCAAGAGGTCACACCGGCTGTTCTACTCAGAGACAGTCCTGTGTCTTTGTTACAATCGTTTCCGCTCGCAGTGTCCTGTCCAGACGCTAATATTTAGTTGATTTGTTGAATGTATTGTTGTTTTTATTCTGCTTAAGAATATTTATGGCCATTGATGGGGTGCCTGGTGTCTCTGATCATTTTCTTTGCCCTGATCCGACATCGCTTTGAGGTTATAGAGTGTGTACTCAGTAATGGCTCCCCGACTACGCCACTCTCTGCAGAGCCTTGAGGTTTCCATACCAGGTGGTGCTGCTTCCTGTCATGGTGGATATATCAAAGTTCTTTAGTAAGTGGGAGGGCAGCCTGGCATCCCTGAGGCTTCAGAGTTGGGAAAGAACCTTGTTGTGCCTTCTTCACCAGGGTGCTCATGTGTTTGGACCGGGTCAGGTCCTCTCTGATGTGGACACTGAGGCTCCCGAAGCTCTCCACCTTCTCCACCTGAGTGCTGTTAATATTGAGGGGGTGGTGGACCCCTGGTGTCTTCTCCCAAAGTCCACAGTCAGCTCCTTTGCCTTGCTGACATTCAGGAGTAGACACCGGGGTGACATCCTCTGCACCCCATCCCGGTGAGCCTGCTCATTGCTGTTAGAGCTGTGCCATCAGCAAACCTGACAGAGACGCACGATGTCCAATGTGTAGACGTGTGTCACACCACTGTGTGCCACCCAGACCTGCCGGACAGGGAAGCCAAAATACAGTCAGTGTGAGGATATTCATCAGATAAACACCACTGAGGGACTGAGGGAGGGAGGCACACATGCAAATGGAGGCAAGGCCCTGGACATTTTTATTTTGGAATGAGGTGCTTCAGAATATGGCTGGACAGCTAAGAGACAGCCGACCATGAAAATCGATGGACCTGATCAGGAGAGGCAATGTGAGAAACGCACCCCGGCTTCTGTCCTTTAATGGAAGCCATTTGGTGTAAAGTGGCGTCTTCTAAAAGCAGACGTCTGCACCCCATGCAGCATCGTAATTCGCCGAGCCGCCCGGTGTGCCAGGCTGTGATTTTCCTGCGCTTTCAACTGGTTGCTAAACTGTTGCTAAGCCCTTTCAGCTTCACATGAAATGCACTTAAGTGACGTGGCAGCTGAAAATGTCGTGTAGGATTTGTTGTCTCATGCAGTCGGGTACGAGCTGCTCGATTTAACCGCTTAAATGGGCCTGAACATGCAGGCAAAGAAAGGAGGACGTGAAGGCAGCGATTGTCCGGAGGGGCCTCGTTGTGACCCGAGTATTTTTTTCTCCCCCTATTAAGTGATGTTACAGCTCCGTCTATAATAATCATAATCATAATCATAATAATACTAATAATAGCTCTAAAGGTTTCTCGTCTGCTGGGCACACGAGCGTGCGAGTCAAAGAAAGCCGGAGGTGATATATAGCATGTGTTACCATGACAACCACAACCTTTCTTTCAGAGTAAATAACAAAAACGCAGAGGGAAAAAAAATGGAGCTGAATGAAGGGGGCGTCACTGTGGCTCTTAATGAAGCGGCGGACCACAACAGAAGGCCCTCTGTGCCACTCGCTTACTTCCTACAGAGGCTTTGGGGCACCTTGTGCCACCGCCAGTGGCCCCCGAGCTGCTCTTATATTCACCATATAGTGATGGGGGGTTTGTGGTGGGCTCATCTACAAATAGCAAAGTGGACCTATTCAGTCACTTTTGTCCAGATTCAAATATTTGTCATTTTTTAAGTTGTAATTTTAGAAACTGCCAGAGCGGCCATTCTGATTGAAACTGAGCTGCTGCTTAGTGTGAATCAGAAAGGACCCGAGGGGAGCGTCTGCCAAGAAGGGGCCGCTCCAGACATTCTACATGTTGCGAATTTAAAGAAAGTGCCACGTAAATATGTCCATTCCCTGAAACTTGTGTCTGCTGTGGAGAAGGATTGCTTGGAATGGTCATTTCCTGCAGGCTGTTTTGGTTGCCATATTTTACAAGAAAGACACAGCAGAGCAGAAGAGAGTCCAGTGGAGAGCAACTGGGTGGATTCAGAACCACGGAGAGCAAACAAGGAGGACCGAATGAAAGGGCTGAACCTTAAACAATTTAAGCAAACAGAGATAAACGGGGGACGTGACTGATGTGGCGTTCTTGACACCATGAATGGAATTAGTGCAGGGGGTCCCAGCTGTTACTTATTAGGGCAAATGGGCCCATTCAGGAATACGAAGAACAGGCCGTGAGGAAGTCATTAGGAGCTGTTTATATGGCGTCATGAATGTGTGGACTACAAGTCAAAGTAGGTTATGCTTAAGCTTTATATCACACTGCTGAGGACACAGCAACACGTGAGGAAGTCCAGAGAAGAGCAACTGGGCAACTGATTGAGGACCATGGAGGGCAAGCAAGGAGCTAAGACTGAAGGAGCCTTAAGAGGTGACAGGACTGACATGGATGTCACCTGGCGAGCTTTATTGGGCTGAATGGCCTGTTCTCGTCTAGAGTGTTCTAATGTTACTTAATGTTGTAAGCTCGACTGAAGGTGGAGGTGACAGGACTGACGTGTTTAACATTACTAGGGGAACGAGGGTGGTGGATGTCAGCGGTTACTTAATGTTGCAAGATATAATGGAGACAGCACTTGTGCCATATAACAATATAACAACTAGTGAGAGCTCGCAAAGTATCCTGTATGATCTCCATGACACAAAAAGACACAGCAACACGTGAGGAAGTCCAGAGAAGAGCAACTGGGCAACTGATTGAGGACCATGGAGAGGAGGTGAGGAGCGCTTGAGGAGTCAAACCTTTTACAGTTTAACAGAGATCAAGAGGGGACATTAACGCCATGATGGTCTCAATATGATGAAGCAAATGAGCACATTGAATCCCAGCTGTTACTTATTATTGTTCCAAGCCATACTGGAGGTAATTCACTAATGGGGTGTCATCTGGAGATCTCTCTTCAGTTTCGGTTTCCATATTAGAAAAATGACAAAGCAGCACTAGAGAAAGTCCAGAGGGCACCTTGGAGGGCAGGCAGTGAGAAAGCCACTCAGAGAAGGTGAGAAGGTCTACCAGGGAGTCCAGTTATAATCACGACGTCACGACGTGTGGACTGTGAGTCACAGGAGGTTACCCTTCAGCTATAAACGCTCAGTCAGTGCTGGTCGAAAGATTTGGGTCTTTAATTATTGCTCGTAATTAACTCCAATCTGATCAGCTGCCTCGATGGACTCTCTCTTTTTATTTTATTTTGTTATTATCTCGCCTCTCAGGATTTGATTATCTTCTTGATGTTTATGACTTGTAAGCGACTGATGATTGAATTTCACTTATTTATTTATGGAACTACGAGGGCTGCATCTCTGCATTTCATTCGTAATTTTTGCCCAGGGTCTGGCACTGACGCCGTATCTCTGGTGATCTGCCATTGTGCGTGGGAGGTGTAAAGGGATTACACCTGACGCTGGCATAAACAGAGACGCCGAGCTGCAGAGCAGCGAGCAGAAACTCCGGCTGCAACACGGTGACTGAAATTCAAAGCTGAGGATATCATTGCAGTGCTTCACTCCTCCATCGACAGGCGTTTGTTCTGAGCGTGTGGCTCTTGGAAGAATAATCATTTGAGTTTCACCGAACTGACGGCAGAAAGGCAGCCTGTGACAGACGACCGTGGCCCCTGCCCAGTCGGGAGGCCGATATTCCGGAAGGAACTGGGGGGCAGATGTACATAGGACACTCCCTCCCCCGAGTGCTAGAGGGCAGGCCCCCCTGGTTTGCTGTGGCTCCATGGATTCCTGCAGGGCTTCATGGGAGTTGGAGTTCAGGACAGCCCTGCTGGGTTCTGTGGGGGCCACCAGGGGGAGCTGCAGAGCCCTACATCGGGCTTCCACCCCACCTGGGAGTGAGTCCACCCGGAGAGTCCCAGGATCAGCACTTCACTCGGGGAGTCAGAGTCGGGAGGAAGAGGGACGACGCTTGCCAGAGGAGGAGTGGAGGTGGAATGAGGAAGAGAAAGGAAGAAAGAAGGACTGTGGTGCCATGCGTTATTGGTGCTTGAACTGTGCCATGTGCTGAGGAATGAGACAAAGCGCCCCAGTAACAGAGCCGTGTTGTGTGGCGAGACTTGTGTCTGCGTCTGTCTGTGTCGGGGTTTGGGCAGCTGAAGCACCCCCTGGTGGCCACAAGCCGCACATTTGAACCTGCAGGTGTGGTGGTGAGTTTTGTCACTGGCTATCCCACCCCTCAAAAACACAAAAAGAGGAATAGAAACCTCCAAAATCACACGAAAAGCCAGACCTGCCATCTCCTTTAGAGGTCAGAGGTAGCTGGCGTGGTGGAAAGTCTCCATCTCCTCATCAGACGGCCATGAATGTCATTTGATTTCTACAACTCTACTTTCTCTGTGGCTTCAGAAAGATTGAACAACATGTGAGGTGGGACCATTTAAAACCAGGAAGGAGCCTGTAGAAGAAACGCATGTGCGTACCCGTGTGCTAGCGGCCAGCGTCACCTTCAAAGTCATTTTCTTCCATAGCTATGCATTTACTCAGACGACGCTGCTATTGCTGGACACACACGTGGACACTCTGCTTCCAGAAGCACCTCAAAGTCCCTTTGTCACTTTGCACAGGATGTCAGAAATGTCTGAAAACTTTTGGTAGTTTGTATGTTTGAGAAGAGCCAGAAATCACAAGGGGCGAAGTCAAGTGAAGAGCATGGATGGTCCATCTTGGTCATTGAGTTCTTAAGACTTAGCACATCATGACTTGGGGGCTGCCATGACGGATGATGCACTTGTCAGTTGAACAGAATCCCGTATTCTTCATGTGTGCCTTTTGTGTTTGTGGCTGTCCACTTGTGGCATTGTGGTTCACATCTTCTCAGCCCTTCGTTGAACTTCTTATGGCACTCAGACGCTCTTGACTTTCTCACAGCACCCTCAGCGTGCACCACTTTGAAGAGCTCCAGCGTTTCCATGGCACTTTTACCGATCTTCACACAGAGCTGGATGTTAATGCGCTACTCGATAGTTGTGTTACTCATCTTTATGCCTAAGCGCACCCACCGAGACTCGGAGAGGAGGGTGACTTGCATTCTGGCTGGTGTGTTGGATTTGCCCCTAGTTGGTCTGAATGGCCTCTTCTCGTTGAGATTGTTCTAATGGTTTTGGGTTTTTTTTTTACACCCATTGTCTTCCCAAGATTTCTTCCAGTTTTTCCTGCAAGGAGTTTTTTTCTTGTCTTCTTAGGGAGTCACAGCTGGGGGGCTGTCAAAAAACAGGGCCTGTTAAATCCCATTGAGGCCTTCCTTTGGGCTACAAAAGTAAATCGTCATCCTCGTTGTTGTTGTCGCTGTTGAGGCTGCTGCTCTGCGGTTCACACATGCGCTAGCTGAGACACACGTAGGACCACCTGATTCCTCCTGCACTGTGACACGGCCACTACAGCACTTAATATGTCACACCTCGTACTTCTTTATTACAATAAAAAAGAGAGATCTAGTGCATAAGGTGACACAAATGACACAAAAAGGGGCAGATATGTCCATCCCTCCACTAAGATCATGAATGAGGTGGTGGTGCTAGAAGTTCCAAAATGAGCTTGAACTTGGAGCCTCATAACTGCCTGTTAGAGACCAGGACTGACCCCCACCAGGCAGGTCACTTCTCCATGACACTCGTTTGACCCCCCACACTACTGGCCAACCAACAATACAATGAGAAAGGAGTGCAGACATGACCAAGGGGACCGTAGACTGACACAAGTCAGGAATGTCTCTTGCAGCCATTTCTAAATGATCATCCGTTCAAACAAGTGTTCCTAAGTGCAAGCTCGGTGGCACTCTAAGCACTTTGCCATGGCCCAAAAGAAGACCCAAACTGCCATCCTTCAGCTAAGAAGAAAGTGCTGCAGATGGTCAAATGCAATCCAAGAACCATCAAGAAATGGGTCTGCCATAAACTGGGAGCTGCTGGACCACCGGTGTCACCGTCCAAAGTGAAGAGAGGCTGCTGTCCAAGGAAGAGACCCCTGCTCCAAAAGGAACACCTTCAACTTCGACGTAAGTTCATGGCTGATCACATCCACAAAGGAAACGTTTTCTGGAGGAAACTATTTGGCCAGATGGAACAACGATGGAGAGAAGGTGAAGCACTCAACGCCAAGAACCCTCAAGTAACATACATGGAGTTCAAATGCATCATTTTAAGATGAAATCTGAAACAAATGAAAACGCAGACATCACTTAATATACCGAAACAAACACATTTACAAACATATTGATATGCAGTGGTTTGTACGTCCATGGCAGATCATTCATGGCTTATCCTTTTACCGATACAAAAATAAAAATCATCTGAAATGTATTTTAAAAATAGATTACTATCTATATTAATGTATCTTACATTAATATACTGTAGATAGAGATATGAAATTGATCAAAGGATATGGTAAATACAGAATATTACAATAGCCTGCAGTGGACTGAAATGGGCAGTACATTCTCTGAATTATTGGCATTTTTGTATACTGTATTGCAGAATGTTTCTCAAAATATAAAAATGTATTTCCTAATACACATTTTAAAATACTGGGAAACATTTACTATAAGATACAATTTAGAAAAGTATTACAATATATTTTTTAATTTATTAGGCGTATTATTTGTGCTGTGATTTGGTGTACCTCAATATCACAAACACCAGAGAGATTATCTACTGAACGATATCTTCAATGACAGCTTAATATATTTTTAAAACAGATTTATTATATAGTGCCTCTCATTTATGTCTATCTATCTATCTATCTATCTATCTATCTATCTATCTATCTATCTATCTATCTATCTATCTATCTATCTATCTATCTATCTATCTATCTATCTATGGTTTCTAAATGGTTAGCAGAACAGAAGAAGAGCCGCGTTTGAGACTTGAACTCAAGACGCGTCAGAGTCCCTTGTAAAGCCCCGTTTGCCCACTCTGGTAGCTATTAGCAGGCGCCTTGGGGCTCCTTTCATTGAGATGGCATTTCTGCTCCCCTCTTATCTCATCTTCTCCTCTCCTCTCTTACGCTCCTTTTTAGCACAGAACTGGTAATTCAAATCTTGAACTTTGTTGAAATTGCTCATAGCAATCGCTGACAACTGAGGCATCACTAAAGAATTTCTTTCATCTCCCTGCTCCAATTTAAATCAGTCATTAAGCCAGAGAAAGCTGGAGCTGTCAGAACCTTTGCTAAATCACTTTTTTAAAAACACAGAAAAGTCAGCTTCTAAATGAACTTTGCTTTATCGCTCCCTGTACAAATAATAAGCAAAACAAATTTAATGCCTTCAGCTGTCGATTCCCAGCCCGTCAGGAGGAGGTAAGGCCGCCTGCTTCAGTTCAACTTGAAACAATTTCATTTTGGGATTCTACTGCCTGTCAGGATGGAGAAGGAAGCTCACGAAACGCTGCAGCCCCTCCACACTCGCACTCTGCTGGTAGTGCGTCGGCTGGTCATTTAGAATAACCATCTGATGATGAAACTAATTTATGAGGGTACATCGAAACTGCAGTTCTGTAGAAGTGTCTCGGCTGCAGTGGTCGTGGTAGATGGACACGTGTGAGCTTTGCTCGTCTAAGCTGCTGTGACACCGGTACAAACTGGTAAGTGTGTGAGGGGTGGGGCTTGGATGATACCAGGTGTCTTCTGGTTGGTTCAGATGTTCCTGGCTGTGGGTGGAACTGCAGGACAGTCGTGATGCAGCCCTCAGATCCTTCCTCCATGTACTCTTTGTATGGGACACCAGAAGACACAGAGAAATCTCGAGTGTGTGACAACAGAACGTATTAAATATAATTACATGACGGAGGGGTCTGACAATGGAAAGTATATCTCATGAAAAGCCCAAGGGGTCACGGCAGACTCGGCACAGTCAATGACTAGCCAAGGCACAGAAATCAATGACATTTATGTTGTGGTGGACATAACAGATTGGCTGGCATTCTGAATGAGAAGGATGCCATCATGGATGGACGGGGCACATGGATGTGTATCCTGATTGGGATGCTTCTTATAACATATAATGGACGAGATTGGCTGCCTGCCGTTTAGAGTTATTCCCCCCATACACTAGGTGCCAGTGCTCTTCTGGAGTGGCTCTTTGCTTTGGATAACTGCAGTACCCCCTAGTGGCACCTGAGGAACCCAACAGGGCTGCCGTCCAAGACAACAGATCCAATGCAGTCCCTCGGGGCTCCTCAGGTGCCACCAGGGGGCACTGCTGAGGGAGGACCCCTTTACTTTATAACAGTCCCACCTGACCTGGAAGTCTCCCCGGAGAGGAGAAGGATGGCGCTTACCTTGGAAGGAGAGGAGGAGGAAAGAAGGAAAGGACAGAAAGGAAAAGATTGGTGCTTGTGAGGAACTGCAAAGGAAACCTTTGATAAGTTATTTTATTTAATAAAATGTTTATGTGACGCCCCCTACAGGACACAATTTCTATAGCGCATTTAATATGAAACAAGTTGCTTCAGCTGCTTTGCAAGAACTTAAAGAAAAAAATGACCACAACAAAGAATAAATGAACATAAATAAATAAATGACAAAACATAATAAATACATGAATAAATTAAAACGTGCATAATACAGATAGGGCAGCACGGTGGCGCAGTGGTAGCGCTGCTGCCTCGCAGTTAGGAGACCCGGGTTCGCTTCCCGGGTCCTCCCTGCGTGGAGTTTGCATGTTCTCCCCGTGTCTGCATGGGTTTCTTCCGGGCACTCCGGTTTCCTTCCACCATCCAAAAAGACATGCAGGTTAGGTGGATTGGCGATTCTAGATTGGCCCTAGTGTGTGCTTGGTGTGTGGGTGTGTGGGTGTGTTTGTGTGTGTCCTGCGTTTGGTTGGCACCCTGCCCAGGATTCGTTCCTGCCTTGTGCCCTGTGTTGGCTGGGATTGGCTCCAGCAGACCCCCGTGACCCTGTGTTTGGATTCAGCGGGTTGGAAAAGGGATGGATGGAGCAAGCAAGTAAGCAACAGAAATGGTGGAGTCCTTAATCACGAATTAAATTGCTAAACTCGTTTTTTAGGTCTCTAAAGATTATAACGATGAGACCACTGCTCTGGTCAGATGGCCAGGGAGGTAACAAAAATGAAAACCTCCAGCCGGCGAGATGAAGATGTTGAAAATAAACCCGCACGGGTTCGAGGGCTAAATGATCGGCCAGCCCGCCAAAGCTCTCAAGTCATTCTTCACTGAGGTCTCATCAATCGCTGGAGCGTCCACATTCATTCTGACATCACAGGCGGCTGCAGAGAACTTCGATTAGACGCCAATGAAGAAAATCCGAAACAGACAATGGAGTTTAGTAATGACTGCAAATCGGTCGAGTCAAACGGAAGGATGTCCAAGGGTGGCGAGAGGCTTTTGAGATGTGCTGTACTATTGGAGGGGCCTGGGGGCTCCTTGGATGGAACACAAAACAAATGGGTGGGCTTTCAAATGAGGACAGCAGGGCAGACAGCAGCAGCCGAAGAGGCAGAGAGTGACAGTAGAGCATCAGGGTCATGGGACGAGGACATAATTGTGTTTAGAGAAGGACATTATTCAGGGATCCTGGGACGAAAGGAGAAGTAGGGCAAGATGGAGAAGGAGAAGGACAGATGACATCAGAGAATGGACAACTGGCAGAAGAATGGAGGACAGACAGAAGTGGAAGCTCGTCCTGCTCGCCGACTGCCCTCTGGAGGTTGGCATCAGATGATCACGACGATACAATCGATAAGAACTTCTGTAAGGAAACGCCAGACTGAAGAGTACGTTTGACCCTCACTTTGTTCTTTGACCACATCGTTGTCGTCAAAGTCAAACTCCAGAACTGAATTCTTTCACCTGGAGTCACATTAATAAGAGCTGCAGCACCACAAAGTTTAACCAACCTCTGATGACCTGGGAAGGCATCATGGGATAAATCGCCACGGTTACAACAATGCAAATGATGTCTGCAGCCAGAACAGAAAACGGTATTAAGAAGCGATTAGACTTCATGGACTGAAATCCTTGGGTCTGAAAAATGTCAAAAGTCCGAGAGAAACAACAAACGACCCAAGGACATCGATTATGACAGTGGGCACTACCCAATCAGGACTGGTTCAGACGCATGGGGTTCATAAGTGATTGACGCCATTGGTGAGTGCAGTCCAGACAATCCACGTCCAAACTGCCAATCTGACATATTTTATAGGAGTTTGGTTTGTTTTACCGTGCCACCATTTTGTTTTCCCAAAGAGCGCCGCCATTTTAGAGCTTTTGTATTTGCTGTTTTCCTGTTGGCACACTTGTTGGTGTCGTCATCGGAGGTCACCCTCAGCCACTTTTTGGTGTATGTTGACCCTAGTTTCGCTTTGCTAATGAACTTTGTTTTCTCGGTTGCTGAATTTCTACTCTTGAGATTTGGCTTTGGCGTTCGATTGGGTTCTCTCCCCGGTTTTCTGTCTTTGACTCTGCTGGTCATTTTTCATTTCATTCTTTTAACATCTCCTGTGAGTCAGTTGGCCCCTAAACTTCGACAGTAAGAACGAACGAGACAGGCATCAATTACAGTAAAGGCACACCAGCAGTCGCCCGTCCGTCCATCCTTTTGTCGATTTCCATTCCCAATTCCCAGTTTCACTCTTTGCCTCTTCTTCTTAAAAAGCCATTTCTTTTCTTCTTGTGGCCATCGCAGGTCACACAGGTAACCTTGACCTGCCCCCCTTCTCATTTCTAGTGAATGTCTATAGTGATGGCACAATCACGGTCACGGTTAGTGCTGTTGTCACTCCAGACCTCCTCGGTTTGTCATCAGAAGTGACAAGTGGGCGCCGACTCCTCTGTGAAGCTCCCGATGGACTGCACTTCCTCGTGAAGCCCTCTAATGAAAATCCCGTTAAGATGACGCGTGGGCATCACGATGACCCATGTGCTTGGCCTTGTGGCCACACGGCTGATGATTTGCTTCTCTCTCCGTATTCAACATGGCTGCCCTAACCGTAGATGTCGTGAAAGAGCTGCAGATGTCGCTGTCAACACTGTCACCGAGTCCTCTTCCCAGTTTCTCGTGATGGCTCGGCCCTCTTTCAAGGCCACTGAGGTCTCCTTGTCCTCGTTCTGTTGCCACACTCGTGTGGCCGGGCGCCTCTTGTATCCTCAGAGCTGACCCATGCTGGGCTGGTAATTGTTTCATTAACTCAGGAAGCACACAGTATGGGAGCCCCTGCTCTCAGTGTAGTCTGTCTGGTTATTAAACTCAACCCATTCGATATTCCATCTGAGGTATTATTATTATTATTTTTATTTTTCTGGTATTGAATTAATATACCATGGCTTTAATCATTTATTGATGCCCACCATGAGAAGTCAGTATAAAACAAATGATGAAGTCGGGTAACTCAGTGAGAGTCCCGAGGCTTTGATTTCAAGCAAATCACTTCAGCGCTCAGGCTCAGTGGATATCAAAAACCAATAGAAAGAGATTACTGTAAAGGCGAAATTGAAAAGTGCGCGGCGAAAACGAATGCGTGAGCAGAAAGAGACGAGAGCAGAGCAGAAAACAGCGAGGCCAAATCACACGCTGGGACTTCATTTTGATTAACAAAGATCCGGCGTTAGCAGCTGCCCCAGCAACGGGGGATCACGGACAGGACAAGAAGAACATCACGGCCCCGCAGATTAGGTGGCAGGAAATCCATGGAATGTCACAATACAGGTCTCAGGCGTTATGGCCGGGATAGACAGGAAAAGGGCCAGTCCAGATGGACCGGAGCAGGAAGACAAGGAGGTGAAAAATCAGAAGGACAAACCAAGGGACAGTCGTTTTAAAAAGGCGGGGGGGGACTAAAAGGGCCAAGAAGTTCAACCAAAGCAACGGCAACAGGTCCGAGTCCAAACGTATTCGAGCCGACATCAGAAAAAAGGTGAGGAGAAGAGGCCATTCAGCCCAACCATCCTGTTCGGCGAGATTGTCCAAAATAGTCGAGATAAAGCAAAGCAGACTTGAAATCCAATAGAAATGTTAAGATATTACAAGAGGCTTAGCGCCGAGGATTATCATGAGCATAAGACAACCAGGAGATGACGGAGAGTTGAGAAGTCAGGGTCAAAAAGACAGTGAGAAGCCAACATGGAAGGAAGAGTCCAGAATCGAAAGGCAAAACAAAAATTGAAAGTCAGGTTCAGAAGAAGGGCAACACCAAAATACAAAACCCCAACGCTACGTCCTCCTTGGAATTAAAAGTATCTACTGAGATGAAGATGACCGGGTTATTCATCCACTGAGGAACAGCACCATGTTTCTGAAGAAGTCATCAATGCACAAGTCACATGACCTTCACTGTGGTGTCACGCCAACAAAGAAAACGAAGACGGTAAGGAAAGCTCACTTAGAAATTACAAAGCAAAATGTGAAAATAATAACAGAAATGGAATCCTCAGCATTACAAACGCCAACACAGACAAATACGACATAAAGGGCACTCTAAAGGGTAACCAGGACATGGGGCAGGAGGCTGATATCTCGTCAGGAACGCACAGAATCCAAAATCAGCAGAGTCACAAAAGTCCATTCAGGTGACAAAAACAAAACGGCAAGCAGGAGTGAACACCAAAGTCTCGGGGTCAAAACGACGGCAGACTCCTCACCCGGGGACACCGTGGACTTATAGCTAACAGGAAAAAAAATCCATCGAGGGATCCTGAGCCTGCCGCCGGACCACCTGCAGAAGGAGACTAGGCTTACTACAAATGAAAGGGGGCTCAACAACAGTATCTATCTATCTATCTGTTATATAGTGCCTGTCCCACATCTATCTATCTATCTATCTATCTATCTATCTATCTATCTATCTATCTATCTATCTATCTATCTATCTATCTATCTATCTATCTATCTATCTATCTATTATATAGTGCCTTTCACATATCTATCTATCTATCTATCTATCTATCTATCTATCTATCTATCTATTTTATTCTGCCTTTCATCTATCTATCTATCTATCTATCTATCTATCTATCTATCTATCTATGGTTTCTAAATGGTTAGCAGAACAGAAGAAGAGCCGCGTTTGAGACTTGAACTCGAGACGCGTCAGAGTCCCTTGTAAAGCTCCGTTTGCCCACTCTGGTAGCTATTAGCAGGCGCCTTGGGGCTCCTTTCATTGAGATGGCATTTCTGCTCCCCTCTTATCTCATCTTCTTATAGCGCCTTTCACATCTCTATCTCACTAATCCTGGCACTGGGCACTAGTGATGTGTTGCCTGTGGATTTGCACACACAAGTAGGAATTTGAGTGTCCATTGGCCAAGTGACATCAGTGACCCTCCTGGCAGACCCCTTGTAAAGGCCACCTGCCTGCGTGCTGCTCTCTCCAGTGTACCCCGTGTCGCTCCACATGGACGCCCCGAGGCGCTGCGGCCCCCTAAGTCTGTATGTACTGTAGTTGGGGGCAGAGACTGATTTTTAGTTGTAGAATGAAGGTGTCAGAGTGGTGCCTTGTTACATGCTTCTTAAATCTCCATTACGATGTTAATGTTCCTAAATGACGTAATAGTAAATGTATGAACATGTCCCCCTCATCAGTCCACAGAACAGGAGCGCGTGGAGCGTTTTGGATGGCGTCCTCGGAATGCTTTCCACTTTCCAGAATCCAATCCTTGTATCTAAAAAAAAAAAAAAGAAAAGACAATTTGTGTTTCTTTCCTCATTGAAGAGCAGATGGGGAGCACAGCTGTGTGGTGGGCTACAGAAACAGTAAATGGAAATAACGTTTGAGAATTGCATTTGTTCCTCTTCTTGCCAATGTTATGGGAAAAAATAGATTCCCATGGAGTGTTTCGGCTTCATTTCTGAACCTTTCATTTTCTAGATTCACGTGAGGAGCAGGAGAAGCTCAGAGCCGAGCGTTGTGCTGATTAGATGGTGGTGTGAAAATGTCAGCGTCAGCGGGGTCAGCAGGGTGCAGAGGGTAGAGTGGGGACGAGCACAAGAATCTGTCCACTTCCAGTTCTCTACCCTCACCACCTCACTCCCCCCAGATGAGGGGGTCCCCTCGTCTCAAGCTTAGGTACCCTTGGCACCAGGATTAGGGCCATTCATGAATTGAACTGGGAATGCGCCATCAATTCCAGTCCACTTCCCAGCTAAAGAGGATAAGAACTGGAATAGAACTCAGTCACAACCAAAGGCTCGATCTAGCTAGCCATGGCAATGCCAATCACCTTCAGCGTCTCATGATTTTATACGGCGCCTCTGACAGAGCACACCGGTCATAACCGTCTCCATACGTTCCACTCAGTCTAGCAGGTCAGGTTTTTATGAGACGCAGTGGAATGGGGGGCAGAAGTAGAACATGGAATCAACAAACTCAAGTTAAACGGTAGAAGCAAAACTCCATGTAGCTTCACCAGGCCACAGATGAACACCCAGCATTCACTTAAATCTGAATTCTGACAAGAGCTCCCTGTGGGCGAGTACGCACTCTGGTGGACTTGACGGCTCACCCTTTACTCCCAGACCCCAACCCTTCCATGAACCGCTTAGGTGGGTTAGAAGATGGGTGGCTGGATGACCTTCTAGGATATGGTGGTACCCGGCTGATGCTCGCCCAATGGCTTCTCACACTTTGAGGTTTTGCTTGCCATCCTGAGAAGGACGGCGCGCCATTGCCACGCTAGCTGGAAGTTGTGCCGGATTGGCAGGCTTGCGGTTTTTATGAGCTCCCCTGAAGCTGGCACTGAAGCTGCTCATTTGAATGATGGAGTGCCAGCTCATATGTTTGGAGACAATCGGGAATGCTCTGCCGCCAGAGCGCCCCACCTGAGGAAGATTTAGCGCAGCTAGTGTCGTTTTACGTAACAGACTTGCCCACCACCTTTGCCTGGACAGATTGGTTAGACAGTGGATGGCTGGAATGACGAAGGGATCGATGGGTATCATATCTTAAAATGGCCTCCCTGCCTTTGAATAGCTGCTCTTGTTTCTCCATAGAGGATCCACTGAGGCTTTAAATGGGCTCAGCGCCGGTGGGGGGGACCGAGTGAGTGGGCCCTGTCACAGTCCAGTGTCCTATCCAGGGCTGGCCCTCGATCTTGTGTCTCATCCCGCCAGGTTTTGGTTTTTGCTGATAGCATGACGTGCTCTCCGTCTTACATTTTGTACCTGACAGGTCCCACAGTCCAAAGACCTGCTGGTTAGGTGAGTCGTGTGTGTGCGCATTTCATCCTGTCATGGACTGGCGCCCCCTCCAGGTGTTCTTCCTCCCTCACACTTGCTGATTGGTGGATGGGCTCCAGCTGCCCTGCATCCCTCCTCAGGATAAGGAGGGATGGATTGATGGATGGATGGACGGATGTTGCTAAAATGGCCACCTACCACATGGGACCAAATCTGGGAACAAATGGATTCCTGAAAGGAATGGATGAATTCCTAAAATGGTTGGACAGATGGGTGGGTGAGCTCATCATTAAATGTTATGATGGGCAATGGTCCAAACAATAAAGGATAATTAAGATAAGCCATTGGCATTCCCAAGCAGCTGTTTTTTAAATCCATAATCTTGGTTGGCATTAGGACTGTGAGGTGGCACAGTGGTTAGCACTTCTGCCTCACAGCTCCAAGGCCCCCAGTTCAAGTCCACTTCTCCCAGTGTCCACATGAGTTTCTTCCCAAAGATGGTGGCACTAGGTTGGCATTTAGCTCTCATTTGGCCGTGTGTGGCTGAGTGTACCTCCTGATAAACTGGCATCCCGCCCAACGCTTTGCTTCTACTGGGATTGACTTCGACTCCCTGTGACTTAAAACCAACAAAAAAAGAACAAGTTCAGAAAATGGCTGCCTGTGAGACTGGAGTGACGTCATCTGGCGACTGGAGTGAATGCTTCACGGTGCTCCCAGGTCTGGGTTGTCGTTAGTTAAAGCGAAGTCCTGTTCTAGTTTTGGATGTTGATGTTCATCTGCCCACCACGCGGTTGTGTTTAGATCCGCTCAGCCATATTCATCAGCGCTGTAATGTGAGCCCTTGCCTCCCGTCATTCCCATGATTTAATCGAACCTCAGAGCGCCCACTATGTCATTGTGTTTTCTTGCCAACTCCTTGGCAGGAGTTGCACATTCTGCACAGTGCCAGGCAGTCACCCGTAGTTCGAAGTGCGCACTTTCTGCAGATCGGCTTGAAATCGTCCATCACCAGCTGACATCGGCACTCAGGGTAATAAACTTACTCGCCGTGAATTACTCGTCCTTGAATTATGTGCTCAGGTGGGCGTCACCTCTTGAACCCCCAGCTTTTTCATGCCTTGCTTTTACCAGCTTTGACTTTATTTAATATTTCCACACACAGAGCCAAAGACGTGACCAGCTGAACAGGAAAATGGTTATAAAGCCCAAGCACAGCAGGAATTTTCACATAGAGAAGAAATGTGTGAGTCGCGCCAGCTGTAGGGAGGGGGCGCCCGGGCCAAAATGGGCACTAAGGTGGCACCAGAGCAGGTGCAGGGCATGACAGGGGTCATTGGGTTAATAGACGGCCCACACATATGACCAGACAGCCCCTTTAATTGCAGATCCAATCTATCCGTTATATAGCGCCTTTCATTTCTGATTATCTGGGCATCACTTAGATGGGTGGATCACATGACTTGCTCTCGATCATCCTGCTTAGCAGCCGCTGGGGTGGTGGAACCCAAAAAAAATCAAAAGGGCACTGCAGGAGAACACAAATCATTTTTACATAAAGGTACATGCAGATAAAGAATGTGCCCACTGGAGTCCTGGGTCTCAAAGACCCTCAAAGCAAAGTGTAAAGCATTTAAGTAAGTAAGTTAAGTAAGAATCTTAACTTCCAGCTGGGCGATGACGCTGAGCTTACCTCCAAAGTTCTAACAAGATGTCTTAAAGACAATAAGGTGGGCGTGTTGGAGTGGCCATCACAAGCTTACAAAGTACGTCCGAGCAAACTTAACTGATGTACACCAGTTCTGTCAGGAGGAATGGGCAAAAAGTCCTGGCACGTATTGAGAGAAGCTTCTGGAAGGTGACCCTAAGGGTCACCAAATGCCAGCAATGTGAGTGGAAACCCACTGGAAATCTGATGGAGTGATTAAAGGCTGAAGAAATGACGATGAAGTGGACCCCCAGATTGACTTAACACAGGAAATGTGTGGCAGCGTGACAAGTGTGGACTCGTGAAACACGGAGTGTGACGCGTCTGTGGGCTGAGATGATCGAGTGGCAACATCGAGGGTTAGGGTTAGGGTTAGGGTTAAGGCCTAAGAATTTCATGGCAGACACTTAAATGGGAGCCGCACTCAGGTGTTAGTGCCCACCTCGGTGACGATGACAACTGTGACACCAACAGAGCTCAGGCTGGGCTGGCTTGTTTCTGGCTGTGTTGTCTCCCATGACCTACCAAGGCAGGACTGTAGTGTCACCATTGTCATTAAGGTCTCGTTAGCTCTGACAGTATTGTGTGGCTGTTAATCGTTGTTCGGTAGACAAGCCTGTCATTGTGAAGACCCTGCAGTGGGGCTACGGAGAGGGCAGCAGTCAGTAGGCACGTAAATGGGCTGATCTGAGAAGACTTCACACTTCACCAGTCTGTCACACACAACACACAGGGGTCAGGTGTGTATGTGGCACATTGCTGCAAGTGGCTGCTCTACCTGAGGCTGGTCACAAGTCCAAGGTGGCGTAGTTTGCACTTGCAGGGGGCATATCCTTGTGTGAAGCAATTCATTGGCCTAAGACAGGCTCATCCTAAGTAACTGAATAGATCATTTATGTAATTATAGTATTATTTATTACATTACAATTCAAGTGAAGTTAAGTCAAATGGCTTTATTGTCACACCGTCTGTACACCACATTGCACCGTACAGTGACACGAAATAACGTGCAGTCTATACATAAATACAGGACAAAGGGCCAACTATCCACCTTAATAAAAGGACAAGTGTCTGTACGTCTGTCTGGTTGCTATGTCTCTGCTTTCCAACAGATGGCGCATCACAAACATTAGCCTGATTTTACAAATCCTGTACCAAATGGTGCATAGCAGAGACATTACAGCTGGGCGGACACAGCGCGCGGCATACGTTTAACGCGGTGGTCAACGTCTACTTTGAGTACTCAGACTTCAAGCCGTCTTATGTGGTAGAACAGATCAAGGATAAATAAATACCTAATCGGTAATGAATATATAGTGATAAAAAATTAATACATAAATAAATCACAAGGATCACAACAGCAGTGACAAGTGTAACAAATGTGCTGCATGTAAATAAGCCCCGAGCAGCAGATCTGAGGGAAGTTCAGAGTCTGGACCACCATGGGGGAGAAGCTGCTGCAGAAGCTGGCAGATCAGGTTCAGATGCTATGGTAGCTTCTGCCAGGTGGAAGTGGGACAAACAGCCAAAGGGACCAGAGGTAGTGGTCCTCCTCAGTGCTTAATAAAGACGTCTTTAATGGGGGCAGAGAGGTTCTAATGACCTGGGATCTTGTGGTCACAGACGCTGCCATTCCCAGGTCAGGATGCTCTCTGTGGTGCCCCTGTAGAAAGTGGTGAGGATGGAGGGGAGACAGGCTTGCCTTCCATTGGGCACGTGATGGAAGTGGAGACTCTGTTGTGCCTTCTTGGCTGTGGCGGTGAAGTTAATTGTCCAGGTGAGGTCAGCTGGCAGGTGCACACCAAGAGTGCTCTTGACCCGTTCCACCACAGAGTCCTCAATGTACCGCGGCATGTGGGCAGCATGGGCCTTACGATCGTCTCTTTCAAGGGACAGATGGTTGCACCTGCGCTAGTCCACCACTCGCCGGACCTCCATTCCGTGAGCTGACTCACCAGACTTAATGATGGTGTTTGAGGGGAGTCAGCAGACTGAGCAGAGGCGAGCTCAGTACCTGGCATGATGGTGCTGGAGATGGTCCTTCTGATGTCGGGGGTTCAGGTCCAGTTGTAGATCAGTGTGTGGTGGCCGAGCAGACTCAGCTTCTCTAAGATCTTCTGAGAGCACCAGAGTACGATTTGAGTGTGCAGTCCACACGGCGCCACCTGATTTCCACGAGGTATTTCACGCAGCGCTGCATGTTCACATGTGCTTCTCCCTGGTTTTACGACACATGCAGCTTTACCCAGGTGCCCCAACATTGTTGTTCTTCTTTGTTCCAGTTAAAAGCTCGATTTTTGGATGTCGTGTATGGTGGGGGGCCATCTTGTTTCTCAGTCTCCTGCCTCTGAATGGCATGCACACTTGGTTAGATGTTAATTACTAAACTGAAATGTCAATCTCGTTTCCCTCTACTAACGCCAGGCTCGTCTCGGCTCTTATCTGCTAGTCAGCCATGCGTTGAAGCCATTAGAGGCCATTTCCTTCAGCTCTTAATGGAACGGGGACAGCGGCCTTCTTGCAGCTTGTACTTTCTGTGTCTTTGTGCAGAGTCGTGTAGGTGGCATTCCCACCAAAGCCACGGACTGGAATGACAAAGGGCTTCAGATGGCCACCAGAGATCACTTACTGAGTGGACGGCGTCACCACAGAGGGGGGTGAGCGACCCGTGGACTGGGGGGAGGGGCGTCTGAAGAGGACTCAGGACCGGCGGGACTCGAGTGACGTGAAGATTCATTTTGGACTGAGCGCCAAGTGGACGTGAAAAGCTGCCATCCTGAAAGCAGCTCTGGCCGTGGAGAATGAGCTGCTAATAAGACTCGTGTCCGCCGAATGCCCGTGGTGTGTTGCATTTTTCTATCTTGACAAAACCCTTGGCTGAACACAACGATTTTCTTATTGAGCTCCACTTAACAAAGAGCCAAGAAGCCCGGGAGGAAGTCGAGCTTGCCAATTTTCTGCATAGAAGAAAAGCAGAATTATTTTTCTAGCTGCCAATAGTTATGGCTTAAAAGCAACGCACTGAGACTGCAAGAGCTAAACAAATAAATAGAAAAGAAACAAATAAATACAATCAAGCCAAGGCTGATGAATATACAAATCTACTTTTTACATAAACGTTAAACCGTATGAGCTTAACTCTTTATGGGCCCCTCCGGCTTCATTCTCTTTATCTCCGGCCTGCTGCCGGCTCTTCCTTCCTCAAGGACTGACACCACAAAGTCGACCCACCAGGCCTGACGCGGAAGGCACAAAAAGAGCAGCACGCAAACGGCACCCTGGAAGACCCCTTTCTGGCTGGAATGATGCCAAAGCCCAAGTGATTTATTTGAAGGTAAAATACGCACTCATCACAGTGTCACGCGTGCACGTCTGAGGGTCACCTGGCTGGCTCTGATCAGGTATGCGATACCACCCCAGGACGAGAGGGGGCGCCGTCACTAACTGTCTTGTCTCTTCCCTCTGCAGCGTGACTGGCCACGCCCCGTCACTCCATAAGGTCCCGCCCCTCCCGGTCTGTAGCCTATCAGAATGAGGCACGTCACTTGTGATCGAGCCTCTGACAGGTCAGACCCACTGAAACAGAGGCAGGCTGGCCGGTGGTACCTTTGTTGTGCATTATTGAGCCTCCCCCCCACCCCAGTGTCTCTTCATTTCTTTAAAGTTTATTGTCTTTTTGTTGTTGCAGATAAACAGGGTTGACAGGTTGGCCCCCCAGCTATTTTTAGGACCTCGCAAGTCACTCTGTTCCACAACAGGGAGGACATAAAAAGAGGAAGAGCTGAACTGTGCTGGCCTGTGGAGACCCCTGTCCCTCCAGTGGCTCGGCTGTTGCCATCAGTGCTACTCCCTTGGGTGACGCTGGCATTTCTCCTTCCAGCCATGGAGCCTTTTCCTCAGATCTCCTCGCATCTCAAGACGTCCAGTGGCCGACTAGCTGGAGACGACTTCAAACTCTTCCAAGTGCTGTCAAGTCTTATATGGTCTTGAGGGGACGACTCCTGCCGTCACTGGTCAAAGTGGTCTGTGAGTCTGATTCAGTTCAACTGAATTCAATTTACATTTCTACAGCATGGCCACACGTTTACAGGTAGAACACAAATGATAAAGTTTGTGACCAAGCTACTTAAAAAAGTGGGGAAAAGGCGCTATACATATGAGTGTGTGAGTGTGTGTGTGTGTGTGTGTACACTCACCAAGCAAATGATCAGGAACACCTGTACACCTGCGTGTCCAATCACATGGCAGCAGCGTAATGCATGAAAGCGGGCAGATCAGGATCAGGTCAGGAGCTTCAGTTCGTGTCCACACATTAATCACCAGAATGAGGAAAATGTCACCTTGGTCATTTTGACAATGACAGGACTGTTGGGCTGCTTTGAGTATTTCTGTACATGATGATCTCCTGGGATCTTCTCACACGAATGGTGCGAAACACAAAAAGCCTCCACCAGCAGGCAGTTCTGCAGATGGAAGCTCCTTATTGATGACAGACGTCAGAGTCGAACGGCCAGAGCTGACAGACAGGCTGAGCTGACCACTCAGAAGAACATCTCAGAATGCACAACATGTCAAACCATGAGGTGGGTGGCATTGGGGACCATTCCTGTTAGCCACCGCTAGTTATTTCCTGATTTTTATTTTGCAAAGGGAATCACCGAGTTTCGCCATAAATCGTTTCGCTCCAACTGAATTTGCTTCACCTCAAGTTCAGCTAAAACATAAAAACCTTTAGGAGTTTCATCAGATTTGTAGACTCGACTTGAAGCTGATGGGGAAGGAGAAGCTGAACAAGTTTTGAAGAGGACTGTAATGAAGTTGTCTTGTAAGTGTCCCTGTGGGCTGGGGCAGGGTCTGCCAACTCCGATTATTTGGGCCACCAATGTGACCGGAGCTTTGTGAACCACTGTGTCCCACCCCGAGGTAAAATCACACTGAGACACCCCCACAATCCTCCGAGTTCTCTCTCTCTCTTACGTCTCCTGAGCTCCTGTCACCACGGTTGACTATCACCCACCAAGCCTATGAGATCAGCGTTCCCCACTCGGGGGGGCTGTCCATGTCACCACCTGATCTGCGCTACATAGTGATGAGCATAACACACTTAATCCAGCAATGAATCAATGCAGAGGCGTCAGGCTACTTCATGATGTTCTCATTACCTTGCGTGTGCCTGCATGCCCAGTTCTGGTCGGACTGCGCCATGAAGTGTCATCTTGAGTGAAGATTTTGGTCTTGTCTGCAAACCCAGTTGGAGTTCCAACATCTCGCTGAACATCAATGAGTGACAACTGTGATGGACACAACAAGACACTGGTGGGTGACGCTGATCTTGTAACCGGAAGTGACTTTATCTCAGTCAAAAGAGGAGAGACATTCCTCATAAAGTAACCTAACTGCACCCATAATCCTACTGAGGGACTCTAAGAGAGGGGCAGTGGGACCCTCCTCACAATAAACTTCCCTGAGACTCCATCTTTGGGAAAAATTGGGCACTCACTGTCTTAAAATCCTCTCTCTGAAATCAGGACGCTGAGGAGCCGTTCCCTCTTTGGGGGCTGAAAGCTCTGACAGTGTCTTCTCTTTGTGGACCTGTCAAGCCAAGCACTGTGCCAGTGGGCGCTGAACATTGAGATGCAGGCGCCGCTTCTCTGGATCTGAGGAAGGAGAAACAGAAGGCCAGTGGGCGATATCTGGCTTTGAAGGGTTACCTTTAAGGTGGTGAGCCTCACTCCAGTGGAGGAGATTGTAACGTGTGGGGTGGAGGACACCTGCGATACACTGGCGCATGTGCGACATCAATAAGGCAGGAAGTGCAGATCGGGCATCTCCATCTCTGTTAGTCATGGGGTGCTGGGGAAAAAAAAAATTGTCTAAGCTTACTGCATGGCGAGTTTAAAATGAAAAATTGATTAAACGAGGTCATTGGTGGGCGAACCCAGCAAATTCAAAATGCTTTGTAAAATGTGAACCAATCAAGGCTAGGCATTAATTACCGGTGACGTAAGTTTGTCCTCGCGCACACACAACGTGTGAATTTACACGAGAAAGGAGAAGGAGAGGCTAAGAATTATAGAGGGAATCGAAAAATCTAATATGCTTCACTCTGGCGGGTTCTGTCAGATCTGACGCCGTTCCTCGATCGGTCCACCGCTCGGTGCCCACAGCGGAAGCAGCCGGTGGTTTCATTTGTGTATTTACTTTGAAACAAGCCACAAAATGTTCATTAGAAACAACAAGCTGCTCGGGTTGCCTCAATAACATTTTCTGATTCACAGGAGACCCTCTTTGACGTGTCCAGTGAATGCAAATATCATCTATCTGTTAAATGCCTGATGTACGAAAAGGTCAAAATACTTATTTTTTGACAACATTTGACCTTTATTGTCATCCTGTTTGCAGGAAACGTTTGATACTCCAGCGCTGACAAGCTGTGTAATAATGCAGATTGATTATCACGCACACGTTCGGAAATGAAACCTGCGAGGAGCTCTGGAATGCGTGCGCTCCCCTCTGCTCATGCGTGAAGTGGCTGCTTGCTGTGCTGACAATTCCTGGACGTGTGTGTTTAGATTGGAGTAAATGGGATGCGTGCCAGGGCAGGACTTTGAGGTGCAGCAAATCTTAGCACCCAAACAGTAAACAGAGAAGTGAGGAACATTCAGAGCGCTAGACATTTCTCCGGGCACCAGGAGGACTTTCATCTGCTCGATGATGTGAAGTGAGTCGGTCCATCGCTGCAGACAAGCCTCGCAGGACAAAGTGGCCATTCTGCTTGTCATTCAGGGGCACACCAGGCCTGCCAAGCTGCACAAAACCCCCACCCCATGTGCCACCATCTGCCCACAAAGGTGTCAATCAGAGTTGACAAGAAAGACGTCTTTGCAGAGGCCCCTCATCAAACTTTGGGAACCAAAATGGACTCAAGCCAAAGCAAAGAGCAATGAATGACAACAGTGATGGACAGCCCTGTGATGACACTGACCTTGTAACTGCAAGTGACTTTAAATCCAGTCACGAGAGGGGAGACATTCCTCATACAGTAAACTAGCAGCACCCATAATCCTATTGAGAGTCTCAAAGAGAGGGAGAGCGGGACCCTCCTCACAATAAACTCCCTAGAGACTCACTCTGTAAAAACCTCTCTCTGAAATCGGTAGCTGAAGAGCCGTTCCCTCTTTGGTGGGCTGAAAGCTCTGACAGTGTCTTCTCTTTGTGGACCTGAAAGCGGAGGTCCAGCCTGCCAAGCCAAGTACTGTGCCAGTGGGCGCAGAACATTGAGAAGCACGCATCACTTCTCTGGATCTGAGGAAGGAGAAACAGAAGGCAAGTGCACAACATCTGACTTTGAAGGGTTACGTTTAAGGTGATGAGCCTCACTCCAGTGGATGAGATGGCAGTGAGTCATCTGGAGAGCTAGGAGGAAACCTATGGGTTGTCAGAGGGGAAGATCAGTGCATCGTCAAAGCGTTAACAAAGGATTATTTATTGTTAAGGGTTTTGAGATCTGACGGCTCCTTTAACAACCTTCTAAGAAAGATGTGGCATCACACACAGAATATGAGCCTGACAATGCGGCATTCTGAAATAATGACGGCAGCTCAAAATGGCGGCAATTGTGAGAAAACAAAATGGTAGCTAAGGAAGCCCAAAATATTTGACCACAATTAAAGTAAACGAACAAATTAAAAACAAATGTCAGAATTAGAATCTGTGACCCAAGGTGCCAGTCCTCAGTAGAAGATTTTCCATAAAGGACCACCCTCAGTGTTGGACCAGAACATCCGTAGGCCGTGACTTGTCTCTGACTCTTCTGTGGGAGTAGAGATGAACTTGGCACCAGAATCAGCTTCATCTCCTTGGTCAGAAGAGCTTAAAGTCGGGAGAGAAGTACATGCAGAACCTCATCCGGCAAAGAAGAAGAGAAGAGGAGCCCCGGAATTACAGAAAACAGGGCCTTGGAAGTCGGGGAGAAGAAAACCACGTCAGAAGTCGGGTGGGCACTCTACATGATCTTCCCAGAACATAAGAAATTTGAGAAACGAGAGGAGACCATTCAGTCTGTTTAGCTCATAGCTAAGTTTGTTCCTGTATCCCCTCCAGATCCTTCTGAAAGGTTGTCCAGGTTCCTGCTTCAACTCCACGACTCAGTAGTTTGTTTCAGATTCCCACCACTCTTTGCACAAAGAAGAGCTTCCTGGCTCCAGTCTTAAACACACAACTCCTTAACTTCCACTGGTGTCCTCGACCGTAACAATGAAAGAACTCAGCCAGAGATTGATACCTTTGAGAATACTGAAGACCTGGATGACGTCCCCATGCAGTCTCCTCTGCTCAGAAATAAACACATTGAATTCTCTGAGCCTGCCCCGGTAGGACATGTCCCTAAGCCCCTGGGATGCACCTGGTTGCTGTCCTCGGCACAGCCTCAAGTGCTGCTCTGTCTTACTTGTAGTGTGATGACCAGAACTGCTAAGAAACGTCTCCTTGCTTGTGGCTTTTTTTGAAACGATCTTTCATTACCTTTCTGGTCTCCTCAAGTTCCTTAGCGCCAGTTCGTTTTTAGACCACGGTCACAGACTCCATGTTGTAGTTGTTTTCTCTATTCCTCTACTTTCCCCCTTTTATATTATTAATGTGTAGCCTTTGTCAGAATGACTCAGATCTCCCAGACTTAGCACTGTTTATAACGTATTCTACTCTATAATGTCTCCTCACCTTCCCTTCTACATTTTGTAAGAGACGCCCCTGTGATGTAAGGATGGGGGAAAGGAAGCTTTTCAGGGACACTGCCTCCCCAAAATGCTAGATGGCAGCTCCCCTGGACTGGTCAGGTAATACCACGGCCCTGCTGGGTACCATGGGTACCGCTGCAGTCCAGGGGAGCTGGCGTCTTCCCTCATCCTTCCATCATGGGGCGTTCTGGCTGGGATGAGCTGCCGGCCATTTCTTACAATTTCTAACCTCAGGTAATTAGGTGTAGTAAAAGACAAGCAGGAGTTAAGTTACACTTTAAATATGAATGTATTATTGATAATATTCATAAACAATAAGCAAAGTACAAGTGAATATCAGCAACCATAAAACCTGATAAACGCTGATGTGTAGTTTCAGGTGGCAGACAGACTTGCTGTTACTTTATTGTCTCGAGTTAAGTCCTCATTTTATGGCTTTCTTTAGAACAGGCCGCATGCCTGCCTCAATATGGCTGCCAAGTTGTGCTCCTCAGTGTGTCTTCTGTGTGAGATGCCCCTTCATGGTGATGGTGTGAGAGAGAGAAGGAGGGGTAAACTTATAGACCCTCTGTCTGAAGCCTAATCCAAAAGGGCACCATGGTATTTAATGGAGTCTGATTTAAAACCAAACAGGCAACTTTAGACCAATAGAACTCTGGTGCGACACAATGGTTTCAACACCAGCCCCCCCAATACCATTTGTTAAGGTAACGCATGCTAGCTAGGGAGTCTGGCTTTCCTGTGGGGGTTGTTGATTGAGGGGTTCCGGCAGAGAATCACTGGCCAAACTGGTTTGAGGCCCTTCCCTGTCCCGAAATTACAAAGACTGGGTGGTGGGGGGGTTCATCTTTTTTTCTTCAGAACAGGCCGCATGCCTGTCTCAATATGGCTGCCGAGCTGTGCTCTTCACTGTGTTGTCCTTTTCAGCTCATGGTGTGAGAGAGAGAGAGAGAGAGGGAGGGGTAGAGCAAGCCCACTCACAGACCCTCCGTCCAAACCCTACAGCCAATTGGGCGTCGTGGTACTTAACGACTTCTGATTTAAAAGCAAACGGGCAGCATCAGACCAACTTCACACCTGCCCCCAATACCATTTGTTAAGGTGAAGCTTGCCAGCTAGGGAGTTGGCCTCCATGCAGGGGCTGATTGAGAGGGTCCTGCAGAGAATCACTGGCCAGACTGGTTTGAGGCCCTCCACTGGCCCTGTTCTAAAATTACAAAGACTCAGTCCTATAGACTGGCCTTCTTCAGCATCAAACCATTGCTGTTCTTATCAATGATATAACACTAATATTACAATAGTTTGTAATTAGTTACAAATAAAGACACACAACATATTTATCCAAACGTCCACGCCACACCAGTAGTATGTGACCTCGCAGACTGATCTCAGTAGGTTGTTCGTATCTGCAGTTCACTCTCAGACGCTTTCAGACAGTTGTGATTGTATCTGCAGTCCCCTGCCGGGCACCTTCTCCCAGACAAAGCCAGGTTGCTGCTACCAGTCAAACTAGCACCCCCATTTTAAAAGTGTAGAAGAGTCCAATGTGGACATTCAAACTCCATTTAGATGACAAACCAGATAGGAATCGGCCCAAAAGGTCCTTGAAGAGGTGACGTCGCAGTGCTACCAACTGTGCCCCCCATAAATGTGCACAGTTTGGGCCTCTGTAAAAATGCCATGCCAGAATGGGGACCATCATCAGCCCTGGCTGTTTTTTCTGGTGTTAATGTATTCAGTTTTGGAATGTGAAGAACTTACTGTAGGCGGATGTAACCCCGGTGAACAATTTTAAAAGCATTTCAAGTACAAAATAAGTGAAAGCAGAAGATACATCAACATGTAGAATGTAAATAATGAACAATATTAACATGAAAACAAATAAAACAGACATGAACGAGAAATCTGAACCTAGTTTAATAATATCCATCTATCCATCCATCCATCATTCAACCCGCTATATCCTCACTACAGGGTCACGGGGGTCTGCTGGAGCCAATCCCAGCCAACACAGGGCGCAAGGCAGGAAACCAACCCCGGGCAGGGCGCCAGCCCACCGCAGTAGTTTAATAATAGTAATATAAAAACCAACACTGCTGGAAATCTGTAGTCAGTCCATGACTCGAGTCTGCTTAGGATGTTACTGGAAAGACCAGCATGCTGCTGAAGCCAGTATCCATTGTCTTCATAAGAATGGCTTCTCAACTTCCATTTTACATTTTTTTTCTGGAGCCTCCTGGCTCTGAGAACCCAACATGTGACATGCTACCTGACTCGTCTTGACGTTTAGTTTTGTTGAACATTTGGGGGGGGTTCTCCTCTTTTTTGCCCCTCTAGACCTAAACACAATCCCTTATTTGTAGGCCATATGCTGTGCATGGAATGACACCCTTATGACAAAAAGCAAATCAGCAGGCGTCTTCAGCAAAACTGACCAGAAGGACTTGAAGTTGTGAAAGCCAGGGGTTCACCCCATAATGAGATATGAGTGGTCACAAAACGTCCTAAAAGTGGGGACTGGCCCTGTTGCCATGCAGAGTATCATTTGATGCTATTGTGAGGTTCCTGATGATGAATATGCTCATGTTTTGGATATTTGAGTTTGTACCGGTGGTCCTAGCGCTCTATGAACCACTCGCTGAGAGTGAAGCACAAGCATGGGGGATGTCGGTTTAGACTATTTCAAGGTCGGCCGTATTACTATTTATATCTGTCTCCAGTGTTTCAGTGCATGAACGAGTTCAAAAGAGGCGCCTTCATTGAACGAGCTCGTTTTCCTAAGAATGTAACATATTTGCAAGTGAAGAACTTGAACGTGAGCTTGTTCAGTTTTAGGAGACATTCTGGATGTGCTTTAGGTCCACATGAAACGTCATGTAGGAGTGGAGTCAAATCCCAATACAGTATTCAGATAAGCACAAATAGGGGAGTTTTACCAATATTCATTCTGTAGGTATTTTTTGCAATTTATTTGAATTCGGAAAAAATAACGTAACATCAAATCGGCCCTGTCTGTCTGTGTCTGCCTGCTTGTGCTTAAGCTGCACCCTCAATGACACGAGCACGCGGTGAAGCTCCGCTTTTCGCTTTTAGGAAAATGTTGGACTTTGCCAGGCCACGTTGGACATGTGGTTTTGAGTATTAGGTCAGTTCATCTACACATGGGGTCCACTCTCACCATTTGTGCCACATGGTTGGTAAATAGAGTGTATGGCCACCTGTTACACTGACAGTATTGCTTAGGGTTTTATGATACGTTTCTAAAATAAAATAATTTTCAAGATGAGCAGTATCGACGCAACAGACAAATAAAACAAAATGAAACAATTCTTCTTTTGTGCCTTCTGTCTACATATTGTTTCCATATGTGGAGGAAACTATTTTATTCAATATTCTATTTGAATTAAATTCATTTCATTGCAAGGCAGAACAGGCCTACCTGTAATTAGCTGCCTTTTCCATATATGAGTAGCTAGTAGTCTTTGAGCGACTGTTTGTATGAAGATGTGCTAAATAAATAAATGTTGTTGTTGCTGTCGTTGTCTGTTTGAATTGACGCACATATGGGCTCCATGTGAAAACGAATACATTAAACTTGACCTAATAACTATGTACGCCATTCTTTTACTTCCACTTGTACAACACATAACTTTGTACCCGATATCCACAACAGTTAGGCCTTTGCTAAAAGGTAAATGGTAGTGACGGGCTGCTGCTTCTATTGACAAAAGTAAACTCACGGCTCCGTAAAAAAAATACAAAATAAACTGAACATGAACTACTAGTTCAAAATCGAAATGGTGAACTACGAACGTGAAAGAATTCATTCATTCGAGTCTGCGTGAAGTGAACTTTGAGCGAGTTCTTGGGAGGTGTGAACTTGCACAGCACTGTCTGTCTCCATGTGCCTCACCTGAACAGGGTTAGGGTTAGGGTTAGGGTTAGCTTTGGGGATATTTGTGTGTATTTATTGTGGTAAAATGAGCCACAAAATGCTCAAAACAGAGTATCCCCGTATATCGTCCGACAGACAAAGATGAACATTGAGGTCAAAATGATCAAAGATTGGATCACAGAAGACAAAATACATTTGTTTTTATGGCATTTTTATGTGCAATCAAACAAAATGGTGGAAGGAAATGATGTCATCGGGAATGGCCGGAAGTGACATCATTGTGGCCGAGCCAGAAGTGATGTCATCAGGAATGGCCAGAAGTGTGGTGATGTCCCAGCCATTTTGTGAACCTGGAAGCAAGGCAGGTGAATTCTTAGTTTTCTAGAGAAAGAGAAAGAGAAAGAGACATCAGTGCACACAACCAACACCTCACCTTAGGATTTGATGGCCACTTCCTAATCGTGTGTGTGTGTGCGACAATATATATAAACATACGTATACACGGTATGTGGGCTTTGTTGGGACTGGCCGTCCTTTCTAACGGGAAGTGGGCGTGTCTATGGATATGGGATGGGCCTGAGAGACAGTTACAGGGGGCTTTATTTTGCTGGTGCTGTTGTGTCATTGGTTCATTACAATATACGTATTGCATATGTAAATGTTTCTCTTGCGTTGCTCCATAACTGTTTCCTTTTGTTTTCTGTCTTTGCCTGAGAGGAGAAGCGGCAGAACAAGCGGGTCCAGTGTGCTAATAAGAGCTCAACAAGTTTATCATTAATGAGCTTTGGGTAATCGCTACAAGCGACTATGAATACGAGATTATCTTTGGCATCATCAAGCAGCCAAATAGCCGGGGTTCACCCTGCGGTGCGCCAATACTTTATTTCTGTCTTGTGTTCTTTTCACAGCCTGCACTCACTGAAGGACGCCATAAAAAGTAAAGTGAAGTGAATGTCAGTTCCAAGGAACTTGAGATCCTGATTACGCGCTGAAGCTCCCGTTACCTCGTCTTATTCTCACCCCCTTACCAGTTTTCCCCGTCTTTCTTCAAATCTCGTTCCACATTAACAGCTAAAGAGGGGACATGCAGTCTTCACGCGGCCCTCCCAACTCCTCGCCGTGCCAGTCATGGTGTTTACGGCTCCCCCGGCACTCCTGCGATGTGCCGCCACCTTATTCATTATTCAGTCCTCCATCCTCAAACACGCCGCCTCTGAGGATTACTACAGTCGGCCTCCTTCGTACCACGGCATGCGGATTCGACATGTTCTTGTCTTTTATCTTTTTAATCCTAATGCATGCTGATCTCAAAGATTAGTCGAGTGAATCTCCTAGGTGCGGGCGCATGTTTTAATCACAGTTTGTGACTGTGTGCCACCTTACCGGCAGTTGGCACTGACAGGCCAGTTCAGCCAGAGCCACACCAGAGAAGCAAACCTCACGATGTCCGCGTCTGCCAAATGCCTACCACAACACATGAAATATTAATGGCAGAGCACTAATGAAAATGACCGCGAGCTATTTATTTCAAATGCCACCGTGCTTAATGATGCGGTTTTTACTGAGCGAGCAGTAATGTGGCTTCCCTCCGGAGAGCACAACTTTCAAGGGCGGCATTGTGCCAACTAGCGCAGCGCCCACTAAATCAACTGGTGCGGCTGGCTGCCTGGCTGGATATTGAAGCCCACACTGGGGTCTCTTAGTTTGCGGGCTGGACAGCCAACAACAGCTGGAAGTGTAAGAGCAAAACTCAGCAGTGAAACAAAAATGGGAATTATTCTGATGTGAAGGAAAGAACGCCATCTTGAATGTAAAGTTGGAAGTGCTGGGGCATCCATCCATCTGGTTGTTATCTGACCAATAAAAGTTTGCATGTACCCTGGCAACATCGGGCACAAAGCAGGAGCCAATCCTGAATAGATGCCAGCCATCAAGAATGACACTCACCTGGTCATTTTCTAAAGTGGCTTATTGGCAGACAGGAAACAGCACTGGATGGGGTGCCAGTCCTTCACATGGCATATAATTTACATTTGCCAGTTAACCAGATTAGAACATCTTTATGGATGTGGGAGGAAAACCAAAGACACCAAAGACATCGAGAGGCAGTCCATCACTAGTCAAGAACGTCATGCACTCATACTGCCATATTGAATACCAGCAGCAGAACCTGAAATGGCAGCATTGAGCACCAGGCAGGAACCAACCCTGGGCAACAACTCTGCCATGTCTCATTTATCTGAGCTTGTGTGGGCATCCGTCAAACCACAGTAGCATGAGGCACAAGTTCAGAGCCACACTGGTATGGGGATCATCCATTCAGACATCACTTTACTGCCCAGCTTGGAGAATGTTGTTCAGGGTGACGAGGACTGGGGCTCATTCTGACCACACAGATCAGGACCTGACCCTAGACAGGGCATACTGGGCCCACCAGCTAACCTCATTACTGGTGTGTCTTCGAGTGGGAAACTGCAGAAAAGGGACACGTGGGCACAGGCAGAGACCTGGGGACGGATTTAGAAGACGCAAAAAGAGGCCTGAGATGTCCGTATGCAACTCCACACACAAAAGTCGGGATTTATAAGAAGAAAACGTGAAGGTAGAACTTCTGTGACCCATCTCTATGCAGCATTTCAGAGACTCTGGGAAATGACGTCACCCTCGATCCCGTAGGGAAATGCAGCCAACCGAGCTGTCACCGAGCTGTCACGATCACGTGTTTTGATGTGACAAACGTCCAAAGGGATGAATGTGACGGACAAAGTCTGTGAAGAGGGCCAAGGCTGCGTCTTTACACCAAAGAGTATTTTAGGTGAGATTAGATAAACTTTATTAATGCCAGGAGGAAACTGAAATGCATACAGCAGCAGAAACATAAAAACAAGAATACAGACTCACTGGACAGATAATACAGACAATCAATCAATGAATCAATCGATGCTGTAAATAAATAAGTAAACTTAATGAGTACATCGGTTAGAAGCATTACTGTAAAATGACTGATAGCAGAGGGCAGAAAAGACCCCTAGATGTTCTTCTTAGCCCATGGTGGTGAAATAAACCCAGGACTGAAAGTGCACCGAGAGTGCGCCTCCTGCAAGAGATGGAGGGGATTTTTCATGATGGCATTAAACGTTGCCATCATCTTCTTTTCCACTACAGCTTCCAGTGTGTCCAATGCTCACCCAGTGCCGGTGCAGACTTTCTTGTTACGTTTGTTCAGACATTGTGCTTCTTTTGAGCTCAGGTTGCTTCCAGAGGAGACAACAGCATTGAGCACCACACTGGCTACTACGGACTGGTAGAACATTTCCAGCAGCTTGCTGCACACATCCAAAGAGCTGAGGGTCTCCTCAGCAAGTCCAGTCTGCTCTGACCCAGTGTGTGCTCAGACCAGACCAGTTTGTCGTTCCTCTGGACCCCCAGGTCCTTGTAGCGCTGCACCACTTCCACATCCTCCCTGGTCTCAGAGGCTCCTTGTCACATCAGAAGTCCACCACCAGCTCTACTGTCTTGCTGATGTTGAGTTCTGGTGGCTCTCCCTGCACCACAAGCCTCCTGTACTCCGACTCGTCTAAATCAATAATGCTTGCCGATGAAGGATGAGTTGTCTGAGAATTCCTGCAGATGGCAGGTGCTGGTATTGTGCTGGAGGTCCATTGTGTGGAGGGAGAACAAGAAGGGAGACAGGAGAGTTCCTTGAGGTGCTCCAGAATCACACACCACCATTTCTGCTACGCACAGTCCCTCAGCCTCACAACCTGCTGTCTGTTGGTCAGGTGGTCTATGATGCAGAGAATCGTGAGGACATTAAGATTTAAAACCTTGAGCTTCGTCCCCAGCCAATGAGGCAGAATGGTGTTAAAGGTGCTGGTAAAGTCAAAGAGCATGGACCTGGCTGTGGTGCCAGCTGTACCTGTTGTCACTTCTCAAGCGCAATAAAAACACGGGCGCAAGTCACTCCTGGCATACTGAAGGTTCTAACCCTCTTGTCCTAAAGGCCTCTTCATATGCTGATGGTTTGCCGCAGCACAGCATGTTTGACGTTACATGAAGACAAATGGCCACATGCGAAGGGAACGAGCTTTTAGGGACCAGTCAGATTTTTTGCCCATGATGATAAGACAATTTAGACTTTCAAGAGATCTGCTGTGTGAACTTTGTACTGAGTTGGCCCCGGCATCAGAAAGCCTGACTGCCCCAAATCATATGTAGGTCTTAAAAATGGTTGGCTTTCTGACAACAGGAACCCACCAGAGGAAACTGCCAGACAGGTCAAGAATATCACAGGCCCAGCTGCAGCTCCATCATGCCCGCTGTGCTGGAAGCCTTCAACTGACTGACGAGGTGCTACCTTCACATTCAGTGTCTGAATTTCCTACCATAATTAGGGGCGCCTGGCCACACTCATAGCAATATGGGCACCTAGCGAGAGTCCCACTGTTAACCTTAAGCAATGACACACAAGTCACCCGTGGTGCCGGGACGAGGCAGACAAACGTCATGGCCCAGTGGCCTGAGTCAACTCATGAATCGTGTATCTAATTTGAGGCAAAGTCGTGTTGGCAGGTGACTTAGTGACGGGGGTCTGTGATGGCTGCACTACCAGCCAATGAAGGTCTGCAGTGTCGTAATTGCATATGTATGAGGTTGATTAGCATAGTCCATATATGGCCATTTCAGGGTGGCAACAGAGCAAGGCACGTCCATGTGTGCATATTTGCAATATGATTGTGATTTTCAAAGGGCAACTTGTGTACAAATGTGAACACACCACGTTCTATGAATCAGATTTCTTTTTTTTTCCTGGTATATACATAATGTTTATGCTTAAATCCATGCAAAGATTTATAAATGATCTCCCATAATACCCCAGTGGCCAAGACTGAAACCCAGGATGCTGGAGCTGTGAGGCTGCAGTGGTGAGAACTGTGCTTCATTCCTTCATCTGGACTTGCCTGTTCCAATACAGAATGGCCGGGGGCTGGAGCCAACCCCCCCAGCATGAGACACCAAGCAGGAGCGTCGCCATGTTAAAGAGTTACTAACCAAACACTGAGCAGGTACCGAGTTCACTAATTCACATATTCAGGTCTTCACTCGCTCATTTCTCAACCTGAATATTGCAATATGAAATCACTGAGGACTGGAGCTCAGGGTTGAAGCCGTCCCTGGATTTGCTGCCAGCCCACCATAAGGTTAGCATCATTCACTCCTTTGTTCAAATATAATGAAAGTCAGACTGAGTAAGGTGGGCCAATCCTGTGATGCCATAACAGGGAAGAGGCAATGAGATTTTTAAACAGCACACAGAATGAGCGAAGGTCACAGCTGGGAATCCGTCTTATTTGTTGTTCCAGTCAAATCTCTACTCACTCATTTCCTGTTTAGTTAAAAAGCTGAAATTTGGCAGGATGGCACAATTAGGTCAGTAGATATCCACTAAGTTGGGACATTTTGATATATTAATATTTTGGGTAAAACGCCTCTACAAGAGAAACACAAAATACCCCAAAAACGTCAAAAACACTTTGATGGATCTGGTGCTTTTTTTAGATTATTTCTCGATATCTGTCGATAATAAAGCTGTAACAAGCGGGGTATTCTTAGGCCCCGCGTCCTTCTTTGTCTCAGTTCATGTGCCGCTCTACAAGCTGATGCTGCAATCATGCAGAGAAACGGAGCTGGCGGCGAGTGAAGAAGGGCAACCGCCCCGCACAGGAAAAAGAGACGGGATGGCAAACTGTGTGCATAATGAGATGTGAAGGGACAAAGAAAAGTCACGTGAAACTCAAAGAAGACGTGTGGCCTCCCTGCTGTTATGTTGGCTTCTTCTTACTCCACACAAAGTGCTAAAACACATACCAGTTGGTTGGATGGACAGCATTGTCGAGTGGTCTTATGTATATAAACTTCAAAGAAGGGTAAAGAGTTGGCAGTTAAACACACGCAATACTGCAGTGAACTGGGGTGCCCACTTGGAGGTCAGAAACAGAGAACTGCCGGTATGGCATATCAGTCCAGTCTAAGCCCCGGGTGCAATGCCAGCCAGGAGAGACGGCACGTCCTGAGCAGCTTAAACGCTGGCACAGCTCACTAAAGACGTCCTGCACAAATCCACATTGTATTATGGGATATCATCTACTGCTGAATTCTGCTCTGTACTTGTAATATTGTATTGAGGTTGACTTGTGTTCTCTTCTGTGTATTGTATTGTGTTGTATTGACCCCGTTATTTTTGGCACCCACTGCATGCCCAACCTACCTGGAAAGGGGTCTCTCTTTGAACTGCCTTTCCCAAGTTTTCATCCATTATTTTTGGGTGTTTTTTCCTTGTCTTCTTAGAGAGTCAAGGCTGGGGGGCTGTCAAAAGGCAGGGCCTGTTAAAGCCCACTGCGGCTCTCCTTGTGTGATTTTGGGCTACACAGAAATTAATAAATTGAATAACAGAGACAACCTTAGGTTCACTGACAATTGCAATCGCCGAGGAGTTAGGGGTCACTTTCGTAGTTAATCTAGGTCCCACAGGGATACAAGGGGACGCTTTGGGGCAGTCCTCACAGTGGTGGACAACGGGGTGAATGATTGTAAGTCGTAGCCTCAGACGCACGTTGAGGTTCAGAGGGATGAGCATTGCAGGGTTTGCATTAACACGGGGTTAAAAGGCTGAGGTTTCTGTTTAGGGGTTAACACAGAAGAACCTAAGAGGCTTAAAGGGGTGCTTTTTGTGAAGAAGTAACAGTAGGTCACGATAAAACAATTTCACAAGAAAACACATTCTTAGAGAAATGAGGAGCATAGAGAGAAGGCGTCGCAAGGGAGACACCATAGGCCTTGAACAGAGCTGCAGATAGCAGACGAAGGTGGAAGAAGGATTGGGGTGTAAGTCAAGGCCAGAATCACAGCACACATCGGCCAATGCACTGACACAGGCAGGACACTCGGGCGACCACCTCCACCTAATAGCCCATAGAGATACCCAGTTTACTGTTTCCTTCAGGCTCTCTCTTTCCTCCTCGTGTCTCGGTTTACTTCCCATTTCCTATTTAAACACACATCGCCTATGGCTGCCAAACTGTTTACATCCCATAGCAGAGATTTACACACATAAAGCAGGTCATTCGTTGAACTTAGTAATTACCAAAGGACTAAAAGTTGATGTGAAGCAGATCATTGATTTTCGTCTATCAGACCATTTTCTTTTACTATTTAAAATTGAAATAATGATAGAAAACATTCGTGAGAAGCATATTGTTAAAAAAACGCTTCTTTGATTCATCAGCAGCTTTAAAACTTACAAACATTTTAAGTAATCAGTCCGTGTATAGTGCCAACTACAATAGTGAGGATAATGTAAATAGTAAGGTGGAAAGATTTAATACTAAAGTGAGAGCTGCTGCTGACAGAGTCGCACCTGAAAAGACAGTTAAAAAATCTTCTAGCATTGTTATACCATGGAAGACCCAAAGAGTGTCTGATTTAAAGAGAACATGCCGTAGAGCTGAGCGTCAATGGAGGAAGACTAAACTATCCAGTATGAGATATCGAAGGTTAAAATAACAGAATACAACAACACAGTCCGTCTTGAGAGGCACTGCTATTTCTCTACGATTAGAAATAACAATGCTAGGAATCCCAGAGTCTTATTCTCGACGACTGATCGTCTGCTAAACCAGGTAACTCAAAGGAATGCCTCCTAAACTGTAAGGCTATTGCTGTATTTTTCAATCAAAAATCAATGATATTAGAGATAATATAGTATATCTCCCCAACACTGCGGATCCTCCTGAGCCCCAGTACTCCGTTATAAACAAATTCAATTCTTTCACCAGGATAGATTTACCCGATTTACATAAAATAATTTCTCAACTGAAACCCTCCACTTGCATCCTTCACCCAATATCAACCAGTTTTTTCAAAGTAGTATCAGGCGTGCTAATTGATAATATTCTGGACATAGTAAATTCGTCATTAGATACGGGGGTCTTCCTGCCTGTCTTAAGACTGCTATAGTTAAACCCCAGCTCAAGAAATATAATCTCGACTCCTCTGCTTTTGAAAATTTTAGACCCATCTCTAACCTGCCCTTCTTAAGTAAAATTCTAGAGAAGGCAGTCATTATGCAGTTAAATGACCACCTCAATAAACCTGCTGTTCTTGATAAGTTTCAGAACAAATCACAGCACAGAAACTGCACTTGTTAAAGTCGTCAATGACTTGCGGGTCAATGCAGACAGAGGCCGTCTATCCGTTCTCATCCTCCTTGATCTGAGTGCTGCATTTGACACCATTGATCACAATATTCATAGAAATCACCTTAGTCAATGGGTGGGCCTCTCTGGCAGGGTCTTAAATTGGTTTGAATCCTACCTGGCAGGGAGAAAATTCTTTGTGAGTTGTGGTAATTATAACTCAAAGACCCCTGATATTCTATATGGTGGTCCACAAGGCTGGGTCCGCTGCTCTCTTCTGATTTACATGCCTCTGTTAGGTCAGATTATCTCGAACCACAACGTGAGCTACCACAGCTATGCTGATGACACACAGCTGTACTTACCAATAGCACCTGATGACCCCGACTCTCTCGATTCACTAACACAATGTCTGACTTGTGTTTCAAATTGGATGAATAGTAATTTTCTCAACCTAAATAAAGAGAAAACTGACATTTTACTGATTGGCAATAATGAAGACAATGAGGTTATCAGAAATAAACTTGATGCATTAGGATTAAAACTCAAGACGGAGGTGAAGAACTTAGGGGTAACTGTTGACTGTAACCTGAATTTTAAATCGCATATTCATCAGATCACTAGGACAGCATTTTTCACATAAGAAACATAAGTAAAGTTAGACCTCTTATATCACTGAAAGATGCTGAGAAATGAGTTCACGCGTTTGTTTTCAGTCGACTAGATTACTGTAATGCACTCCTCTCAGGACCACCTAAAAAAGACATCAATCAGTTACAACGAGTGCAGAATGGAGCTGCTAGAATCTTAACTAAGAAAAAGAAAATCCGAGCACATCACGCCAGTCTTAGCGTCACTACACTGGTTGCCGGTGTCATTCAGAATTGACTTTAAAATCCTGCTTATGGTTTTCAAAGCCTTAAATAATCTGCTCCATCTTATATATCGGAATGTCTGACACCTTATATTCCAAACTGTAACCTCAGATCCTCAAATTCCAAGAGCTAAACTTAAAAGAAGTGGTGAGGCAGGTGGGTGGCCTTCTGCTGCTATGCACCTCAAATCTGGAATTGCCTGCCAATAGGAATTCACCAGGCTGATACAGTAGAGCACTTTAAAACACTAATAAGAACTCATTACTGTAACATGGCCTTCTCATAACTTCACTTTAACTTAATCCTGATACTCTGTATGTTCAATTCATCATCATAACTATTCATGGTGGCTCTAAAATCCGTACGGACCCCCACTCTCTCTTCTGTTTCTTTTTCCGGTTTTCTGTGGTGGCGACCATCACCACCTAATCAAAGCACCGTGATGTCCTACATTGATGGATTAAAAGTCAGAAGTCTTCTTCAAGTCCTTCCAAGAGCTCCCTAACTACAAAGAGGACTGTTTCATTTATGTTAGGTAGAATGCCCAGAGGGGACTGGGTGGTCTCGTGGCCTGGACCCCCTACAGATTTTATTTTTTCTCTCCAGCCATCTAGAGTTTTTCTTTTTGTTTTTTCTGTCCTCCATGGCCATTGGACCACCTTACTCCTATTCTATGTTAATTAGTGTTGTCTATAATTCTAATTCTTAGTTTTTCTTTAATTTCTCTTTTCTTCATCATATAAAGCGACATTATTTGTATGAAAATGTGCTATACTGTAGAAACAAAAGTTGTTGTTGTTACACATTTCTGGTCTTTCTGTGACGACCTACCTGGAAAGGGGTCTCTCTTTGAACTGCCCTTCCCAAGGTGTCTTCCTTGTCATCTTAGAGAGTCAAGGCTGGGGGCTGACAACAGACAGGGCCTGTTAAAGGCCATTGCAGTTCCCCTTGTGTGATTTTGGGCTACACAAAAAGAAATGGTATTGTATTGTCCTCCACAAACACACCCTAGAGGAGGTGGACATTGCACGTAGTTCACCACATTACTTGTTTTCTTATCTGTTCAGTGGTTAAAACGTTCAGGTCGTTCCATGTCTGCAGCCTGGAACCATCAATTCTCTATGTGATGAGCTGAAGGAAACCACCAGTCAGTGTGCATCGGAATCCTCCAATAACAGAACAAGATTACAGATCTTTACAGCGTAACACTCAAATCTGACTGAAGCAGCCATTTTTACATGAGAAATTGCTGTGCCGTGTGAGTCGCTGTCCTGCACCCGAGAGCAGACGCTGAGTCCAAAGGCATCAAGAGGGCCAACTTTATTCCAATCAAAACAGGAACAGTCAGGCTATTTATGCAGACGGGAGCTGCCACTCCAATACACACAGACAAGCAGGGATGGGCACAGGGAAGGGTTAGAATGTCTCCTTATCACCCATTGGATGACAGACGTGTTACACGGCGAGGCTGTGAACTTGTACTTGCCTTGGTGGCGCTACAAACCTGTGGCTGCCTTGGCAATGGCCAAGCAACCCTCAACAGACGCTCAATTGAGTTTTGGTGTGCAGCCCAGTTGGCGAGGGTCTCAAAAGAGGTCAAAAACCCCACATTATATTGATATCCAAAATTCCCATTATTCCTACTAACTCCCTGTTTGACTTCAAGAGAACACAGCGCCCTTTGGTGTTTTCCGGTGACCATCAACAAAAGTAAAATCCTTAGGAAAAGCAGGAATTGACCTGTGGGAGGAATGTTTTACTTGTGCAATTGTATGCAGCATAGTCAAGATTAAAGAGTTCCTCTGAGCAAATAATACATAAGCCCCTGGTAAAAATAAATAAAATAGAAAATATCATACACCGAAAAGCACTTCTGATGCATCCGATTAACCGACACCATTATAACCAGAGCTCGCTCTCTTAGGAAATTTACACAGTCAGTCACTAAGTGGAGATGCAGTCAAAGTACGGCTAACCAAGAAGACCACCAATACGAACACACTCCGTGGTTTTAGGTGTCGATCACAAAGTGCACGCCCCTTGACCTTTACACCCTCAATTCAGTGACATCACAGGTTGTGCTTGTGCTGCATAGCAACGTGTCTAGTAACCGTGTACAAGCTTAGTCCAAATGAACGACAAGTTGCTGCTCTGCTCGGCTTCTCGTGTCTTTCTTTCATACAAAGTTTCTTTTGTCTTTGAATATTTAGTTGTTAATTCTGCTTTTGGATTTGTTATTTGTCTTTATTGAGTTTATAATATTGCGATCTTTATTAATTATGGTGTACTTTTGTGGTGTGTTACTAATTTATATGGTTTATTCCATCATCTGCCGTGTGTCCTTGCTGTAGAGCCTAAGGAGGCGGGACCCCCCTCATCATACACTTGGACTTCTGACCCCAGCTACTACCTAAAGGGGGGCTTTGGCTTTGTGCTTTCTGGTAGTGATTCCTGTTTCTTGGCTTTGTATTTACTTCTATGAAGATCAGCGTTTCTCAACCTTTAAGTATCTGCGAGCCGAGTTTTCATAACAGTTTTAATTGCGCCCCCCCCCTAACATTTTTTTGAAATGTAGGTTCATATTTTATTATACCTACTTAACTTTTATCGACATTTATCTAACTCTGTATTTATTTTTCTAGTATCAGAATGTAGTTTACGTTCATTTGTTTTGGTTTCGACAGATGTTTTTTTTTTTTTCATATTTTTGATTCTTGTTTTCTTTTATTCACATCTTCGCGCCCCCCGTTTTGTTACTTCACGCCCCCCTAGGCACCCCACAGGTTGAGAACCACTGATGTAAACAGAAACGCGATGATGGGCTCAATCAAGTTAAGTTCAGATTCTGAATCCACAATCTTCAAAATGTTAAGAAAAGTTTTTTTTAACATGGTGTCTGTGGAAAATTGAAATTGTTTTCACATCTTAAAAGGAGGAGTTTTTCTGCATTGTGTAGAGCTGCTAGGTGATCTAAGTAACGTCCACCCTAAATGCTGACAACTGTGTTCAACGATTGGCCCGTCTTTTCAAAACCATTTACATGATGTTTGGGTTCTTGCAGACTCCAGGCCTGCTGGTTTTGGTCCAGTTTAGCCCTTCTGCTTTTCCCTATAGGTCAATGTCCAGCGATAACTACTGCCATTGACCCTGATTACTTGCACAATTGGAAATGGAAGAAACTTCCAGAAAGATGACCATCACTGGGACCCTCCCTCGAATTGGACTTTATGGCAGAAAGCCCACTTGGAGTTTGCAAAAAGACACTGAAGAACTCACAGACTGGCAGAAAAAAAGATTCTGTGGTGTTACAAAACCAAGATGGCACCATCTGTTATCAATTCAAAGTGCCAGGTCTGGAGGAAAGCAGGCACCACTCATCACAAGAGCATAGCCATTCCTGTGGTGAACCGTGGTGGTGTCATTATGTCGTGAGGTTGTTTTTCAGCAGTAGGGACTGGACGACTAGTCAACATTGATGAAGAGACTCAAGTCCAGAGACTTCCTTAATGAAAGGCTGCTCAGAACTCTCTGGACCTCAGGCAAAGGACACAAAGCAAAGGCAGCCTAGGAGAAGCTTAGGCTCAAACTCTGGGAATGTCCTTGACTTGCCCAGCCTGGACCCCAACTTGTGAGACCTGAAAAAGCCGACTACTAGTGGTCTCCTCACAACCTGACTGAGCTTGAGAGGATCTGCAGAGGGCAGAAAATCCTCAAATCCTGAAGGGTAAAGCTTGTTGTGTCCAATCCAAGGAGACTCCAGGCTGGAATCACTGATCAAGGGGCTTCAGCTGATTACTGAGGTAAGGGTCTTCATACTTGTGTCAATGGAATATTTCAGTTTTTCATTTTAAATACATCAGCAAAAATTCTTAAAATCCTGGTTTCACTTTGCCATTCTGGCGTATTCAGTGATGCTTGTGGTGGGAAGAACTGAGCTGAGCTGAATTTGTCACAGGGTAGCACCATAACAGAATGTCTGGGGCCTGAGTATCTTCTGAAGACGCCGTATCTCCTTCTGCATCTCCGATTAACATCCCAGGAAATGCGCCTGCATCTCCAGTCCTGCGTGGACTTCTGTCTCTCCACAGTTTATGTGCTCCCCTTGCACCATCACGGTCTGTTAGAAGGTTTGTAGACCCCCACTGACACGCAGTTTCTTTTCACCATTTATCGTTTCATGGTCCTTTTCTTACTGCTTTGTTTTGTTGTGATGGACGGGAGGACTAAGCGTTGTGCCCTGACTCTAACGGGTTGTTGTTGTGTGTAGAGCTCCCGTCTCGTGCTTTTAGATTTCAAGATGCTCGCTCTTGTTGAACCCCAGTGAGTGTACAGCGCTTTCTGTTTGAGGATTCTAACTCGATTTGGATGAGAACATTACTGAAATGAATACTAAAGGCTTCACAATGCAGGACGATTCTATGAATGCCATTATTAAGCAAGTGGGCAAGCAAAATGCTCTCCAGACGTGGCAGCCTGAATTAATTAAAAGTTCCCAGGGTTTCTTTGGAGTTTGCTTTTAACAGCTGGCATCCAAATGTTGGCAATAAACTACTGTATGTCATTACTCGAGGTGGGGTCTGTGGCCAAGTTGGCCTTCCACTGATAAATAAGCCTAAACGATGGCCTTTGGGCACTCGTAATTCCAGGAATGTTCAAAGAAAATCTACACAGAGCAAACTTCCCACTGCCACCATAGTGAGTGAGACCTGAGCTTGAGCTACAAGAGTAAAGCCCTGGCGCTAGAATCTGGAAACCTTGTCAACGTTTTCGACTTCTGCGGCTCCAATCCACTTCACTGGCCACTTCAGAGCAGACCGTCTGTTCATTTATGTCCACTTTGTAAATGAAGTTTGTGGATGCCCTTCTGTGTCTTTAGGAATGTTAATGTCTGTATAAAAATCGTTGCCCCATAACAGAAGATGGATTGGCTTGATAGTACAATATTTTCCCTCTTTGGTGGCAAAGCTTCAATGGATGCCGGCTCAATTCGCTCAACGCCTCATGCCAGTTTCCAGCCATGACAATATCCAGACTTCTGCTAGCCATAGCAGTTTTAAAGATCTTCATCACGCAGTTGCTCCACTTCTCATCTCATGCAGTCAGTATGGTGTCCACCTGAACTATCGTTTTGGACCGTGCTCCCCACGGCTTGCTGCAACCGCACGTCTCACATGGTGTGATGATTTCCTGGGGATTGTGCCATCTGCCTTGCATTCTATAAACCATTACCACTGCTTCAAGACCTGTCGATGTCTGCTTTTCGACATTTTCAACTCCGCTTCTTCAATTGAACGTTTAAGAACTGGTCTGCCTTGTTTCAGTGGACTTTGCTTTTCATGTTCTGTTCATTTTATATGTGTGGAGGTAGTGGAGATTTTTGTGGACTTTGATGACCTCCTGGGCACGGCCATCAGCGGTGTGTCTGTCTGCAGTGAGAGTGTCGACCTCGTCACTGAGAGGTTTACTTACCTTGGTTGTGACATTCATGTGACTCTGGTGACTCTTCCTATGAAGTCAGTAGACAGATTGGGAGAGCATGGGGGGTCATGAGGTCACTGGAAAGGGGTGTGTCAGCAAAAGGATGAAAGTCCAAGTCTTTCGTGTCCTGGTGCTTCCTGTTTGTGAGACATGGACGCTATCCAGTGTCCTGAGATGAAGACTCGACTCCTTCATGTGGGTCTCTTCAGAGAATCCTTGGGCACCGCTGGTTTAACTCTGTGTTGCTCATGGAGTCCTGAATGAGGCACATGACCTGCATTGTGAGGGAGCGTCAGTTACGGCACTACAGATGATTAATTCAACTTTATACTTCTTATTTTCTGTTTTTGTTCTGTTTATAATTGGTTTTCTTGTTGATGGATGGCGGGGAGGGCAGGATACGGTGCGACGTTGGCTACATCCAACGTACAATAAATAGTGCAGATTTATATAAGGTCTGGGCAGTGTGGCGACTCGTTCACGTTCTTTTTGAGCGATTCCTTTCAAAGTGTTTTTATTAAAAGGATGTTAGTCGGGTTTGCATATTAAGTACCCATTGAGGGCTGGTGCCAAAGCAAAAGAAAATGTTTGGATGGTGCCCTGACTAAAGATTGTACAAACTTTATTCTCAGATAAAATAACCAGTGTGTACATGTAAGCAGATTTGAAATACGTAATTGGGACCTTTTAGACTAGTATAACCCTTTACACTCAGCACTTGTTTTGGACCCAACAATAATGCAAAATGTATAATAAAATACTACATAAAATCAATTATTTCATTACGGTTATAAATAAAACACAGTGTTTTGCCATTAACTCTTTTAGGGCTAATTTTTTTTTTGTTTCTGATCTCCCAGGGCTGAATATTTTTCCAAAAATTAACATTTTTTAAAAAAGAACACAAAGCAATTGTTTAACATATCAAATGAACAAAAAATATTTACTTTTGACAAATGTTCCTGTCTTGCATGTTGTATGAGCCTCCATACTCTATGACTTCACGTACATATCACATACATTTTACACAGCACAGTCTGATGTCGCTCAGAGCAGCCAATTTCAGTCACTGCCACATTGCACTTCTTACAATACGTGTTGCTTTGGTGCCGACTTTTCAATTGTCTGATGCTGCCCTTTCTCACATATACTGTTAGTGTGTACTGTAGAGAGACAAGTCACCCTTTTGCCATCGTGCCATTCCACTGCCACCAAGTTTTCTGCCCGCATGAAAACCGTATTGTCACCTCTTTTCATCTTCTGAAACTTTCTGAACTTTATGCATGGCATTACAGCCTGGCTCACCCCATGGGATTTGCTTCTGTTTATTACAGAAGTGAATCAAACTTTGCAGCAGCAGCACATTGTACCTCTCACCATGCTACATAACCTGTCCAAAGCCACCAGGAGACAAAGCACGTTTGGAGCAATGCTCCCTGAAGTTATATCACCAGTTCTGTCCCATCTGAAGTTCTAAACGAGAGGGCTGGTTCAACATTTTCAAATGACATCATGTTCTGTGTTTTTATAGACACAGTTTTGGATTTTGCAACTATTGCTATTAGATGCACATTATAATTTCTTTATACGATCTGACAGACTAACATGTGCCCTTTAGAATAATACATAGGCCCTGGCTCTTCAATAGTGGATATTTATGGTATGGATACCTTCTAGAAAACAGTAAAAACTGGAGTGAAGACTGGGTGGCTAAGGATCAGTGCTGGTATCTGTAAGGTTGCCAGTTCAAATCCCACTACTGTCAGAAGGGATCCTACTCTGTTGGGCCCTTAACCTGAAAATGACTCCGGGGGTGCTGTATAATGGATGACCCTACGATCAGACCCCCCAGAGGTTGTATGAAAGGACAATTTCACCTTGGGGAATAATAAATAACACACAACTGTAAACCTAGACCTGCTACTTGTAGATATTTCATAACATTTTTTTTTCTGGGAGTTCCTGACACTTTCACTGACCATTTTATAGCGTTTGGAAGCTTAGAAATAAGCATAACATTCAAAGGTCTTTTTGGAAAAACTGGAGTTTGCAACTTATTCTGCTGTAACATCTGTGTATGACATTACATATTATGAAAGAGAAATGTCTGACCTTTATTTTGATGAGTAGAACATGAATATTAAATGAAGGATTATGATGTTATAGCCTGTTAAATCCAAGCAGAAGGAAACAGAATAAACAAGTCCGAGTTTAAAGGGTTAATGTTCATCGTATGTGGCTGCGTAGTAAAGATAACACGATTATCAGCTGACACGTTAGGAGCTGTTCACTTGTACCAGGGTGCAGCTCTACGCGGCTCTCTTTGTCACGCCGTGTCACAACTGAATCACCTCATCGATGGGCTGCAGAAAAGTGAGGATGTGAGGGGACCTCTTTGACATTGCTGTGAAGCATCTCAACTGGCTTACGAACAAAAGACCCCGAGCTGCGGAACTGCTCAAGGCAAACCACCCAGTGTTTGATAGCTCTGGTGTATCCACAAATATATACTGGGGGTTAAGGTGAAGTTAGTTATTAGTTATTAGCTATGGCTTATACCTCAGCTAGGGTGGGATTCAAATGCCATTTTTATGTTTTTGTAGTTCATATTTTATGTTAATAGCACTGAATATCCCACTTCTTTATGTCAATGTGCATTCTGTTGTGTTCTTCATCTTTGTGGATGGTGCCACCTGTCCATCACCATCAAAGGACTGCCCTATAAATGATGAGGACAACCCACAGTCCCCATTCTGAATGTGCTTGTGGTGGTGAGTGTGAGGGTGAGGGTGAGGGTGAGAGTGGTGGTGGTGAGGGTGAGGGTGAGAGTGGTGGTGGTGAGGGTGAGGGTGAGGGTGAGTTTCTCTTGTGATTATTGTTACTGACTGGCGTTTTGGTAACTTATGCTCTTTTTTGACTTCGCCTCATGGACTTTATTTGCTTTTGGGTTTTCTCTCAGAAGGCATCGCCTTATTTGCCTTTGAGCTCCTCTGAGCTTATTTTTGTTCTACAGAGTTCTTGTTAAAATAAATCTTAATATTTATGAAGATTCTTTGTTTCCCGTCTCTTTTTTTTAGCTGGATTCTGATAGTAATTCCCCCTCTAGTGGACATTTTGAGTATCATTTTGGGACTTATGTGCTTGGGAACTCAACGGTTCATAATAGAAATTTAAATAGTTGAATCCTGTAACTGAGCAGAAAGTCTTGACTTTAATTTCTAAAATGAAACCTACTACTTGTTCCCTGATCCAGTGCCAACAAAACTAATAAAAAGTGCAAAGGATGTTCTTGCAGTGCTTTTTCTTAATATTATTATTAATAGTTCATTACTGTATGGCGCCATACCTGCTGCACTAAAAGTGTCAGTCATTAAACCTTTACTTAAAAAGCCAGACCTAGACCCACACATACTAAATAACTATAGGCCTATTTCAAATGTACTCTTTCTCTCTAAAATACTAGAAAAAGGAGTCGCCAGTCAGCTTCAGTCACACCTTACGCGTTACAATCTACTTGAGAAATTCCAGTCTGGTTTCCTCACTGGTCATAGTACAGAAACGGCACTGACGCGGATTGTAAACGACATTCTGATATCCTCTGATGAAGGAAACTGCACTGTAATTATGTTGTTAGACTTAAGTACAGCGTTTGACACCATTGACCATTCAGTTTTACTGCACAGGCTAGAAAACGATGTTGGGTTCACAGGCCCCGTGCTCGCTTGGTTCAGTTCTTATTTATCAAATCGATTCCAATATGTAGAGAAATGAGCTGACAGGACTCCATCATTACACACAGAAGTGAGATATGGTGTCCCGCAGGGCTCAGGACTCGGACCTTCACTGTGTTCACTTCACAGACTTCCACTGGGATCTCTCATTAGATGTTCATTTTCACTCGTATGCCGATGACACCCAGTTCTACTTTTCTTTTAGATCAAATGAAGTTTCTCCGATGTTGTCTTTAATGAGTTGTGTTAGTGAATTAAAGGAGTGGACGGATGAGAACGACTTGTCTTTAAACACAACCATAAAACAGAGATGTTAATTATTAGATGGAGTGACGCTGATCACAACGATATTCTGTCATCGTTTAACTCAGTTGGAGTCCCCATTAATTTTATTGAATCAGCTCACAATCTACGAGTTATCTTTGACTCTAGAAGGTCATTTAAAATGCACATTACAAAGTTGTTCAAATCAGGTTTCTTCCATCTTAAAAATATTGTGAAATTAAGGTGTTTTGTAAATAAATAGGATTTTGAGATATTAATTCCTGCCTTTATTTCTAGTAGGATTAACTACTGCATTGCGGTGTTCACTGGCTGTTCAAACTGTTCTTTATTCAGCCTTCAGTTAATCCAAAATGCTGCTACAAGAATTATTACAAGAACTAGAAAATACGAACACATAACTCCAGTTCTCAAATCCTTACACTGGCGCCCAGTTAAGTTTAGGGCAGATTTCAAAATCCTCCTTTTAACATAAAAAGCCTTTAATGGCCGAGGTCCGGCTTACTTGTCTGAACTTATCATGACTTACAAACCTGAGCGCACATTAAGATCCCAAGATGCCGGTCTGATTAGGATTCCAAGGATTAATAAAATAACAGTGGGAGGGTCGAGCTTTTAGTCACAGGACCCCCTAAACTGTGGAGTGGTCTGCCTGCTACTATAAGAGATGCCCCTTCGGTTTCAGCTTTCAAATCCCGGCTGAAGACTCACGACTTCAGTTTAGCTCACCCTGACTAGAGCTGCTGATTAGCTGTACAGACTGTCATTAGAACTAAAACAGAAGTAACAGGACCGTTCCAATTTGTCACCTAACCCTCACCTATTCTGTTTCTCTTCTCGGTACTCAAATGTGGCACTTGGTGCCACTGCCCACCTGCCTGCCTAAGATAAAGTCATCTCAGCTGTAGATTTTTTGGGCTATACAAAAAAATAAATTGTATGACAGAAACAACCTTATGTTCACTGACAATAGCAATCGCCGAGGAGTTCCTTTTTGTGAAGAAGTAACAGTAGGTCACGATAAAACAATTTCACAAGAAAACACATTCTTAGAGAAATGAGGAGCATAGAGAGAAGGCGTCGCAAGGGAGACGCCATAGGCTTTGAACAAAGCTGCAGATAGCAGACGAAGGTGGAAGAAGGATTGGGGTGTAAGTCAAGGCCAGAATCACGGCACACATCGGCCAATGCACTGACACAGGCAGGACACTCGGGCGACCACCTCCACCTAATAGCCCATAGAGATACCCAGTTTACTGTTTCCTTCGGCCTCTCTCTTTCTTCCTCATATCTCGGTTTACTTCCCATTTCCTATTTAAACACACATCGCCTATGGCTGCCAAGTCGTTCACATCCCATAGCAGAGATTTACACCTTTTTGGTGTTTCCACAACGACCTTAAAACGCAATTGTGGTCGGAAATGAAAATGGTGTTGTTCAGCTCCATCTGTGTCAGTGTGGACTCAACCTCTGCTGCGCTTAACCCTTTCATTTCACTCACGCAATCCCCTCTGAGCTACGGGAGCCATCCTGAGATGGCAGAGGTGGTACTGGGAACCCACTGTTCCACTGCACCAAAGGGAAGCTTCACTTGACAAGGCCGTCTCTTTGGACTCGGAGGTTCTGGCTTGGTGACCAGCTTCTCTGCTGGCAGTCGTAACATGGAGAGTGACAAGACCTTGAGGAATTCTCACCAGTGACAAGGGCGTTAGAAATTGAGCTGAAATCATCAACGAGAATTCCCACACCCCTCCTGAATATTTCCGACGTTGCTGGTCTTCTCCAGGCTGCCCCGTTTAGTTTTCCTTCATTGTCCAGCAGACTGTGGCTGAGCCTTCAGGAAGTTGGGGAGGCATTTAGCAAAGCGACTTCCCAGTAAGCATCGCCTCGCCTTGCCTGATCTGTGATGAGCCACCCCGAGGAGTGATTGGAATTTAAATGTAATTCCTTTATTAGTTTCTGCTAACTGCAATTATCCGAGGCACTTAATTAAGGGGCTGACTAATGTAGGAATGCTCAGTTCTGCTTGTCACGCATAACAAAGTGATGTATTTGTATTCCTTGCACAGTATGAAAATTAATGACACAAAAACAATCACGTACGAAGCATTTTGTCTCTGTTTCTACAGCACTCGCACAGGCACTTTGTAACAATATTGGAGGCAAAGTGAAGACAAATAAGACAAATGGTGTCACCTGGCAGGATATAGAAATCATATCATCACCGGTGCAAAGAAAGCGTACAGCGGAGCCGCAATTACCAGACTCAGGAATGGAGTGGAATTGTGAACAGAAGGCGGCTGATCGAATAAGAATACGGGCAGGGGCTTCGCTGCCGATGGCGCCGTTCACTTGTGTATTTCACGTTTGCGCCTCTTTCCGTGGTGGGGAAGGCCTCAAGGGGAGCGAAACGTGGTGGGCAAGGATGTTGGTTTCAGCATGAATCCATATGCAGTGGCACGTCCTCCGAAGGCACCGTGCCAGCAATTACATTTTACTCCTCGGGAGACGGTAATGTAGCGGAGATCGATAAAGTTTATATAGCCTCTTATGAACTGCACATATGTTAGGAAAAGATTGTTTCATATTCACAAACGTCGCCTGCATTCAAGAGGGACAGACACGAGTTCAACTGAAACAATTTGGAAAATTAGCCGAGCCATTAATATGACAGCCCCACGTGATGGCCGCTCTTCTGTTCACAGTGAAGGTCACCTTGTCGTGCCGGGACGTTCACAAAAGATGACAACAAGAATGGAGAAAAGAGAAAACAATGTGCGTCATTCTAGATAAACAGGCCTTCTAGTTCATTTGAATGGAAGGTGAAGTGGCTCAAGTCCTCGAGAGGAACATTAGGCCGAGCAGGAGGAGGAAAGCAGGATTCTGGGGAAAAAAAAAACATCTAACACAATGCTTTCATACCAGACAACTAGGAGACGCATTTAAGTTCAGGTGAACACAATGGTGATGGAGTTCAGATTCCGGCTCTGTCACCGTCGGTGGGGACATCGCATGTTGTTCTTGGGCCAGACTGGCTTTTGCTTCCACATTTCAAAGACACGGAGGTCGGGTTAGTTGGTAAGTTTAAGTGGGCTTTGTCTGTGAAGGACCACACACTTCTATGGGTCCGGACCCTTCGAGAAGACGCTTTGTAAATGGGTAAAGTGGGCAAATGATGGCATGGAAACCCAAAGCATGGAAGAAACAAGACTTTGAGGAGAGCAGCCACGTCCATTTAAATACCAGGAAGGTAACCCAAGGCTGCATTTTAACTAAAGCTGCCAAGTGCCCTGAAGGTCCAGACGTTTCGTTCAAGGCCAACATTAAGTTCAGGATTGAATCATCAGAACGCACAAGAAGCACACAACGTTCACAATACCTCAAAACAGGCACAGGAACGAACAAACACAAGCACCGCCATTACAAACGATTAGAGAGACCTAAAGAAGTTCTTTATTACAGGAGGGAAAGCTCAGACTGGGTGAAGGCTAACAATCACGGGAGGCTCACCTGCACTGCTACAGCTTATCGAGTCCAAGGAGGATTTGGATCGAGCGTCACTTATAATCAATCTAAACGGGAGTCTGTTGTCGGGTAAGTATTTCACCCACACTGGCACTCCTGAGAACTGAGCGGAGTGCCTGAGAATCACTTTAGAATACCAGGAGGGGATAACGAAAGAAAGGACGTAGTCAGAAAAAGGTCAACACCGTAAGATCAAACCAAAGCAGGAGACCAGGAGCAAAAGGACAAAGCGGGACGCAAAAATCAACGTGACAGTTGGAAGCCAAACACACAATCCTACCGCTTTGAAAAGTAAACTGACTGACACAAAAGAGTTTGAGAAGAAGTCCGACCACTGAGGGACAGCACATGAGGCGACTTGTCCCACAACAGGAACGTTTTTCAGGAACGAGGGTTTTTTTTCTACAAACTCTGGAACTGTTGTAGCATTCCCACTGCAGGGACTCGAGCCGATTTGTAGTTTCTGGTGCTCTTTGTAGCTCCTCCTCCTGGGTGGGTACTTTTGGTTCAACCAGGAACTATTGTGGGTGGGGCTCAGGTGAGGAATTGTGCTGATTGGTTGACCACAAGGACACACATCTGTTAGTAGTTTGGACTTTGGGCAGTTTTCGGTGAAGATGGAGCACCGTGTCACTCTTCACAGCCAGCTTGATGGCCGAGGTCTCCAGCACTCCAGGGTATCCAAATCGTATTATGGGATATCATCTCCTGTTGAATTCTGCTCTGTGATGGTAGTATTTCTATTGTATTGAGGATGATGTGTGTTCTGTCCTGTGTATTGTATTGTATTTGTCCCCCTTTTTATGACACCCACTGCACACCAAACCTACCTGGACAGGTGTCTCTCCTCGAATTGCCTTTCCCGGGATTTCTTCCATTTTTTCCCCAAGTAGGTTTTTTTGGGAGTTTTTTCTTGTCTTCTTAGAGAGTCAAGGCTGGGCGGCTGTCAAATGACAAGGCTCGCTAAAGCCCATTGTGGCCCTCCTTGTGTGATTTTGGACCATGCAACAATAAACGGTATTGTATTGAATTGTCCTTCCCTGGCGCACCACGTCGTGTACCACATCGGAGTAATCATCTCCTCAGTGAAGCAGTAAGGTGCCCCTCGTGAACTCCTGAACGTGCCTTACTTTGCACCACAGATTTTGCATTAAGGTCAACATACAAAAAGGGACGAGGGAGCACAAGTGGCCCAGGGCCTGCATGGCACAGGAAACAAAGTACCCGCGGTGAGAAAACGCATAAGAGTGCGCTCGGCATGTGACAGAGTAACTTTAGCGATGTCATTAGTGAAATGACCAAAGTCACGTAATCTTCAGAACAGTGTCACATAAAGAAAGAAAATGGCGACGTTAATGAGATTGGCCTTCATGTACAGAATTCGACGTGTAAATAAAACATCAGAAACTGAATTCTGACAGGTTGGAACTCAAACATTCAAAAAATATGCAGAGAAATATGACTTCTTATTACAAGTACTCCTTCTCTGTAGTGCGCTATTTTAATTTCAGTTTAAATTTTCCTCATTAAGTTATAGTCCAATATTATGTGCTGGATTGTAAAAAGTCAGACAGAAATGAGTCAAAAACCACAAGATCAGGAATTACAACAACCAAAGCCAAAAGACGACACACAGGGCCAGACCCTCCCAGGACCCACCATAAAGGTACAAATAAGAAGCTGTGCCACCCTCACCAAGAAAATCAGCTTGGTGGCACCAGAGTCCACTGTCGGTGTCAAGTCCACCAAGCATCTCCCTCTCTACTGACATGAACCTAAAGGTGTAACACAAGTCCTCAGTCTGCTCTTCACACGCTTCATTCACAGGCCACTTGTGTCACAGCGGGGACCTGTAGCCAAAGCCAATGACAAGGTGGGCATCTGCCAAGAGGAGGACATGGCAGTGTATGGCCCAGTGTCTGCAGGCTGAGCACTTTGTGCTCCTCAACTCCCGGGTCTCCTCAGAATCCTGATCCCAGGAACTCACTAAATAGGGAAGCACTGCTGCGTCTCTGCTCCGATGGACACTCTTTATTGGAAACTTTCATTCCAACTGCATGCCGCGTGGTCTTGAGAATCCCAGCAGTGTGTGTCCATGAATGTGCCGATTTTACAAGACTGCAGATTCCTACGAGTTTCCCGAGTGAGTGGACCCCTGGGTTATCTGAAGGGGCAGCTTGTGCCCTACAACAGAATCACATATGCATATCAAGGCGCTATATAAATAATTGTCTTCTTCTTCTTATTATTATTATTATTAAGACATGAACTGCTGTCACTTTTTCCTTCCGACTTGCTGCTGCGTTGTTGAGCTGAAATGTCCCCACCGCTGTCCCCGTGCCGAGTCTCCCTAGAGCGTCTCACACAGTTGTACTGTAACTGTAATTCACGACTACGACTATCACGATTATGGTGCTCTTCCATTTCTGCTGTTACTTTGGCGAGACAGCAGAACTCATTTGGTTTCCTTCATCTGAGTCAGACACCTGCCTGTTTATTTTAGGGGGCTTCTTCATATTATCAACGTGTCTGTTGTGACCGGAGGGCAGATGCTGCCGAAGCCAGAGAAGAATGTGGGGCACCGGCCTGGCACCCCATTTAATTTGCAGGACTTTTCCACACAATGGACATCAGTGTGGCTGCTGGTTCAAGACCCCCTGTGTCCTCACGTCTTGACTTGCTCTGCCTGGGGTCTGACCCAAAAACACACAGGATGCACCCGACCTGATGAGCCTCCCTGGGTAAACGTGGCGCTCAAGAAATAGTCATACAAAGGATACAAAAGAAAAAAAAAAAAGCAGCACCATAAAAGAGGCCTATTGTTCAAGGCGCCTCAAATGGACAAACAGCGTAATTCATTATCTTTTTAACAAGCAAATCCCAAATCACTTTACAGAGCAACTCACATTTCATTACAAGATGAAACAATGCACTTCATGGATGGAGTCCCAGATGTGCCGTGGACAGGAAATCAATTCCTGAATGATTCAGTCTTTATTGAACAAAGGGGGCACAATTGCGAAGCGAAAGAGCAGGTCACGTCACGGCACAAGGTGAAATACGGCCGTGGCGGCACGAAAGCAGAAGAGGAAGACAATGGAGTTACAAGAGCGTTAGTCTTCAGAGCGCAACAGAAAGGAGGCAGCACCTCGGCTCCGACGTGAACTGGTGACCGGGGGCCGCCTTTTAGTGGTCGGTCAGCAGTTTGCTGATGAATATTGATGAAGATGAACATAAATTCAAGGGAGTGGCTGCAAGTCACTACAATGTCACAAAATCGCCAGCCGAACGCCAGGAAGGGATCATTCCATGGACAGCAGCCAGCGAGAGGAAAGGAAAAACAAAAAGCACACCTGAAAATGGCCAAGCGTGTTGTGAAGGGCTAAGGGCTGAGGGCTGCTGGGACTTAAGAACGCCCTTTTGGCCGGACCTAACGTGCCAGGGGGTCCACTGGGAATGCCCATAATGGCAGAAGGAAACACGCGGGGTGTGCTGTGTACCCTCTGGACACTAGAGGGCCCTCCACTTTACCTCCTTCGTGTTGTGTTGAGCCCCCGGGAAATCGACTTGAAATATTACACGTAAATACTAAAACTTCAACATAACGGCAGTAGAGAGGGTCCTGTGGTGCCCACCGCTCTAACAACGCAGATTCAGTACACGTCCTGTGTGATGTGAGGCAGCCTGACGTCGCAATCCGGACAGCAGACGCGTGTTCCTCTGCACACTTTTCTTGTTGTTTGTGTTGGCTGCCCACGAGAGGGTTGAACGTCAGTGCTTGACTGGCATCATCGACATCGTGTACTGCAAGGCTACCTCAGCGTGGCGCTGAGCCATCCATCCATCCATCCATCCATCCGTCCTCTTCCGCTTATCCGGGGTCGGGTCCCGGGGGTAGCAGCTTAAGCAAAGAGGCCCAGACTTTCCTCTCCCCGGCCACTTCTTCCAGCTCTTCCGTGAGAATCCCAAGGTGTTCCTAGGCCAGTCGGGAGACATAGACCCTCCAGCGTGTCCTGGGTCTTCCCCGGGGCCTCCTCCCGGTTGGACGTGCCCGGAACACCTCACCAGGGAGGCGTCCAGAAGGCATCCTGATCAGATGCCCGAGCCACCTCATCTGACTCCTCTCCCATGGGCTCACCACCGATGGGAGGGGCCAAGGAGGTTGGGTGCAGTGTGAGTTGAGTGGTGGCAGAAGGCGGCGCTGAGCGACTCACATTTCCTCTGACATGAACATCGAAAGTTGGCACATTGCAAACAGGGCTTGGGGGGGGGCGAACGTCTTTCTTGTCCTTGCATTTGATCGCATTGCTTTTGCCTTTTTGTCACACAGCTACTGTGACATCACGTGACCGATTTCACCGGGCATATCATGGCAGATTGGTTTGTTTCACTTTCCATGTCAAGGTTGCTGACCTATTCACATCGCTATCATGTGACTCCAGCAATGGCTCCGGTTCATTTCGTTTCAAAACTACCTTTATGGCTTTTCTGTTGCTATTGCATGTTTTAGTTGAAGGCTCCACCCCATTCATGAATATGGATGAGTTACCTTACAGTAGGCACCTCAAATCTGGAATACGAGTTTACCGATAGAAATTCGCCAGGCTGATATGGTGGAGCACTTTAAACAAACTGCTAAAAACCCGTTATTGTAACACGGCTTTCTCAGACTTCATTTTAGTTGAACCCTTGGGGCAGACGGCTTGAGAGCCTGCGCAGCCGGGACACCTGAAAGGTGGAAGGACCGGGAGAGGGACAATACCTCCCCCGGGACACGAGAGGGCAGCCACCCTGGTTTGCATGGTCACGGGATCGGAGCTTAGAAGCTCAACCCTGTGAGGGCCTGTGGCCACCCAGATGTTCCAGGAAACATGGACAGCAGCACATCAGCCACACCAGGAAGTGCTGCCAGAACAGGAAGCAGGGTGCCCATGCAGCACGTCTGCCACACCAGGAAGTGCTGCAGGAATGTCATCACGGAGCACGTGGCGCACATCCGGGTGAACTCTAAAAGGCGCCACCTCACTCCAGTCAGGGAGCCGGAGTTGGGAGGCAGAGGACAGAGCTTGCAAGAGAGGAGTGGAGGAAGCAGTAAAGGAAAAAGAGGAAGAGAAGTATAAAGGACTGAGCAGTTATTGTGAGTGATGGCCTGAAAATAAACGTGTGTGTTTTGGACATTGGGATATTCTGTATATGCATTTAATTATCATTTTCATCGTATCTCTGCAGTCCGTACTAACCCCTACTTCCTCTGCTGTTCTTTTTCTGGTTTTCTGTGATCTGCGCCCCCACCACCTGATCAGGGCACCGTGCAGTCCTTATATTGATGGGTTGAAGGCCAGAGGTCCACATTACCAGCATCATCAAATTCTTCCGTGTGAAGCCTGAAAGCCACGAGGACTGATTCAGATCATTGATGTTAGGGGGGCTGGCCAGGTGGTCTTGTGGCCTCAGAACCCCTGCAGATTTTGTTTTGTTTTTTTCACCAGCTGTCTGGATTTTTTTTCTGTCCTCCTGGCCATCGGACTTTACTTTATTCTTTGTTAATTAGTATTGCCTAATCTTATTTCATATTTTTTCTTTCTTCATCCTGTATAACACTTTGAGCTCCATCATCTGTATGACAACATGCGATAGAAATAAATGGAGCTGTTGTTGTTGTTGTATATTGGCAAAACAATTGGAAATATTCACGGTTTTTGCAGCATGCCATTATTTCATCCACTAGATGGCAGCAGAATACTCTCTTGAGCGACATTCAGACTTAAAAATGTAAAGCGCATCATTAAATGTCACCCTGAGTCTGACTCGTGCTTAACTGTACTTACCTGGCATTGCCAGCCCGAGTCACCCGCAGAGTTAATGTCATGAAGGTTAACTGGTGACGACTGTGTGACTGTCCCTTCCATCTACATAGATAAAGCTACCACTAATTGATCAATCCCATGGGGCCAAGGCTCACTAAATTACAACCTCACTGAAAAGTTCATTTAAATTGTAAAAAAAACTGGGGAAACAATGGTAATATTTTTATAATAAGTAATGTGGTTTATATGTTTATTTCATGTTGTTGCTTTTTTCTTTCATGTTCTGCCTCACTAATTGGAAATTTATTTTTGATTTTAACTCACTCTGACAAAGTTTAATACTTTTTAACATCTCTTTCTTGTCGGTTCAGTCGTATTTCGGGTGTCATGGAAAGTGATGCTAGAAATATTGCAGTGTTTGCTGTATGTGTTCTTCCTCGGCCTTATTCCTATTCTTTAAATCCTTTAAAAAATCCTCTTTGTCATAGCCGGCTTCTAATTCACGTAGGCCCCAGTGCTCGATTCTTTTTCCTTCTCTTCAGAGGCTTCATCTTCTGGTTTTCCTTCTCCACTCTAAGGGATGTTCCTCACCAAAACTCTCTATTTTTATACTACAAACACGTGGACCGCCCAAGATCAGGGGTCCAGGCTTAGCAGTTTGTGAGTACCTGCAGGTGGCCACACCACAAGTTCTTGACAGAGCTGTCATTTTTCTTCTTCCTTTCATATAATCAGATTCTGCAATTTGCTTCGCATTCAGTAGATGTCGCTTGCTTCTCTTTCTTCCTTCTGCCAGGTCACCTTCTTGATCAGTGTCCCCTTGTGGTTTGCCATGGGTAAGACGTGAACCCTGATAGTTTTGCAGATGTTGCTGCCAGCCCCACTGTTTACTTCTTCAGCACATTTCACATCATGAGACCAAAACCAAAGTTCACATGACAAAAGGGCACATCTCCTAGCATGTTATGTATATAGATAAAGAGCTTGTGAGCCAAGTCGGGAGGATGGCTGGTGGTAAGAGCTTGACTGGGTGGAGGAAGAGATGCCAGGGCATGGTTAGCAAAGTACCAAAATGATTTGTGTGATACTTTGGAGGATAAGCCCACCGTATAGACAGGGTTGCGCCTAGAAGGACAGCGGGTGATTTGCTTTCCTCATATCAGTGCTATCCTGATGATACACAGCTGTGCCCGTCATTCCCTCCAGAGGACCACATGGTATCAGCTGGAATCTCTACATGTCTCACTGCTATGGTCGTCTCCATCTTCATCACCGACTCAGCCTGGAAAAAGAGGACCTTCATGATATCCCAGCTCAATCGTCTATTCAACACCCCATCTGTGTTCAACTCAACTTACCATCGCTAACACCCACCCAGTCAGTAGCCAAGTGTCCTTGACTGATGCAAAGGTCTCCCAGTTGTGCAGCATCCACAAGGTCAGGCCATATCTGACAAAGTAGGCATCACAACCCCTTGTCACATCTGCTGGCAGGAGTCCCTGCATGTGTCACCAAGCCACTGCAAGCATCACGTTTGATGTTCAGCCAGCTGAGGTGGGCACACGTCACCCCTCACTTCAGATCACTGCATTGGCAGTCTGTATTACGTTCAGACCCTCGATGCCCGTCTACAGAGTAGTCAGAGGGTCAACACCTGCAGGATATCTTCTGTATATGAGGACACTTGTGAGCTCCGATGGTCCTTCAGGACCACTCAGATCTGTTGATGAATGGTTTCTGGAGCTGCCACTTGTGCGTGGCATCACATCTCAGTCCAGACTCTTCATGTGTAGCTCCTGGCTGGTGGAACGAGCTGACCACCTCCGTTTGAACTGCTGACTCCCTGAATGTCTTTCAGAAGCGTTTGAAGACCCTCTTGTTCAGTGAATTTTCATCAGACTGATATGAGCTCTTAGGATTTGTAACGTAAAGCTTGACTCGCTTGTATTTTATTCTGCACTCTTCAGCTGTGAGACTCAATTTTGTCACCTTGTCCTGTCACACTTGTTCTTAAGCAGTTCCCCCAGAGTGATGCTTACTCGATCATTTTGTAAGTCGCTTTGGATAAAAACGTCTGCTAAGCAAATGCTTGTAAATGTCAGTTTTGTTAATGTACTTTCTCACCCCTGCTGTTTGCGGCTCCCCTATGTACAGTAATGCATTGTTAGAATCACAATGCCCTTTTGGCCTCCTTGGCACAACTGTAGACCACCCATCTCATCCAGAACTGTGAAAAAATAATCAGAAATGTGCTCTGAATTGTCTGTACTGATTATTATTACCGAATGCCAGCTTCAGTTCAGTTCATTTCAAACTCTGCGATCCCAAGAGGACAATTTGGCTCGCCAGCAAGATAATTAAGGATGAACTGAGATGACCCACAGAAGAAGAAGACGCTGAACCAGGGAGGCCAACCATCAGTAACTTTACAGACAATACGTGAACCACAAGCTCGTCTTGAGGCCGACTGTAACGGCGCAGAAGGTCGAGGTCATCGACAACGGTGGAGCGAAGGACCCGTCAATCAAATAAACGAGGACCACTCCAAGACAAATGGAGATGTGCCATGTTAACTTTATGATTACGAGATGGGATGGGAGGAATGAAAAAAAATACAAAGAAAAGATAAAAAAGCAGAAGCTTCTGATCCTTCACACTGGAAATGTTGTGGTCTGGAAGTGGCTGAGGCTCTTCCTGTTGCCTCCTCTTCCTCTCTGTGGTAATCACATGACCAAGGTGGTAGGAGAAATAAAAAGGCCGAGTTCAAAGGCTGCCACTGCTCTGGTGCAATAAGACGAGGGGCACAAGTTTACAAAACTATTGCTTTGTTTTGTGCCCATGCTGGGGACATTTTTGTTGTGGTTTCTGTTATTGTGGTTGGCAGTGACGCCAGCTGCTGATCACATTGGCATTCCCTGTGAGGTCACCACACCCAACATTATTTAAGATGGAGGTGCCCAGCATTCAACATGCAAGCTTTTGGTTAAAATACAAGAAATGGTTGTACTGGTACTCAACGTTCTCTTGCAGCACATTGTGAAGGGCGTTGTTTACGACGTGTTTACTATTATTGAGTCTACGCTAAAAAATACATTGAAATGTTAGAAAGAATCGGATGAGAACTGGCCCTTCAGCCCCACAGAGCTTGCCAGGCCCATCCACTTAACTCCTCCAAATAACCTCAAGTGGAGCTTTGAAGGTCCCTAAAGTCCTTCTGTCCGCCGCACTATGTGGCCACTTATTCCACATGTCTGTGGTCATCCGTGTGAAGTAAAACTTCAGGAAGTTTGTGTGACATTTACTCTTCACAAACATGTCTCCATGTTCTTGATGAACTCATTTTAAAGTCACCGTCTCGATCCACTGGACTAATTCACTTCAGAATTTTAAACACTTCGTTCAGGTCTCCTCTTTATCGCTGTAAAGGCTCAGCTCTTTTAATCTTCACCAACTCATCCTGTGTAGCCTTGGACTCAGCCTAGTCGCTCTTCTCTGGACCTTCTCTAGTGCTGCTATGTCTTTATGGAGACCAAAACTACACCCAGGACTCCAGATGAGGCCTCACCAGTGAGTTATAAAGACTTGAGCAGAACCTCCTGTGACTTAAACTCCACACATCAAGGCGCTATATAACCTGACAGTCTGTTAGCCTTCTTAATGACTTCTGAACACTGTCTGGGAGGCAATAGCTTAGAGTCCACTATGACTCCTAAGTCGTCCTTATAAGATGGACTCTCCATTATCAAACCTCCCATTGTGTATTCAAACCTCACATTTTTACTTCCTATGTGTCATTCTTTACATTTACTGACATTAAATTTCATCTGCCACAAATCTGCCCAATCCTGTCTGGTATCCAAGTCCTTCTGTGATGATATAACGGATTCCAAATTATCTGCTAGTCCACATATCTTGGTATCATCTGCAGACTTCACCAGCTTGTTCCTTATATTCCTATCTAAATCATTTATAGATAATAAAAATAGCAGCGGCCCTAGCACTGCCCCCTGCTGGTCACCACTCTTAACATCACCCAATTCTAATGATGGTTCCTCATCACCCTCTGCTTCCTGTGTCTGAGCCAATTCTGCACACATCAACACACCACACCCTGAACTGCCACTTCTTTTAGTTTGATGCCCAACCTCTCATGTGGCACCTCATCAAATGCTTTCTGAAAGTCCACATCAATAATCTCATCTGCTCCACTCTGGTCATCTCCTTTTGTTTCCTCCTCACAGAATTCCAGCCTGTTAGTAAAATACGATCTCCCTCTTCTGACCCCATGCTGACTGTTCCTTATATCTCCTGTCCTTGCCATGTGTTGCTCAATCTTCTCCTTAATAATTCCTTCCATTAATTTTCCTGTGGTGCCCATTAAGCTTGCTGGCCTGTAGTTGCTCTGATCTGCCCGCTCACCCTTTTTATATAATGGGATGATATTTGCCATTTTCCAGTCCTTCAGAATCTCTCCAGTGCTCAGTGACTTCCTAAAATCTTTGTCAATGGTTTCTATCTGTACTCGCTGGCCTCCTTAAGAACTCTGTGATAAATATGATCTGGTCCTGGTGATTTGTTTGATTTCATCTTATTTAATCTCAGCTGCTCTTCTCTCTCTTCAATTTCCAAATCCCTCAGCACCTCCTTAGTAGTCCCTGTTACCTCTGCAGGTCATCCACTTGCTCACTTGTGAAGACCTCAGAAAAATGTAAGTTTAGGGCGTCCGCTATTTCACTTTCTGTGAGGGTTCACATTAGTCAGACTAACAAGACTTTTGGGGGGTTACATGTGGACAAACGTGCTCGTGCCAGCGTGAGAACCCCTAAGCCTGCTATCTAACTTTGATATTTTTTCATTTTTTTAATTTTTTGTCACTTCTCATATCCATCTTGGTTTGCAAAGCTGAGATATGATGAAGGTAACATAAACAATGAAGTACAATCAAGAAAACGACTCCAGATATGAGTCTACTAACGTGTACCTCTCGACGTCATAGCGGTGTCTCGGCCTTGTCATACTCTCAAAGTGAACGTTTACTATAACGACAGCCAACCTGATTTAGATCAACAATTGCAATCGTGTTATAAAAAGTTTACGTGAGGATGTAGTTTTTGTACGTGCTCTGTCCCTTTAAATCAAGAGGACTGTGAATTGGCATATCGTTAATTGAGAGAATCGAGAAGTTAATTGCTGATGTGCCGCCATTAACTGCCAATCACACAGCCAGCTGAGCAAACCGATGAGAAACACGAGGCCAACACAAAACCCGCTGTGGATTCATTAAACAGACAGCACTGAGACCAGACGGTCACCTCCTCTCACTACCTCACCACGTAGTCTGGCGGTGACCCGCTGCTAGTACCGGACTATTGAAAGTGGTACGCTGCGACTGACCCACCATGTTTCCACATGTGCTTGGGGAAGGCCGACCTTGTTCACTAAACCTCCTGTCCTTGCCAGGTTCTCCTCAATCTTAATAATTCCTTTCATTAAATTTCCTGTGATCCACGTCAATCTTCCTGGCCAGTAGTTGCTTGGCTCTGCCCGGTCACCCTTTTGTATAACGGGATCATTGAACATCATGTCAGCGTGGAGTAACACGCAGGTCCGTTAAAACAAAGGTAACCGATATGAAAGTTGAAGCATTGCAGATTTTTATTTACTTCATCCACGAGTCGCTTGTCACATTTTTCTTTATTAAATATTGTTGTAAGAATGAGTCGCATTCCAAAGTAACAGCGACAACGAAATGCAATTCCATGAGTTACTAAACTCTATTAAATACGAGCTTTTAACAGCACAGGACATTGGAGTTGAAAACGAAGCCCAAATTATCAGTGGCTTTTACTGACAGCCGAGTCCAAACCAAGTGAAGTGACGATGGTGTCGACTGGTGTGTATTACTGGTGTGTATTACTGGTGGATGGTTTGTGACTAACTGGTGTTTGTTTGTTTGTTTTTTTAAACACAACATTTTTGAAAGTGTACCCAATAATTATCAAATGAAAAATAATTAGAAATACAAAACAATCAAAATCAGCATACATTCAGTATCAATATTAACCTATGAAAGGAGAAAAGCAACTGAATTAAGTCCCCCATCTAACCATTAGTGTTTGTTCAAACACAGCAATTCGTTAACGACACAAATATGAGTAAGAAACTGCAAAGGAACTGATTTATTGTACAATGCAAATACGTCTCCATTTGTATTTATTTGCTTAGCAGACTCTTTTATCTAAAGGGACTTACAAAGGAGGTCAACATAATTAAGTAGACATCAGTGTAGGGGACTGTTTGGGAACAAGTGTGACAGGGCAAAGGGACAAGATTGACCATCACAGGTGCAAAATACAAGGAGTGTGCCACTCCCAAAGTTACAAAACCTAAGAGCAGAAATTGACTGCACAAGAGGGTCTTCAAGCACTTCTGAAACACACTGAGCCTGAGTTTCGAATGGAGGTGGGTCACTTGCTCCACCAGCCCAGAGATACACATAAAGAAGACTCAGTCCGGACTGAGATGTGATACCACTCAAAGCTGGCATCGCCAGGCGCCATTCATCAGCAGACCTGAGTGGTTGAGACGTAGCAGAGGACCTCACAAGTGTCTCCATATACACTCTGTAGGAGACCACCAAAGATTCGAACTTGACATGAATTTGTTACTTGCCTAAAATGTATGGATGGACGTTTCTAAGCAGTGCAACACAATTCAGAGATCAGAGACCATGTAAGGGGACAATAGTCTTAAAGAGTTTACTATCAGACTTTAGACAGAGGGTCGTCAAAGTAGCTCTTTGGGTCCGTACTGCTCTCCCAGTCTGTTAGATGTTACACTTGTTGGTGATACAATACAAGACAAGACCATTTATTTTTGTGTAGCCCAAAATCGCACAAGGAGGGCCACATTGGGCTTTAACAGACCCTGTCTTTTGACAGCCCCCCAGCCCGACTCTCTAAGAAGACAAGGAAAAACTCCCAAAAACAAAAATGGAAGAAACCAGTTCAAAGAAAGACCCCTTTCCAGGTAGGTTGGGTGTGCAGTGGGTTTCAAAAAGAAGGGGGTCAATACAACACAATAGACAGAACAGAACACGCGTCATCTTCAATACAATAGAAATATTACAAGTACAGAGCAGAATTCAACAGGAGATGATATCCCATAATATGATTTGGATTTGTTCAGAGTCCTGGAGACCTCAGCCATCAAGCTGCCTCCCCTTATTGGCCATACCATAGCTGAGTCAGCGCTGGGCCAGCCAATCCGATGAGAGGACCCCTCAACCTGACGATTCCTGTGATCCTCCAGCAGATATGACTTTACCTTAGGCAGACAGGTGGGCAGTGGCACCAAGTGGCACATTTGATACCAAGAAGAGAAACAGAACAGGTGAGGGTGAGTAACAAATCAGAACCGTCATGTTACTTATGATTTAGTGCTAATGACAGTCTGCACAGTTAATCAGCAGCTCTAGTCAGGGTGTGCTAAACTGAAGTCGTGAGTCTTTGAAAGCGGAGACCGAAGGGGCATCTCTTATAGTAGCAGGCAGACCACTCCACAGTTTAGGGGGTCCTGTAACTAAAAGCTCGACCTCCTACTGTTATTTTATTAATCCTTGTTATCCTAAGCAGACGGGCATCTTGAGATCTTAATGTGCGCTCAGGTTTGTAAGTTGTGATAAGTACAGACAAGTAAGTCAGACCTTGGCCATTTAATGCTTTATATGTTAAAAGTGTAGCGGTGCCACATAGTGTTTAAATGTCAGTGCTGTGTGTGTCTCGTTTTCATTGTCCCATTGACTGCGTTGTGTGTATCAGTTAATGTTGTCCCCGTAAAGGAGGACGGATGATGGGAGGAGTTCACAATCACTTACCTGGAAAACACCTGTATATCAATTAATCAATTACTGCCGTCACGGATTATTTAAGGAGAAGAGGAGGAGACGAAAAGGGAGACCAGCACGAGGAGAGAGAAGGAGAACAACCAATAGTGCATTCACGATTACACCCTGCCTGCCGTTTCATTCCATTGCGCTATCATCCAGTTTGTATTTCATTCATCCGGACTGCCTTTCAACCTGCTTACCGCTGAAGACCCCGGGGTCGAATCATCATTCGCCGCGCCGAGGAATCACGGTGAGGTTATTCCAAACGCCGGAAATACGAACATTACTATCGCATTAATCAGTACCCGTATTCAGGACATTTATTTCACGTACCGGACTCAAGTTCATGATCATTCCGTTTGCCAGCCATTTGTCGTTTGTGTGGTGTGTGTCATATGTAACGTGGACAAGGGAGGGGATTTATATATATATATATTGTCGGGTTTGCTGTGGGATTGTTGGGGTGGAGGAATATTTGAGTGTACATTTGTCTTGTGGCGTGTCTTGTCCCATTTAATACATTTATTCTTGTTTCCTTTTACATTCTGCTTATTGTCTTTGCTTTTCAAACCGTCGATTGTGGGGAAAGTTAATCTGTGTAGGAGTGCGGCTTGACAGGAAAAGGTTTCTCAGTCAATTATCCAGGCCACAGGTCTTGGAGGTGTAGCTGCCGGCTGGGAATAAGGGGTCGGCCGTTACATAAGTGGTGCCCTCTCTGAGGAATCTTTATTTAATTCGATCACTGTCTGCCTTTAAATTTTCCCCAAAAATATCATGTCTTTAGGGCGTGCGAGCAGGACGACACCATTGCTTCGCCTCGGTGTGATGATGGAGTAGCGGGCGCGCACGCCACGGTCAGAGCGTGTTCAGCGGTGCGAGAGGTGGTGGATTCTTTGCAGTCGCTGTACCTCGAAGATCACCGTGGACCTGAAGAGGAAGGCCTGGAGGACGTCTCGCCTCTGTGGGAGGATCTGGCGCAACAAATAACCCGGCTGGAGGGGAAGATCCGCGAGGTTGCGAAATGCGCTGGAGCGAAGCAGCCTTGCGGGCTCGCATCAGCAGCTCCCAGGAGGAAATGAAAGAATACATCAACGAGCAAGTTCAACTCCTGGGGCGGAAATCGTGTTGTGCCTCCAGAGGCGGGATCGGCGCTGGCAAGATTCTCTTCAGGGGAAGTCAAAGGTGTCTCCAGAAGATAAGACCGTCGCCCGTCATTCAACGCCGTGCGTATCTCGGGAGGGCGCATGCCTCAATCGGCCATTTGTTCCTGGGGTGCGCCTGTCTTTTCCCAAGTTAGGGGCTCCATATAATGTCGATGATGTCCTGAACTTTGTGGAGGACGGGGAGGCGTACCTGGCCGTTAACCCTCTAACCCGGAAGAGCTAATTGGGGTGATAGGGACATCCCTCTCGGGACGGTGCGGAGCTGGTGGCTGGCGGCCAAGAAGACCATTTTCGACTGGGGATCCTTTCGTCGATCTTTCCTCGCGCTTTTCTTCCGGAAGACTACGAGACCGAACTGGAGGACAAGCTGCGGTCCATGGTGCAACTACCTTCACAAACCATCCGGGACTTCGCCTATGAATACCGGGCTTTGTGTTTGAAGTGGCGGCCGGCTATGGCTGAAGAAGAGGTGGTCCGCGCGTCCTTAATGCCTGTAACCCGCGGTTAGCTGGGAGTCTCAGGGGGGTGGTGGGATCGGTGGAGGACTTGGTGAGGGTAGGCTCCCAAGTGGAACGGGACTGGGGAAACTCAAGGCGTACTGGCACAAAGTTCAGGCCAGTACACGAGAAACCCAGCCCCTAAAACCACAACGAGCCAAACCTTGCGGTCGGAAGCCGATCTCGCCATTATGCAAGCGAGCACGTCCCTTCTGATCGTCCCAGTGATGCTGCGGGGTGGCAGATGGATGCGGTGGTGGATACCGGGAGCCACCATACTTTAATCCGCTCAAGCCAGTGGGAGAAGATTAGCCGACCGACAGACAAATTAACATCTGCCCCGTCCGTCCGATTTGTATTGGCGGATGGGAGTGAACACAAGGCCCTGGGCAGAGTCCCCTTGAGGTACAGTGTACTCGCCACCACCTGGGATATGAATACGTATGTCCTGGAGGACCAGCACCTGTCAGTTCCGTTACTCCTTGGGCTGGATTCTCTAGCCACCATGAGGATGACCATCCATCTCAGTCCCAGGGGTATACGGTACTGGGGGAAGGGATATGCGAATTCATTTACAAATCCAAAGAAGATCTGGGCTCGAATTTATCGGGTTTTACGCAGCAGAGGGCGGCGCAAGCACCTCGGCGGCAGCCCCAGTGGAGGGACAACCTGAAGAGGTGAGGCCGGTGCTGAAGAAGTGGGCTGAGGTGTGGGTGGAGAAGTTAGGAGTTGCCCGTGGGGTGACCCACATGGTCCACACCTTGGGCGAAGTCCCTATAAGGCACCGAGCTTACGGGTTTCTCCACTGAAGAGGCGTCATTAAAGAACACCTCGATCGGATGCTCGCCGAGGGAATAATAGAACCATCTTCCTCCTCCTGGCGTCCCCTGTGGTCCTCGTGAAGAAGTCGGATAATTCCTATCGTTTCTGTGTGGACTACAGGGGTTAACGAGAGACGAGCCTGGGCGCATATCCCATGCCCCTGGTTCATGAAATCCTGGAGTCACTGCATGGAGCTGCAGTATTTAGCACCTTAGATCTCCGCAGTGGCTATTGGCAGGTGCCGATGGGCGAGGGAGTAAAAGAAGGCGGCAGTCATCACCCCTGAAGGCCTGTTCCAGTTCAATGTCATGCCTTTTGGGCTTAAAATGCTGGGGCCACTTTCCAGCGGCTCATGGAGCAGGTTCTGAGGGGTTGATAGGCAAGATCTGCTTCGTGTACATCGATGGCGTCATTGTTTACTCCCCTTCTATAAATCAACATCTCCGGGATTTAGACACCATTTTCCAGCGATTTCATCAAGCGCACCTTACGCTGAACACGAAGAAGTGTACCTTCATTCAACCCCACATACGCTTCCTCGGGCACATTCTTTCATCGGAGGGGTCGCTGTAGACCCCGAAGACCTTGGCCATCCGGGAGTACCCCGCCCACAGATTTGAAGTCGTTGCAGCGTTTTCTTGGGTTAGTGGGGTGGTACCATAAGTTTATTCCCGGATGGCAGATATAGCGGCTCCCTTGAACCAGCTTAGGAAAAAAGATGTCCCGTGGGAGTGGACGACAGAATGCCAGGGCGGTCGGCGACTAAAGAGCCACCTACAAGAGCCACCCGTTCTGGCCCAACCGATCCACAGCTCACCTTCCAGGTACAGACAGATGCCAGCAACCTGGGGCTCGGCGCGTGCTCACTCAAAGAATTAACCAGGCTGAACATGTCATCGCGTCGCCTCACGAGTTTTCGCGGCGCTGAGCTGAACTACTCGACAGCTGAGAAGGAGTGTTTGGCTGTCGTGTGGGCTGTGGAGAAATGGAGACATTATTTGGAGGGTTGAATTGAAGTGTACACCGACCATCACGCTCTGACCTGGGTGTTCAATCACCCGAAGACCTCCTCCCGTCTGACCAGGTGGGTCCTCCGCCTCCAGAATTTTACGTTCAGGGTGACTTACCGGAAGGGCTGTGGTAACATCGTGCCGGATGCACTATCTAGGGTATCGGAGCCGTCGGGGATGGTGTGTTTGGCAGAGGCGAAAAGATGATCCTCCCTCTGCCAAGGAGCCTTGAAGACCTAGCCCAAGCACAAGCTACCAGTCCATTCTGCCAGAACATCAGGGAAGGGCTGGAGCAACAGCGAACTGACCGGGTACACTTTGTGGACCTCCAAGGGGTCTTGTACAGGACTATTCCATCCACCCTTGGGGTCTGCAACATCAACTGGTGGTCCCGGAAGAGCTCGTCCCGACTTTCTGAAGCACTACCATGACAGTCCTTTAGGTGGTCACCTTGGAAGGACAAAAACTTTATTAAAGATTCTGGGGTTGCGTGGTGGCCGTCTGTCGGAAAGGCGTGTGCCACCACGTGAAGGCGTGTGCCACCTGCCAACAACTAAAAACCCACCTGGTAAACCGGCGGGATTACTTCAATCGACGATCGCAGATGGACCAGGAGAGACTTTGGGAGTCGACCTAATGGGGCCATTTCCTATCACCAGCTCGAGGAAGACCGTCCTGATGGTAGTAGTAGACTATTTTTGAAGTGGGTGGAGCTGTTTGCGTTAGCCGATGCAAGGGCTAACAAAATATGCTCCATCCTGAAGAATGAAATCTTCACCAGCTGGGGGTGCCAAGAAACATCATCTCGGATCGGGTCCGCAGTTCACAAGCTCCATATTGGATGAACTTTATGCAGCCTGGGGAGTGAAGAAAAACCTCACCACCGCTTACCATCCCCAGGCCAACATGGCGGAGCGAGTGAACGGACCCTGAAGAACATGATCGCCTCCTATGTGGGTGAGCGCCATCAGGACTGGGATAAATGGCTCCCGAGCTCCGGTTTGCCCTGAACACCGCGGTGCATGAAGCCACAGGTGAGGCGCCTGCTTTGGTTGCGCTGGGCAGACAGCTTAAGGGCCCACTCGACCGACTCCTTCCCAGCACCCCTAGTCCAGAATCCACCAGTTACAATAATTTGGTTAAGGTAGAGGGTTTACGGCGGAGAATCCAAGGGAGGTTGGTGAGTTCGACATCCAGACACGCCAAACTGTATAATGCCCGGCGGAGGGAAGCGCACTTCCAGCCGGGTGATTTGGTCTGGATTAGAGCTCACCATCTCTCAGATGCCAGCAGAAAATTCTCCGCCAAGCTAGCGCCTAAATGGTTAGGTCCAGCTAAAATCATTCAACAAACAGGTCCAGTCAATTTCCAGATCCAAAGGGGTATCGGCGCTGCCTCCAAGTTAGACACCATCCATGTGGCCAACCTCAAGCCGTGCCGGCCCTCCCTTGTCCAAGGTTGGGGGAATGTAGCGGTGCCACATAGTGTTTAAATGTCAGTGCTGTGTGTGTCTCGTTTTCATTGTCCCATTGACTGCGTTGTGTGTATCAGTTAATGTTGTGCCCGTAAAGGAGGACGGATGATGGGAGGAGTTCACAATCACTTACCTGGAAAACACCTGTATATCAATTAATCAATTACTGCCGTCACGGATTATTTAAGGAGAAGAGGAGGAGGCGAAAAGGGAGACCAGCACGAGGAGAGAGAAGGAGAACAACCAATAATGCATTCACGATTACAACCTGCCTGCCGTTTCATTCCATTGCGCTATCATCCAGTTTGTATTTCATTCATCCGGACTGCCTTTCAACCTGCTTACCGCTGAAGACCCGGGTCGAATCATCATTCGCCGCGCCGAGGAATCACGGTGAGGTTATTCCAAACGCCGGAAATACAAACATTACTATCGCATTAATCAGTACCCGTATTCAGGACATTTATTTCACGTACCGGACTCAAGTTCATGATCATTCCGTTTGCCAGCCATTTGTCGTTTGTGTGGTGGGTGTCATATGTAACGTGGACAAGGGAGGGGATTTATATATATATATATTGTCGGGTTTGCTGTGGGATTGTTGGGGTGGAGGAATATTTGAGTGTACATTTGTCTTGTGGCGTGTCTTGTCCCATTTAATACATTTATTCTTGTTTCCTTTTACATTCTGCTTATTGTCTTTGCTTTTCAAACCGTCGATTGTGGGGAAAGTTAATCTGTGTAGAGTACGGCTTGACAGGAAAAGGTTTCTCAGTCAATTATCCAGGCCACAGGTCTTGGAGGTGTAGCTGCCGGCTGGGAATAAGGGGTCGGCCGTTACAAAAGGAGGATTTTGAAATCTGTCCTAAACTTAACCGAGCGCCAGTGTGAGGATTTAAGAACTGGAGTTATGTGTTTGTATTTTCTTGTTCTTGTAATAATTCTTGCAGCAGCATTTTGGATTAACTGGAGGCTGAATAAAGAACAGTTTGAACATCCATTGAACACCGCAATGCAGTCGTCAATCCTACTGGAGACAAATGCCTGAACTAATTCCTCAGAATCCCTCCATAATTTCCCAACATTTTAAAGATGTGCGCTTTAAATGACCTGCTAGTATCAAAGTTAACTCCGAGATTGTGGGCTAAATCAGTAAAATTAATTGCGATTCCAACTGAGTTAAATGATGACAAAATATTGTTATGATCAGCGTCACTCCCTCCAATAATTCACATCTCTGTTTAAAGACAAGTCGTTCTCATCCCTCCACTCCTTTAATTCACTAACACAACTAATTAAAGACAACATCGGAGAAACTTCATTTGGTCTAAAAGAAGGCAGAACTGGGCGTCATGTGCAGGTCTCAGCAGCAGGCCTCAAGTGTAATCCTGCCCTGTCTGTGTTGCTAGTGTCCAGCGTGGTCCTTGCTGAATGGCCGGCGACTCCATTCGACGTCCATTTCTAAACTCGTTCCGAGTTTGTATTGGTGAGTGAAGTGTCATTAATCAGCTCAAACTCCATTTAGCTGCAGGCTACTAACGTTGGCTCTTTACAATAATAATCTGCAGATGATATTCGTTAAATCAGTTCCATCTTATGTGCTTATAAAGTTACTTTTCCTTTCCATTTATTTCCAGAGAAGGGATTTGAAGTGACTTTGTTTTTGTACTTCTACTGTTAACTTACTTAACTTGGGCAGCCTTTGTGGCAGTCAGACAAGTACAAGAGGAAATTCTACAAAATATTTCCTCTGGTTGGCCAATTTGCTAGTGCTTTCAAAGGCAGATTTTAAAACTGTGCACTGCGATCTGTTTGAGACCTCCCAACGGAAATTGACCTGTCCGAACAAATTACCTTGAAGAATAAGTGTGTCACATTTCAACAAACTTGGTCACTTCATGTAGGACATTCAGACAGACAGACAGACAGACAGACAGGGCTACCACAGTAGGTGCTTCATGCATTATTTGTGGACGTATGACTGTGTGCTTAGTGACACTGACTGTACACATCTGTATGAATATTTCTGTCCGCACTGAATGTCTTCTTTCATTGCAGATTTGCATGATTGCTGCAGACATTCCTTAACATTTTTACATATTTGGGAGATTTTGGTTGTAACAAATACTGTAAGAAGGACAGTAACGAGCCCAAGACTCATACACAATGGGCCAAGCCTGAGCCCCAGGAGACTTTACTGTCCTTTATTTTTATGCTGTACATGTTTAATTGTGCAGCTTGAATGTATTTAGTGGCCCGTTACTTAGATCCTGACAATCTGCATTTCCCTGCTGATGACTTTCAGGCGTGGGATTCGTATCATAACAAGGCATGAATAACGTATTTTCATAACGCGAGCGATCGTCAAAGCTCTCCTTCCAGACTCTAATTGAGTACCCGGCAGGCGCGCCTCTCGGTTTACACCTCGCGGCAGTGTGTCGGCGCACAGTGTGGCTACGTGCTACTTACGTACGGTAGGAGGTCATTACAATGGGCATTAAATCGGCTTTCATGTCGAGTGCCATGCAGACCTTCAACTGCTCACCAAGAAACAACTTCTGCCTGTTGCTTAGCAACTGTAACTGTAAAATGGTAAGTCTGTGAATCAAACATCGGCAAAGGTTAGTCTTTTGTTAACCCTTATGCTTTCAAAATAATTGTGAAGCCCTCAGCTCAGGCGGCTTCAGCGATCTTTCATCAAATACATCAGCATTCTGTGTGAATAGCTGGCCAGTTGGGCGGCACTTTACGTCGTTCAGGGAAAGGGCCGAGGGCTTACTGTGTCCCCTGCTATCTGTGAGGACGCTCCTCAGCTCTTTCTATCGGCCACCTTTTATTCGAGAAGTAAAGTAAAGTAAATGCAGTGGATTCACAAAGTACTGAGGCTGCTTCAGTTTTGACTCACTTTATTGTGCTGTAGATTTCATTTGTAACAGCGACATCTGACACTTCTACCCATCAATCTACACTCAATAATCTGGAATGGCATCGTGAAGGTTTGCCAATTTAATAGAACCTACAAACTGATGCCTTCATGAGCCAGTCTATCGACAGCAAAAATAGAAAGGAGGAGAGCAAGCAACTCCGTCTCAACCAGGAGTCAGACGTAAGCAAAATTAAAAAAAAGGGTCATAATCAGGAGTACGAGCATCAGGGCCAAAGTCATTGTCAAAAATAAATAAGAAATAAGAAGAGAAAAATCAAAAGCAAAATAAGAGACTGAAAGAGGGGTGTTAATCCACAACGTGGACGAGGACCTTTCGATCCATTGCATCATTACAACAGGTCCAGCAATTTGTTAAACTCAGAATTTAATTTGATTCATTTTTAAAAATTCTTAACTGTCACCCAAACAAACTGTAATCATGAGGCTAATACAATGCCCGTCATGTATGATGCTGGACTTTTTGGCTCAGGTGAAGTCTGCTTCAAAGATTTCTGTGGGAGATGCCAGCTGATGCCACAATGGAAGCTGGACGTAGCTGGCCTGAATTTTAGGAACCTTCATCAGGTGCCCTTGAGAGAGATGGGTGTGGACCCCCAAAGTGGCACAGAAGGAGAGTCCAGAAAAGGAAGGTAAAAACAGGTGGGTCACTGTTGGACGTAAGTACAAGGCAAGAGATTCACACAGTCCATGGGCATCGATCCCAGAGTTGGAGGTGTCCAACCATTTTCATGACCTTGCAGAGCTGCACGGTGGTTCACATGACGTTGAGGTGGCAGATAGAGATAGACAGACCCAACAAGTCACCTCAAAACTAGTCCCCAGAAAGAGAGTGATAGTGACAGTGATGAACTTTGAGATGTAGGTACCTCCAAGTTGTCATGGTCCATGTCTGAATAAATGACACAATTTAGGGGGAGTTGTCTGTCCTGCCAATCCAAATTAAAGAGTTAGGTGCCAAGCAAAGGAGAAGAACTATATGTATTGTAATGGATGGAAGGCATGGGCTGGCATCCATGCTAGTTTGGTTCATTTTGGTTGAGAGTCATTACATGTCAGTTCTCCCCAAGGCTGACTTGTTCAACAGGACCCCATGTTAGAAGACCCTGAACTGACTAGTGAGGCACGTGTAAAGTCTATTTTCCGTTACGCCATCGACTGTATATTTTTGTTCTGTTTTGTGGAGCCTGGCATTATATGGGGTAGTCTGGTTGGCACTCCTTCTATTCTTTGAGACTCCTCTCCTCATTTGGACCTATGTGCAGTGTTTAGAATAAAAATGTGTTTCTGTGTGTGTACGCAGACAGATATAAAGACAGGTAGATATTCTCAGGTATACTGTACATGCAGACAGACTGTACACTGTATATCTCAATGCTGGACACATAACACATCATCAGCATTCATGCCACAGGCACGTCACACAGGTGGATGAGAATCAGTGGTGCGTGATGAATGGCGGCACAGCAGTGACATCTGAATTGTATTAGATAGATAGGCTTGAGCTGAGAGACAAAGAAAGGCAGAAATTGAAGAAAACACTTTTCAGTGCTGAATGGAAATTGCCTTGAGTACTGCACTGCACCAGTAACTCTGACATCTGAAGCAGGACTGGGAGGAAACTTAACAAAGGTATCGACTTCTTCTGGTTCTCAGCTAAAATGGTTAACACGGCTGATTTTCCACTGACAATATCAATCAGGGTTTTTCCAAAGCCAAATCAGGACCAACAAGAGCAATTTCTGCACTGCACATGAAGATTGATTAGAAATTTTCTAATATACTTTCTTGCTTATGGAGTGAAACATTAGATTTTAATGTAGTGTCTGCACAAATGCAATGTATTACACCTTCCAAATGATCTGTCAGGGGTCCAGATAACACAATGAATAAGGATTGCCTCCGGCCTCTGCCTCGGCTCCGGTTTTCCTTTCTTTCCCTCCATCTGGACTTCATACTGAGAAATGTGGGCTGTTCAATCAGTTCTTGCTTTAGCAACAGGCCACAGATTCATATATATATATATATATAGATTTTAATAATTTTGGTGCAAATCCTATGTTTCATAATGGGAAGCTCTGTCACAACATCTGTCCTTTTGGGATGAAGGATAAGTGCCTGTGTTCTGGCAAAGCAAATTAAACCTGCCCATTCTAACGCCAGTCACATTTTTATTACTGTGCATCATGGCGACCCTTTTTATGGAACAAGAGGCTTCTTACCCACCCTCCTGCTCTGCTGCAGGAGATCACCCTCTGGCAATTTCTATCCACCCAGGATACAACCAAGACAAAGGTTCAATCATCTCCATTCTTGTACGGTGGCCTTCACCGAGTACTGAAATACTGAATATTTACAACTGCAATGCAGAAACAATAAATTATTAAACCATAAAACATCAAGAAATGATCAGGAGGATGTATGCTTTCATAGCGTCATGCTCAAGTTAAATAATACACTAGTCACTAGCCGGTCTGTTTAGGATTCCAAGGATCAATAAAATAACAGTGGGAGGTCAAGCTTTTAGTTACAGGACCCCCTAAACTGTGGAGTGGTCTGACGGCTACTATAAGAGATGCCCCTTCGGTCTCAGCTTTGAAGACTCCCGACTTCAGTGTAGGACACCCTGACTAGAGCTGCTGATTAACTGTACAGACTGGCATTAGCACTGAATCATAAATAATATGACAGTTAGAATTTGTTACTATCCCTCACCTCTTCTGCTTCTCTTCTCAATGCTCAAATGTGGCACTTGGTGCCACTGCCCTACTGCCAAGTTGCTTGCCTGCCTATGGAAAAGTCACTTCGTCAGGTAGAGGAATCCTTTCATCTGATTGGCCAGCCCGGCACTGACTCAACTATGGAATGGCCAGTAGGGGAGAGGAGGATGATTGTTGACCGAGGTCTCCAGGACTCTGAACAAATCAGAATTGTCACATGTGATATCATCTATCATTTGGTTTTGTGGCTTGTAAGCTACTATTGTGCTATTGTATTGTATGCCCGAGGTGGCCATGACAGGCTGGCTATCTGGATCGGTGAAGAGGATCACTTGTGCTCTGCTTTGTGTGTTGATTTACCTCATTTTTTGACACTCATTGCATGCCCATCTACTAGCATTACGGTTTCTCTCTGAATTGCCTTTTCCTAGATTTCTTCCTTTTTTTTTTGGTAAGGAGTTTTGTCATCTTAGAGAGTCAAGGCTGGGGGGCTGTCAAAAAACAGGGCCTGTTAAAGCCCATTGCGGCACTCCTTGTGTGATTTTGGGCTATACAAGAAAAAAAAAATGTAGTTGTTGTAGTAGTAGGGAGGTCCCATCTGGACTAATGTGCACAGGGTGGGTGTCCATATTGCAAAAAAAAAAGACAAAACAGAGCTAGAAAAGTCCAGAGAAGAACAACTGAGATGACTGAGGACCGTAGAGACTGACTGAGGGGAAGGTTTGAGAGGGCTGGGTGGTCTCGTGGCCTGCTTTTGTTTTTTCTGTCCTCCATGGCCATCTGACCTTACTTTTCTTCTTTGTTACTTAGTATTGCCTGATCTTATTTTTATGCTTTTTCTTTCTTCTTCTTGTAAAGCACTTTGAGCTCCATCATTTGTATGAAGATGTCCTCTCAAAATACATGGTGGTGTTGAATAAAAGACACAACATCATGAGAAAAGGTCCATAAAAGATCAGCTCGAGTGATTTGGTGAGCAAGCCATCACAATGACTGATACAATGTTAGGTTATATAGCGCCTTGATGTGAATATCACAAGTCAAGGGAGGCTACAGCATAAGCTTTACTCGACACTGGTGATGCCCCACCTGGTGTGCTGTGTGCAGTTTTTGTCTCCACGTTACAGAAAAGAAGAAACAGCACAAGAGAAAGTCCATATATATGTGTGTGTGTATATATTATGGGGTGCCAAACACATGATTTTCTGAGTATATAAAGTCAAAACTTGAATATATAAAGTCAGCGTCAGAATATATAAAGTAAGCGCTGGAATATATAAAGTCATTCCCGAATATATAAAGTTAAACCTTGAATATATAAAGTCAAAACATGAGTATATAAAGTCAGCATTGGAATATCCATCCATTTCCCAACCTGTTGAATCTGACCACAGGGTCTGCTGGAGCCAATCCCAGCCAACACTGGGCACAAGGCAGGAACCAATCCTGGGCAGGGCACATGCATCATTTTCAAAACGTTAACCGAACAGTGTTTTTTTAATTTATTTTTCTGAATACGTTTTTGTTAACTTACTTCAGTTTTTTTAGTTTATTAAAAATGTGTCTGAGTCGTTTCAATCAATATATTCTGACTTTGACTTTATATCTTCAGGAATAAGTTTATAAATTCCGACGCTGACTTTATATATTCAAGTTTTGACTTTATATATTCTGACGCCATCTTTATATATTCAGAAAATCAATGTATTTGCCTGTTTGGCACCCCATAATATATATATATATATATATATATATATATATATATATATATATATATATATATATATATATATATATATATATATATATGTGTGTGTGTGTGTATATACACATACGCTGTGTAAGCCCTTGCTGTAAAAAGCCCGGGGTCCTAGAAACTTCTGAAATCGTCAGAAACAAAATTGAAATGTAGAGATGTCAGGTAATTGAAAGGAACTCCTCTGGGCGTCCCTCTACTAGGAGCTTCGTGTTGCCAACGTGCTCACCTCGCCTGTGGATTAGCGGCGTGTGGAAAAGTAAAAGGGAGACCGTGTTGCCAATGTGCTCGTCATGTAAGAGTTTCTCTCTTTTCTCGGCGGTTTTACTTTGGCAACAGAGCCACTTTCTTCTTCTGACTTGTTAACTTGGGATCGCCTTGCCAGCTCTCTGAGCTTCTTGCTGTAGTAGCTTAGCACTTCCAGGCTGGACAGACAGACAGACAGACACACACACACTTCCACGCTAGATGTTTCTATATAAGATATGTACAGTATAAATCTGTTGCCCACCCTGCCACTATACAATGGAGTCTAAGGGGCACAGAGGAAAAACTGCCCAAACTCATCCATTTTTCAAGGCAAACCCAAGAATTGTCATTCATCCTGGGAGTGGTGGACCTGAGCTCATCCATTTTAGTTCAGACGCGAGGGGTTAAGAAAAGGCCCGTTAGTCGTCCTGCCTGCTAGAAGTTAAGTTACTCCACATACGCTTAACTACTCCAGAAAACAAGAATGGTGTCATGAAGAAAAGAGGAGTGCAAGAGAAGATGAGCTACGCTGTGTGTGGCAGAGGGGAGAAGAAGAACAAACCCAATGAGTTAGGGTTGACATCACTTCAAAGAAGACAAGGCTACTGTCATGAAATGAAGATGCAGGCATTCAATTGCTGCTAACATTTTCGTTTCTTTCTCTCTTTCTGAAAACTGAATAGAAGGATATGTGAAGAGTAAAAAAGAAAACACCGGCAGACATTGCAGTCCAGGAGTGAGAACCTCGGCGTCTGTTTCCACACATATCTGAACAAAACGTTGACGTCTTACTGAAATGCCCTGCCGGGTGAATGCACTCAATTTCAGTCCTTCATCCGAGCCGCTTTTGCGTTGTGTTCACACAAAGGCTTTCCTTGTATGCATTGAATTCCGAATGAAGAGACTTTCTGAACGAGATCATTCTGTTTGTAACTCCAGCAGCACAAAGTAGGACTCGTGTTTGCTTACAATGAGTGGAGAACTTGAGGAAGGTCTGCAGTAAGTTTGGATTTACAAACTCGTCACATTCGAAAGGAGGAACTGTGAAAAGAACCAGTAACCACCGAGACACAAGAGGGGACATCACTGAAATGAGTCGAATCGATCTTTTACCTAAATATTCATAAAAGAAGAAACAGAAGGAATGCCATGGAGAAAAGGTGCAGATTTTAAAATATGCCCATTGCATTGCACATTTGTGAAGGCACCATTATTGCTGAAGGGCACAGATGCATATTGGGGTAACGTGTGCTGGCATCTAAACAATGACTTTTAAGGGACTTCCTCGCTTATTTCAACAAGGCAACACCAAGCCACCATGTTTAGCGCATACTGCAGTAGAGGATTCTGCTTATCACCCATGCCATGCCATTCCAACAGTTAATGGAAGACCTCTAGAAGCCCTCCATCGAAGACCTCTATATTCTCTAAAGGCTTCCATCTCCCCGATGTTTCCATAGTCTCCACCAGCCTTCTTGAACCTTGTAAAGTGTGTCGTGAATATTCTCTGAGTTTATGGATGCAGCTTAGGGTACCTGGGGACAGGTCACTGTCAATCATGCACTTGGCCCCACCCATCTTCACGGTAATCTGCTGGACTTCAGCATTAACAGAATAATCAACTCTCACACGATGTGGAACAAAATAAGGGGCCAGTCTCATGACGGTGTCACCTCTGGTGTCACACTGGGCCCTGTGGAATTTACGGCCACCCTCAGACACAGGCGCAGGGTTTCAAGGCCAGCTTCTAGAGCGGCTTGTCTCTGATTTCCTTCAACATAAGGAGCATTTAAGCTTATCTGAAATCGTCACTTAACGTGTCAGCAGTTGCCTCTTTAAAGAAATAAAGATTTCTTGTAGACGAGCGCTCCTTGTGACACCGCGCTGATTATTTTCACTGTTTGGACCTCACCAGTGTCCATTGATTTGTTGAACAGACACATTACAGGGGGGCCGCTTGTCTAGCTGAGTGCTCAAGTGGCTCATCTGTCCCTTATGAACATTAAATGCTCTTCTTCTGGTTCTGGAGCGAGCCTGGTGACACAAACCAGGAGTGTCATATGTAACAAAGACCAGGGTATGACAATGTGGACTGGCATGTAACTTGAGCATTTGTGAGCCTCCCTGTACAACAGGAGAGAAAATGGAGGCACTAAATGAGTTCTGGACATCACAACGCAGTCTTAATGACAGTCAGGGTCTTGTCTACCCTTTTTATTGGGCACAAGACTGGAACACGTCCTGGAAAAGGTGCCAAGCCATCCCAGGGGCCTAATCACACACACATAGAGGACATATATGAAATCTCCTAATGGCATAATGCACACCATTTCAGGGTCTTTGGGGGAAAGTGAAAGAACCTGCAGAGAAACCGATTCAGGCACAGGGGGAACATGAAAGTGGGCAATTATAGGAAACGTGAGCGGTGGCAGCAGTAGCATGGGTCACCTCTGTGCCAGCCAGGCTTTATATGTTGTACAAGAACAGACTACAATAGAGAGTTGGGGCAGCACCCTAGTTGAAAAACAAAGAAAACACCCAATAAGTGCAGAGACGTCTTTCTAGTCGTGAGTTCTCAATTGAACTGAACTCAAGATGGCGGATCTTCCTCTCTTAAGTCCTTCTGGCAGGAAGAGGCGGGTCCAGGAGGACGTGAAGTGTCCAGCGGCAGTCAGGACGGTTTTAGGCCTCCGACAGATCTGAGCACCTCGGACATTATGAGGCCCAGAATCTCCTTGTATTCACGTGAGAAACACGGCGACGTTTATTTGTACCTCTGGTAAAGCTGAACAATTAAAGGATTTACTGACTGGAATCAGCAGACACTTTAATGCGATGTGTTGTGATGTGTTGCTTTACCTTCTGAATCAGCGTTTCTCAACCTTTAAGTATTTGTGACCCGAGTTTTCATGACAGTTTTAATCGCGCCCCCCTAACATTTATTTGAAAGGAGCCCCCTAATACCAATTTGTTCTTTTTTAATTAATGATATATCATAGATGCATATTTTATTATACCTACTTAACTTTTATCGACATTTATCTAACCCTAGATTTTTTTTTCTAGTATCAGAATGCAGTTTAAGTTCATTTGTTTTGGTTTCAGCAGATGTTTTTTTTTCATATTTTTGATTCTGGTTTTCTTTTTTTCACATCTTCGCGCCCCCCTAAGGGGGCCCGTCCCACAGGTTGAGGACCACTGTTGTAAATTGATTCATTTTATTCTTTCACACATAAACGTTCCAGTGACTTATATATAAACTGTTCAAAAAATGAAAGGAACGCTTTGAAAACACGTCAGATCTCAGGCCGGGTATCTCTACTGCTATGGACTGATGTGGTGATGTGTGAGGAACGAAAGGATCATCTGATGGAGATGAACATGATCAGCGAACAGAGAGAGGGCTGAACTCAGACACCCCGAAAACCAAAGGGAACAATTTGGCTGAAATGTCATTGCAGCAACTCCAAGTCATACTCTGTAGTTTGTATGCCCCCCACAACCTCTCACCCCCATGCCTGACGACGTCCTAATGAGATCATGATGGATGGTGTCCTGCGGGATCTCCTCCCAGATCTGGACCAGAGCATCACTGAGCTCTTGGACAGTCTGAGGCATCGGATGGACTGAAACATAATGTCCCACCCAGAGGTGGTCTATTGGATTGAGATCAGGTGAGTGAGCTTTTGCAGCCAATGGGATCAACTCCTTCATCTACTCGCCACATGAGGCTGGCATTGTTGGGCACCAGGAGGAACCAGCATAGAGTCTGACAATGGGTCCAAGGATTTCATCTCAATACCCAATGGTAGTCAAGGTGCCCACCGTTGTCTAGCCTGTAGATGTCTGTGTGTCCCTCCATGGTTATGCCTCCCCAGATATACCATCACTGACCCACCACCAAACCAGTCACACTGAATGATGTTACAGGCAGCAGAACATTCTCCATGGCTTCTCCAGACGTCTGTCATATGTGCTCTGGGTCAACCTGCTTTCATTTGTGAAAAGCCCAGGGCGCCAATCTTGGTATTCTATGGCAAATGCCAATCGAGCCATGCTGTGCCCACTAGAGGACATTGTCGGGCCCTCAGGCCACCCTCATGAAGTCTGTTTCTGATTGTTTGCTCAGAGACATTCGCACCAGTGGCCTGCCTGCTTGCTGGAGGTCATTCTGTAGGCTCTGCCAGTGCTCATCCTGTTCCTCGTTGCCCAAAGGAGCAGATACCAGTGGGTCCTGCTGATGGGTAAAGGAACGTCTACGAGGGGCCCTGTCCAGCTCTCCTAGAGTGACTGCCTGCCTGTCTCCTGGAATCTCCTCCATGCCCTTGAGACTGTGCTGGGAGACAATACAATACAGTTTATTTTTGTAGAGCCCAAAATCACACAGGAAGTGCCGCAATGGGCTTTAACAGACCCTGCCTCTTGACAGCCCCCCAGCCTTGACTCTCTGAGAAGACAAGGAAAAACTCCCAATAAAAAACTTGTAGGGAAAAATGGAAGAAACCTCAGGAAAGGCAGTTCACAGAGAGACCCCTTTCCAGGTAGGTTGGGCATGCAGTGGGTGTCAAAAGTAGGGGGTCAATACAATACAATACACCGAACAGAACAAATCCTTAATACAGCATAATAATAAAATTTTTAGAATTACGGTTTAATAGTAGATGATATGACATAATTAGGTTTGGATATTTTTAGAGTCCTGGAGACCTCATCCATCAAGCTGCCTCCCCATTTGGCCATGCCACGGCTGAAACGTTGCTCCGATGAAAGGACCCCTCTTTCCCATGATTCCTGTGATCCTCCATCAGGGATGACTTTACCATAGGCAGGCAAACAACTTGGCAGGTGGGCCGTGGCACCAATGGCCACATTTGGGTACCGAGAAAAGAAACAGAATAGGTGAGGGTTAGTATTCAAATATAATTATCATGTTACTTATGTTTTAGTGCTAATGACTAACAACAGAGGTGCAGTCTGTACAGTAAATCAGCAGCTCTAGTCAGGGTGAGCTAAACTGAAGTAGTGAGTCTTCAGCCGGGATTTGAAAGCTGAGACTGAAGGGGCATCTCTTATAGTAGCAGGCAGAGCACTCCACAGTTTAGGGGGTCCTGTAACTAAAAGCTCGACCTCCCACTGTTATTTTATTAATCCTTGGAATCCTAAGCAGACCGGCATCTTGAGATCTTAATGTGCGCTCAGGTTTGTAAGTCATGATAAGTTCAGACAAGTAAGCCGGACCTTGGCCATTTAATGCTTTATATGTTAAAACACAGACACACAGCAAACCTTCTGGCAATGCCACGTATAGATGGAAAAGTTGGACTACCTGTGCCAGCTCTGTAGGGTCCAGGTATGGCCTCATGCAATCAGTAGTGACACTGACTGTAGCTAAATGCAAAACGAGTGACAAAACAGATGAGGAGGGAAAAATGTCAGTGGCCTCCCACCACCTGTTAACCTATTCATTCCTATTTTGGGGGTCGTCTCATTGTTGCCCCCCTGCTACTTCACTGAGCAGATCAACAGCCCACAAGTGCCATTGCCTTGATGCTATACTTGGATTATAAAGTGGTCCTTTCATTTTTTTGAGCAGTATATATACGTGTGTATATGTATGTGTATGTCTTTGGATAAAAAGTGGTTTGGACATTTAATAAAAGCTGAATACACAGACCTCTAAACTACTGATTCCACAGGTCTGTGAGCAGGAACTAAAAGAAATTGAAATTGATTTGACGGGCATGCAATATACAGTAGGCGTCAGTACACTGGCAAAACAAGGGGAGTGGCTCATGGATAGTGGGTGGAGTCAAAAAGATGTCACTGACAGGGGCGTCACCTTAGGGGCCTCAGCCTGTCTCAGGTCACTGAATCTGTCTGAGGCTTGAGACTGTCGTGCCTGCAGCGGGACTCTCTCGAGGTGGATGGACACCAGAAGTGACGTCAATGGTGTTACAGCCATCAATTTTCCGGTTTGGGAAGTGAGAATGAGAAAGGGCATTAGGACACAGCGCTAACCACTGGAGTGGCTGGGAATTACAACCGTCAGAGCTATTTAAGCTGTCCCCTCTGCACACGTGTGTGGCAATGCGCCTGTGCAGATGGTGTATGGTTTTATTGCCACTGAATATTTAATAATGCACCTCGTGTCATTTTCTTTTTGAAATAAACGTTTTCCTCCTGAATATAACTTAATGCAACACAGCAATAAAGGAAATGAACTTAACTGCGATATCAGGGAGACCTTTCAACTTGCGCAATATTAATGTCGGCTTTTTGTCTGACTTCTCGCTAATGAGCCTGGTTAAGGAGCGTGGGGGCCCTGGGCTACAGGAGATTTTGGGGTCCTACCTACACAAATTACTCTGAGTGCACATCAACTCCAAGGTCTCAGAGTCGCACTGAGTAGCGTAATCAGTAACTGCAGAGGCTCCGCTTTAGAATGGATGGCACAAATCTGAAATGATGAGAGGCCAAGTGTGCATTTCAGAGCTCGCGTCTTTAATAAGCCCCTGCTGCCCAGAGGACGAGTCACCATCTCAAAGCAAGGCTTGAAAAGAAGCCGACTGTAAAGGCCTACAAAATCAGCAGAGGCCATTCTGATATCAGCACAGACCAGCGCTTGCTTGTTGTACTCTTCTGGATGTCTCTGCAGCCAAGTCCGTGATCAGATCCCAGAGTCCCACTTTCCAAATCAGACCACTCACCACTGACACCACAGTTAAATGGTCCAGCCTGTCCTCTCCCATTGAGGATCTCAGCCTGTCCTGTTGGAGGAACGTCACTCACCACCTGCAATTGTGACAACGTCAAGTGAAGCAGCGTCGATGTTTGGGACAATGTCCTGCTAGTTTTCCTCTCTAAGAAACTGTAAGATCTCTGGAGCAGATGGAATGCCTTTAGTGCTTAGGAGTTCATGGAACTGGACAGACAGCTAAGCACTGCACCTCAAACATTAAAAGACAGAGACGTAGTGATAACCACAAACAAAATATGTCAAATGTCCACAGGCTACCAATAACTAAAAAAAAATTCTATATATTGTAGGTGCCCGAGAAGGAGAAGGCAGCGTTCATTAAAGAGGAGTGAAGGAAACCGGAAAACATTTATCACTGCGCACTGTGTTGGACTGCACTGACCGAGGTATTGCTGTTTAACAAAGTAATGAAGTCTGAAGTGGCTGTGTCTGGCGTTCAGGGCTCTGGAGTGCCCCCTGGTGGTCACTATATACATATTGTATTCTCATCATTCTCCTTATGTTCTCAGAGACCGATGGAGGACTGCATGAGATGGTGGTCCTTCCAACAGCTTCTCCCACCTCAGCAGAGGTCTTCTGAAGCCCTGTTGGACTGCCCATTGGGTTCTTGGTCACCAAGGCCCCACTTCCCTGGATTGGCAGGATGGTCATTCCAAACGTCTTCTATTTATTGTTCTTGAGGCCGCTGTGCTCCTGGGATCATTCCAAGCCTTAGAAATGGTTGTTTGATTGTGGAGGTCTACAGAGAGTTCCTTGGACTTTATCACTTGATTTTTATCCTGATATGGGGTTTCTATACACAGGTACTTGTTAGGGTGAGGGTGAGGGTTAGGGTTAATCCCAAGCCTGTTTAAAATGAACTCAGTCTGCCACAGGTTGACTCCAAATTGAGTTCTTGACAAATCTCAAGAGAGTTGAAGCAAACAGGAGGCTCCTGCACTCAATGTGGAGGGCCACAGCAAAGGGTCTGAGTAATTCTAGGATTTATTTTCTATTAAATTTGTAAACCGTTCTGAAAACGTGTCGTCACTTTGTCATGATGTGTTATTGGGTGTAGACCGATGAGCAGAAATGTCAGATCATTCACTTGAAGTGACCCCTAGAGGGGTCGGAGGACATTCTGTATCCACTGTGCTTATTCCTCTCCTCTTTAGGACTTTTCACCAGCTTGTTCTTTGTCTCTGCAGGGTGGCCGTGCTGCACTGACCGGACTGGCTGAAGCTCTGGTGTCCCTCCAAATTAAACACAGCAGTCCCAGGCCGAGGATGTGTGAATGTGGATGGACTCCCCCGAGCTCTGCTTTGGCCTCCACAGCCCCTCAAAGCGCTCACAAGTTTTAATTTGGTGTCATTTCTGGAGGCCCTTGGCTGGGCCGCATTTATTCCCATTAGCTTGGGCCGTTTGCTTGGCTTCTAGCACTTTCCTTTTGATTGCGTCTAAAGTGTGTTACGACTCTGGTGATCTAATGTACTATTTGCATCCAGAGGCTACGGCTTTCGGTAAACACAGTAAATCAAAGATAAAAGTATTAAACGGAAGTGCAACTCTAAATAATTGAACGTCTGCACTCCTTTTCAGCTTTGGTTGCTGCAGATCTTCCTCTGCTTTGTCGTCGTGGAGTCTTTCAAAAGGAATAACTTGATGGAAATCAAAGGTAAAGAGGGTGAAGGTGGCACAACGAAGATGCCCGACGCCATCGTCTTTGGATTCTCCTGTCGGAGACCCTTTTTCTGGGACTTATGAACTGCAGGAAAAGGCTCGAGTCATCAAGAGAAAGCAAACGCCAGTGGGCCGGAGTGAGTGCAGCAATTGTTTCAATGTGGAGGAGCCTGGCTGAGGAGCACAGAGTGATGGCCCTCTGAAAATCAGCCCCAGCCGTTAATTCTGACAAAGATTTACCCTTAAAGGCCGCTAAGGAATAGCGTCGAGGTTTTCTTTCTGCCTTCACTGGACAGCATTAAACCAGAAGCTGTCGCGGCAGACAAAGGGCACAGAAGAGAGATGGGAGCACTGCGGATAGGAGGCCAGTGTGCAGAAGAATCAATTACGTGTATAAAGACGCCTTCATCAATACAGCTGGGTGAATCGCATACAGCTCTGCTGAATGATAGGAAGCCCACCTATGGATAAGCCCCCGTAGAATTCAGCACATACATCCATGGCTAACTGCTGCTCCATCCTGAAAGTGCCTTCCTGTATTAAAGTCCGAGCCGATCTCCTGTGGTGGGACGACCAGTCATTATTTCTTGTTATGTTTCAGCCAGGGTCTCATTTGTGGTTCAGTTATGTCTTTGGTTTATTTCATCATTATGGGGTCTTTCAAATACATATAAGAATATACAAAGAGTTAAGAAAACCGGGGTTACCATCCCGATGGCTCCTGTGTAGAGTTTGCATGTTCTCCCCGTGTCGGTGTGGGAAGCTCCAGTTTTCTCCCACCGTCCAAAGACATGCAGGTTGGGTGGACCGGTGGTGCTAAACTGGTCTCCTTTTGGTGTGGCTGGCACCCGGTCCAGGTGTTGTTCCTGTCTTTCTCCTGATGCTTCACCACACTGCTCTGGAGGGGTGGCTGTGGACAGACGGGGGCTTCAGAAAGCATTGAGGCTCCTTCACATTTCGTTAGACTGCTGCCTCGGGCTACCTCATCACCACCTCATCAGGCAACACTCCACAACCCGGAAGGTCATAGTGGAAAAAGGACTTGAGGGACCTTTGCAGATTTATTAAAATTAAAAAACTGAAATATCTTAATGACCCGAGCAATCTCTTTCCGAGGACCCTTAAAATCTGACTCAGGTGCATTCCATTCTACTGATCATTGTTGAGATGTTTGGAGTCCACCTGATTAGGAAAGGCACCGCTGTCTGTAGAAGGACAACCAGGTGAGCAAACACCAAGCCAGCAGAGGTTTTATTAAAAATAAAAAAGTCAACACTCCCACGGACACAAGTCTTCAAACTCTTCACTCAGTTCTTAGTTGAATCTCCTTAGGCAGCCATTCCGGCGTGAAGTCTTCATGGGCCTGAGCTTCACACCCCTGGAGTTGGGGGATTCCCTGCCATCCTTCTCTGCAGATCCCCTCAAGCTCTGTCAGGTTAGATGGAGACCATTGGTGGTCATCTAATGTCAGGTGTCTCCAAAAATGTTCAATTGGGTTTGTCCGGGCACTGGTTGGGCCACTCAAGCACATTCACCGTGTTGTCCTGTTGGAAGAAGAACCTTCAGCCGGTCTGAGGACCAGAGCATTCTGAACAGGTTCTCATTAAGAATGTGGCTGTACTTTACTCCCTTCAGGTCTCTCTTGACCCAACTAGTCTCCAAGTGACTGATGCTCCTATCTCAATATCTCACCATTGGAATGGCATTGCAATGATGATGAGCTGGGCCTGGTGTCCACCACACATGATGCTTATAACTGAGGCCAAACCATTGAATCTTGGTTTCATTACACCAGAGAAACTTGTTTCACACAGTCTGATTGGTGGACTGCAGTAGTCATGGCTGTCCTTCTGAAAGTTTCTCCAATCTCCACACAGGTTCTCTGGAGCTCAGCTAGAGAGATCACTGGGGTCTTTGGTTATCTCTCTTTCTAAAACCCTTCTACAACAATCACTGATTTTGGCCAGGAGGTCAGCTCTAGGAAGACTTGTGGTTTTCCTGAACTTCTTCCTTTTGGAATTATGGAGGTCACTGGGCTCTGGGGATCCTTCAATGCTGCAGTCTTCTCCAGATCTCCACCTCGACCCAATGCTGTCTCTAAGGTCTGCAGACAATTCCTTCAACCTCACGGCTTGGACTTTGCATACCTGTGGAACCTTCAATAGACAGCTGTGGGCCTTTTCTTATCATTCCAATTGATTGAATTGACCGCTGATGAACTCCAAGCAAGATAGATAGACAGACAGACAGCATGGTCGACATGATTAGATAGAGTGAAAGGCACTACATAATAGATAGATAGATAGAACTTTATTTGTTTCCAAGGAGAACGTTGACCTTTTAAAGAAGCTATTTAAATAAATAAATACATAAATTGATAGATAAATAAATAAATGCACTCACTGGAATGAATGTAAAGTAAGAAAATTCAAAAGAAAGAAAAGTCCTGACTTGGCCAACTCAGTGCCAGGGAGGCGCTATGCAGACGTGTTCCGGTTGGTATGTTGGTTGGGCACCACATGTCTAGTTTTGTTGGTCCACTTCATAAAGAGCCCAAAGGGGCAGGACCACCCGCTGATGCAGCTCTGGCTCGGCTCCAGTTGTGTTAAAAGGAGGAGCGGACGTTCACACTGCAGCTTTGGCATTGCTGGCTCTGGATTCCTGATGTACGACTCCTGCTTTGATGTTTGTTTTTCTGACCCCTGCTTAAGATTGAAGGTTCCTGTTAACTTGTTAGTGGGATTATCGATTTTGTCTGCTTGAGGTTTTCTCTTTTAGGCAAAACTTATTTCAGTTCTTTTCTTTGAACTTTTTAAAACCCCTTTAATTAGAAAGAAACTTTATTTTGGCACCAAAGATTTTACTCTTTCCTTCTCTTCCTTTAGCAGCACATTTGTGATATTTTGCTCCTCCATTTTTGGGCCTAGGAAGGCCACAAGCCTGCCATTTGGGTTTCCTTTATTTAGTCCTGTTTACACAAGGAAATGTGACATTTGCCTTCTCAGTTGCATCTAATAATAGAGAGAAGGAAACAAACAAACAAATACAGACAAGACAGGTAAGGCAAGGCAGTTTGACCCAAAATGGTTACAGGTTACATTTCAAATCTCTACTAGTTCCTTTTTACAAAGTCATATGGCACAAGGAAGAAAGGAATTTCTGGAGCAATTTGTGAAGGAACGACAATCCTTCCTGATTTACTGAAGTTAAGTTTGAAATTTAATGGATGTCTGACATCAGTTGAGATGATTTTCAGTTTCTTTAACGTTGTCCTTTGACACTCATTTACCAAATCATCTACATCAGCCCCAAGAGCTTTAGCTGCATGTGTCGTAATCTGCTGGAGCTTTTTAAAATGTTGGTTTGGGGGTTAAGCTGCCTAAGGTGAGGCCTGTTCACGGGGTCCACTCATACAAAGAAAGCAGGCCTGGCTGCGGGAAATGGTAAAGCCTTTGAGTGATTGATAGAAATGAAAGGCACTATTAGATGGATAGATAGATGGATGGATGGATGGATGTTTGGGGCACACTCCCAACCTCTCTCTCTGCCTAGACAAACTTTCAATAAGCATATTTCAATTTAAAATGGGAAAGGCACTATTTAAATAAAATGCATTATTATTACCAGTAGTTTTTGTATTTGAAAAATATTTACCATTTTGCTGAGATATCATATTTGCTTTATTTGTTGTTGAACTGCATTTTCCATTGCCATGGTGATCCATCCCAGAAACATCATGGAATGAGCAGCATGTGGTGCCACTGGAGTGGCCATTAAAAGGCTGACGTGTGCGTCACTTACTTATTTATTTATTTATTTGAGCGTTGGATAAAAACTGTGCGGGTCTCACATCTCTTTACAGCTAAGCGTCTTCTTGGAATTTGAATTTACTCTGATCCTTCATTTGATTCAAATATTTTAAAATGGACTTTATCTGCAATTGTGAAGATTAAACTGATGAGCACCCAGGCAAGTGGTGCAAAAGTTCTTAAAATAAGAACATTATTAATATTATAAGAGTGGGACATCATGGCGGTTCAGTGTTTATTACTGCAGCCTCACTCATTCAGTGTTCTTAGTTGGAATCCCGAGCCCACGGTGATCCGTGTGGATTTTCCGTTTTCTCCCAGCATACTGTGGTATTTGGCCGGCTTGTCATCCCAGCTAATACCCCAGGCCACCAGATGGAGCCCTCCCTGCAGCATGGAGGTGCCCTGAAAACCAGCAGGGACTCATGGACTTTGTAGTTTTTATCCTCAGCCCTGCTGGGTACCACAGGGGTTTCTTACAAGTCCTGAAGACCATTGAGAAAATTATTGAGGAGTTGGGAGCAGCAGCCAGAGAGCCGTTGGAGAAGGTGAGGGCCGACGTGCGGCGATTTGGTGGGGAGCCTCCCGTGATGACGAATGCGGCGGTACAGGTATGTGAAACCCGTACCGTATATAAAGTAATAGGGACGCAGTGTAATCCGGGCCCGCTTCTAACAAATAGCGGGTGCCAGTACACGGCGTGCCCTACAAAAGACGCCGGTTCGTTAACCGAGTGGACAGAGGAAGGGCTAATCGATCCGGGGCAGCTAGACAATCCTGACTCCCGGAGCGAGGTGGCCCTAAAGACGCCGCCACCAGTGATTTATAAAACTAAAGGGGTGCAGACAGTAAAGGGTCTCTCTTTATCTCATAGAGAGACTCAGACTGTGGACAAACCCCAGATGAAACAGGAGATCTCAAAAATACAACAGAGGTCTCCTGACAAACTAGAAAAGGGCCATAAAAGAGCAAAGGCGGCCGGGGAATTGTCCCCAGCGGAGAAAGGGGCGGAGTCAGAAGTGCCCAGGTGCTTCAAGTCCCGACGAGAGAGACTACCAAGGGGACCGCGGCTGTGTTACGAATGCCGCAGGCCGGGCCACGAGTGGAGAGGTTGTCCTAGGAGGGCAGAAGATCAAAGTAATCATTCTTACACTGTTCCTCCTAAGTTCGCACGGGAGTGCCAACTGCATCGCAGAGGTCCAGCCTTTGGATCACCTTGGGGAAGATGTCCCTCGGGGGACAAAACGCTCTAAACCATGGTTTTTTACTGGGAGAGGAGTACTGTGGTATTTGGATGGCTTGTCATCCCGGCCAATACCTCAGGCCGCCAGATGGAGCCATCCCTTCAGTATGGAGGTGCCAAGAAGACCAGGAGGGACTCATGGACTTTGTAGTTTTAATCCTCAGCCCTGCTGGGTACCACACGGGCCGCAAGAGGGAGCTGCAAGGAGGACCGAAGACTTATTTGTGCCCTTTAACCCGGAAGTTCATCAAAGGAAGAGTGACGGGCTTCCGGGGTGAAGAAAAGAACATTTTACCTGACCCGGAAGTGATACAGAATCACATGGACTGGGGATTGGGAACACTTCCAGGTTAGGGTATATAAAAGGACTGTGGGAGCTCCCAGACGGCGAGCTGAGCAGGGTGGAAGGGTGGCCACCCGTCTGGGAGTTGGAGGATTGTATTATTGTTATTGATGTGTGATTTGTGTGAGTATAATGGAGGAGAGGGTGCTTTGTGCACTGTGGCAATTTAATAAAGTCATCATTTGGACTGGTGTCTGGACTCGTGGACAGGGGTTCAAAGAGAGCGATAGCGCCCCCTATCTGTCACAGTACGTACAAGTGCTCCCGCGATTTCCAAACTGTCCGTGAGGCTCACTCATACACCGTACAAGAAGCACATCGGCAGTGCAGTGCTAAACTCTGTTGCTTCCCTTCCCCGTCTGGGTGTCCTAGCTTTGAATCCCATGCCTAGCCAATGCCCAAGTGGAAGCTGGCATGTTCTCTTCATGTTTTCTCCCACATGTCTCCTAAGGTTCGATTAATCGTTAAGTATAAAGTGGCCCCAGCCAGTGGGCTCAGTGATGGACTGGCACCCTCTGTCTTGCATGCGACCCCCTCAGCCCACCACAAGCCTGAGTTGGATTAAGCAGGTTTAAGATGTGACGTGACAAGATGTGCCTCTCCGACTTTAGTGGCTCCTTTAAGACAGACTTAAGTCACATAACCGGAAGGGCCAGGCCATTTTTCCTGAGTGACCAAACTTCACATATCCAAGTACGGTTTATGGTCCCCTTCTACACCTGCGCTTCCAGAACTATTCTTGATGTGAGAAAAAAAAATAAAACACATTAAGATCCTAAGGAGTCAGGGGCACATTGATGGCAGACCCCCATAAATTGGATGGAAGAAACAAAGAAATTTATTAACATAGTAAGAGACGTCTTGTCTGGTGAGAGTCAAAATGCAGGCGGGCTCAACCTGACAGTGGAACCCTTAAGAAGAAGCGGGGTTTGGGGGGGGCACATGACCCAGAAGTGATGTCACTGGTGCTGCCAGTTGTCAGGTCTGTAAGGGAGAGGGGAGGAGAAGCACCAGGCAACAGCGCCATCTCTCGACTTGGGGTGGAATTACCTTTATATGGGCCCTCAAGTTGTCTCCCATGGGCACCGGTGCCATGCTGGCGCTTTGAGCAGCTGGAGTTCTCCCTCCGTTCGCCTCACAGAGAGGTGGGCCGTTTAAGGTCTTTTGTATTTTTTTTTCCAGGAGGATTTAATGCTCAGTCCTACTCGTTCAAGTGGGGTTGTTATTTCTTGTAGTCGTTTTCCCAGACTGATTGCTTCTTTACAAAATGGCCATTTTGTTCTACTGCTCCACACTAGCTGAGCTTTACCAAGTAAATTCTCTCATTTGTTACAGGGATGTGTCATTCAATTCTGCTTTGCAAAGTTAAACGCGATAACGGAGAAGAGAGGCTGAAAACAAAGCTGTCATTTCTGGAAATAATTTATTGTTTGAAACAAGCAGCTAAAAAGAAGAGATTGCCGTGTGGTGACACTGCACATAATCAGAGTTCATTGTCTCTCATTTAAAGGCAGAGACATTAGAGACTCGCTGACTGATAAGTACACCATCGCCGTTATCGCTCTCGCACTCTCATCAGACGTCCTTTTCAAATGACCGTGTGACAGGAATGTCACGTTAACCGATATGGGGGAACTGCTGGAATGATCCAAAGATAAGGCGCTGCCAGGCCGAGCGGCCCCCTCTCTCTCCTACTGCTAATGTGAGGTCACGCTAATGGGGTCCGCCGCAGCTGAAGGATGAGGCGAGGCCCGAGTCGGGCAGAACTTCCACTTTTACATAAATGAGTTTCATTAGTCATAACTTAAGAACCTGACTACCCGCCAGTGCCTCCTTATTAACAGAAAGCTCACGGCCCACTCACAGTGGCATTCAAATGACCAGAGCTGAAGAGTCCACATAACAGGGGGACGAGGTGAGGGGTCTCTCCACACTCGCCACAGGCCGCTACTCTGTATAGTTGATATTAATGGCTTGCATTCTGAGTTACTTCGTAAAGCGGAGAAGTTCACAGAAGGAACTGGAGTTGGAATGATGGCGGAAACCTGGAGGATCTTCAGAATTAGGAGACCCTTAAAGATGGCGCTTCACACACAGCGTGTGATATCACAAAGAAACATCAGTTACAAACAGAAATGAAAGCAATGCTGACACGCAACTACGCTGCTACCGCTACTAAAAAGAAGAGAATTGGTGACAAAAATAGGCAGTTATGGGACACTTCCAGGGGGTCCTGCATCTTCTGTTGGTGGGCATTGCCTGGCATCGTAACTACCGTGGATTCAGAACGTCTTCAGGCCCCACACTTTAGGCTGCTGTAGATTTCATTTGGCATTTTGGTTCTCCATAGCCCATAATGACAAAGTGACAACATGTTATTAGAAAGGTTTTGATTTAAAATCAAAAACTTAAAACCTCTCATTCCCAGAAGGCTTCAGCACTTTTGCTGTGGCCCTCCATTTTGTGCTCAGATGCCTCCTGTCTGCTTTAATTCTCCTTGACATATATAGTCTATAACTTGGACGACGTTTAGAAAGGCAGACATGTACCTGTGTATTGAAATTCCTACAATTCACACTGCAAGTCACGACAAAGTCCAAGGAACTCTCTGTGGACCTCCATGACCAAGTTGTGGTGAGGCAGAGATCAGGGCAAGGGGATCAACTCATTTCTAAAGCTGTGAGAGCTCCCAGGAGTGCCGTGGCAGTAGATGAAGTTTTGGAACTCTTCCTAAAGCTGGTCATTTGGCCAAACAGAGTGACTGGGCAAGAATGGATTTGGTCAGGGAGATGATCAAGAGCCCAATAGTCCCTCAAAGCTTTAGAAGTCCTCTGTTAAGATGGGGGAACCTCTCATAATGAAGACCATCTGAGAAGCAGCCCATCAGTTAGGTGCTTAGGGTCAACTGGATAGACAGGAGCCACTCTTGAGTAAAAGACATGTGACAGTTTAAAGGACTCTGAGAGCGTGAGGAATACAATTCTCTGGTCTGAAGAGACACAAACTGAACTCTTTGTGCAGAACACCAAGCACTTCGTCTGACGAAGACCAGGAACTAGAATTGAGGGAAGGTTCAATGTGGCCAAATCCAGAGAGGCCCAGAAGAAGACCTGCTCGAGACTGCATGACACCTGTGACGGGGCGATGGTGACCCCAAAGCATATAGCCAAGACAGTGCCAAAGTGGATTTGGGACAAGTCTCTGACTGTCCATGAGTGGCCCACCCATAGCCTCCACAGAACATGTGTGGAGAGAGCTGAAGATGGTGGCTTACAGACACTCCGCGTCCAATTAAAACGGAGCTTGGTAGCCTGTGACTGGCGTGACATGTGAACGGGCGGGCACATGGTCATGAAGAAGCTCACTTGATTGGCATGAGGACTCCTGTCTCTTAGAATGTCAGACTCACACTGAGCCACGACTGTGCAGGAGTAACCTTGAGACATGTCACAAAATACCCAGGTGTGTTTCAACGTGCTTGCTACTTTCTTTCATGCTCATGTAGATAAATTACTGAACACCCCTCGTACCTAGACATGGAAAGACCTAGAAGAAGAAGTCCTGAGAACCTTTAAGAAAACCTCAGTTGAGATAAGCGGACAGCTTAGCTATTAGCTGAACAAACAGACTTGATGGGCTGAATGCTCTCCTCTGTTTGTCACATTTCTTGGGTTCTAAGCGGTGGTGGAGCTGCAGGAGTAGCAGTCTGTTGGCCGTCTTCCTTCCTGTAGTAATTCAGCAAACAGCATTCAGGATCCCGAATTTCACCCTCAAATCCGCCCCCCTCCTCAAGGAGTCCCGTTTTTGGTCGTCACGGACGGCAGGTCTTCCCATCCCACCTCTGACACCAATGTAGCCCTGGTCCTAAACGGATTCTTCGTTCTTCACGTCATTCGTTGAGGTTTCTCTCTACCCTTAGAAGGGCCGCTCGCCGCTGTGACACGAGTTTTCGTTCTTTCATGGCTTGGCGTGTTTTCCACTTTATGATAGAATGCCAGCTCATTCTGTGGGTGGTTCTTCTGCAGACCGATGAAAGATTTCAATTTTCCGATTAATGATTTCTGGACAAACATTGCAGTTCACTAAGCTAAAAGTTAACTAACACATTGTAAAACTGAAAAGTTGTTATCTTCCATCCATCCATTATCCAACCCGCTATATCCTAACTGCAGGGTCATTCAAAATAAAACTCCAAACTCTGTTTCTTACTAAACACAAAGTAAAGCAAACTCTCTTTTACATTGTAAAGTAGACTGACAGGTCTGGTACACATCTGACCACGTACTCATGACCACTGTGCGTATGTCAAACTCAAACCGGGCCGGCCACACTCGCCTCCTCCAACGTTATACGACATGAAATGTGGTCTTTCAAGACCCTCCTATCGTATCTGCTGTCAGACATGAGTTCTCCTCCTGAGCTCTGATAAGGTAAGCAGTAGCACTCCACACCAGACGGGGGCGCAGTTGCTGTTACTGTCTTCCCTGTCCTTGATATTCCTGAAGAACCCTTGGGGGTCACTTCCTTCATTTCCCCAGAAGTCCCACCACCCACAGAAACTGGGCGTTCATTAATGGACCCGAGATGACGGGAGGTGGAGGTCCAAGAAGTGGCAAGGCTGACCCGTTGATTTACATTATTACTCTGCTGTTGTTGTTCCATTAAAACGGTGTCAATGGTGGACGTGCTCCAATTCTCCTCTTGTCTTGTTCCCGCGTGTCACCCATGCTTAGAAACATGAAGACATATTAGGCAAGAAACTAAATTCTGGTGAAGTCAGTAATGGAGAAGTTTACTCCAGCTGTCCTTCAGGGACCACCCTGTTACAGTCTCTCGGTCTTGCAGATTCACAAGATCAGACCGTATCTGACCGAGGATGCAGGACAAATTCTGGTCCAGGCTTTGGTCTTCTCACATCTGGACAAGTGCAAGTCTCAGCTGATTGGAGTCCCAGCAAGTGTCACCAAGCTGCTACCGACGATTCAAACTGCAGTGGCACATCTGGTGCTCGGGCACACGTCACGCCTCTTTTCAGATCGCTACATTGACCTCCCGTTGCACCACATTAAGTTCAAATCCCTGATGGCTGCCTACAGAGTAGTCAATGGGCCAGCACCTCCTGTATAAGGAGACACTTGTGAGGTCCTCTGCTCCTTCTCAACCACTCAGGTCTCCTTCTCAATCTCACTCTAGACTCTCTTTATGTCCGAGCTGGTGGAACAAGTGGCCCACCTCATTTCAAAACTCTTCAGAAGTGCTTGAAGACCCCCTTGTGTGGCGAATTTCTGTCTGACTGATGCTAGCCGTTGGGTTTTGAAATCTGGGAAGTGTAACTCACTTGCATTTCGCTCTGAGCTCCTCACTTGGGCTGATCAATTTTGTCACCTTGTCCCCAAACTGATGTGACTCAATTATGTTGACCTCTTTTGTAAGTCACTACGCAAACACATGTAAATATAATGGGACTTCAAGAATTTGCACTGTAACGCACTACACTATTTTGTTATCATCATAACTACCTGCGCTGCTCATCTAAGATGGCTGTAAATGTAAATACCTAACATGGACCTCAGCATTAACGTTTGTAGTACACCGTCTGTTGGAATGTATTTTGTAATGCACGTAGTAATAAAATGCATTGCATTTGTCATTCCAACAGACGGCGCATCACAAACATTTGTAGTAACGAAAGGCTAATTTATGTCATTTTCTAACCTGTTGAATCCAGATGGGGTCATGGGGGGGTGCTGAAGTCTATCACAGCTAGCATAGGGTGCAAGGCGAGAACAAACCCTCAGCAGGTCATTAGTCCACACACCCTTCAAGGCCATTTTGGCATTACCAATTCACATGTCGAGGAGACACTCCATGCAGGGAGTACCCGGGACGTGAACCCCAATCTCCACACTGCAGAGCAGCAGTGCCAAGACTGAACCACCATGTCACTCCATAACAAAGATTGCAGTTGTCATTCCAACAGATGGCACATCCCAGATGTTACCCGTTTTTCTGAATGTCCTAGAGCAGACGTTGCAACTGGACAGACGCACAGACAGACGGACACTTGTCCTTTTGTTCAGGTGGATTAGATTACAGAAACGTGTGAATGTGTAGGGTGTTGTTACTTAATAATAAGATAAAGTGTGCCATACGAGAACTGATTGAACGTGCGACTGTGGGGACAAGCAGCAGACGTGAAAGAGTAAACGCAATGCACTACAACAGATCAACTGTCTTGTGAACAAAGCGTCTTCTCTCTGAAAGCCGTCGATACGGTAAACGTTGAAATCGCTGTGCTTAATTTAAAGACACCTCACTAGTCAAAGGGCGGTAAGGCGGTGGGCCGGGCAGGCGTTACGCCGTGGATTTTGTCGCTGATGCGGTTATATTAGGGACATGATGAAGTGCTACAGCTAAAGTCAGCGACCAGCGCACACGGACTTGCTCTTCGCTCTTCTCCCCAAAGTATCCATTAGTTTGCTACTTAATGCCCAAAGTCATTCAATGCTTTGTATTATTTGGGATGTGATGTATCGTTGGCTTGTAAGATAATAAAAATAATGCCGCGAGGCACATTTTGCACTGGAGTAACTGCTTCATTTGAGCAGCACAATGAGCAACGTCCCCTGGGCGCACATCACATATTTATTTTAAAGTAGAGAAAATAAAAAGAAAAGAAAAGAAAGGGAAAAGAAACGAGATCCTTATTTAATAAGCATGCTCTGCTGGCCTATGCAAAATTCCATGCCCACGGGTTTATTCTCTGGGCGATTCCTGCAGCGTGTGGCAGTGGCAGCAGGAGAATTCCCTTCACTTCAGGAAGTCAGGCCAGCAGACAACTCCATCCATCCACTTTCTAAACCCACGTATCCAGAGCGGGGCCGTTTACTTGGAATTCTTTCTTATTCCACATTATAACTCTCAGGAATTCTGGAAATTACAACAGAAAAAAAGAAAGAGAGGCTGAGAACGCGGCCACATCAAACGTTTGCCGCCCACACCTTGAATTATTTTGCACCAAAGCTCTGCGACTCTTTGAATTTGTCAAAATAAAGAGGCAATCGTTTGACTTATTTAAAGTAAATGAAAGATTTTGTGATCTCATCAAGCAATTTTACATTCAGTGATTAGCCTGAGCTGCAGATCTGTTCACAGGGCTCTGTGCCTGCCCTCGGTGTAAGGCGCTATATAGAATGGAGCCGTGGTGTGTTGTAGAGTATGATTCACGCTCATCCTCTGTCCACAAGTCTTCAGGCCCTCCACACAGCCTGACGTGTGTTATGGTGCGGCCTTACGCTAATTCAATATTCAAATTCATGTTCTCCCTCAATACCCCAGCAGCCATCTGGCGGTCAATTAAACAGAACCTTTCACATCCACCTCTCCGTCACATGGTGCCTTCATCATGCAGAAGCTTACCTAACGACGTATCTGCAGGTCATACACTACCTTTATCATCTGTCATAGAGTATCTTGCTACATATTTTATAGTGCCTTTCACATCTGCAATGTCTTCACTTTTAAGTGTCATATGTCGCAGCCTTACACTAAAATTGTTAAAATGCATCTTCTCCCTCAATGACGCAGAATGATAACTGACCCTTTTATAGGACCTTTCACCTCCGTCTATTCATTATATAGTGCCTTTCACATCTATCTAACATCATATCATATAGTGCCTTTCCTACCTATCTATCATATAGTGCTTTTACCTATCTTACTATATATTATTAAGTGCCTTTCATATCTACAGTGTCTTATGGGGGTCTTCACTTTTTACACAGGTCACTCTCCTGCAGCCTTACACTAAAATCGACTCAATCCAATCCCCCAGAGTGGAAACAGGACTTCAGGAGTTTATTAAAACTAAAAAATGGGCCTGTACTATCCCATTGGCTCAGGTATCGAGACCCCCAACTCAGTACTTCATTGAAGCCCCATTGGCGGCCATCGGGTCTTGTATTCTTCTGTGGTCCGACACGACAAGCTTGACACGCCTGCATTTGGGTGTTTCTCCTCTCAAGCTCTCCGTCAGGCTGGGTGGAGACCACCGCAGGGCAGCGGTTTTCAGGTTTCTCCAGAGGGGTCTAACTGGGTTCCAATCCAAGCCCTGGCTGGGTCACTTGAGGACATTCATAGAGTGCTTTCTTAAGCCACTGCTGTGCTGTCGTTCCTTTTAGCTGCTGGAAGATGAATGTTTGTCCCGGTCGGAGATCCAGAAAGCTCGGAGCAGGTTTTCATTAAGGTGATCACTGCACTTTGCTCCGTTCAGCTTTATCCCACCCCTGCCTTGCCCCCCAGTGCCCGCTGCTGCCACCACATTGCCTCACCGCCGGGCTGATGTTACACAAGTGATGAGCGGTGCCTCGTATCCTCCAGACGTGATGCTCATCTTGGTTCCATCAGACCACAGAATCGCATTTCTTACAGCTTGAGAGTCGGCCTACTGCCAACAGGCATCGGCTCAGGACAGCCCACCCTTAGGATAAGCTGGACCCCCAAAGTGTTAGGTCAGGTTAATCTACAGCCGATCTGACACAAGTGCATTGGGGTCGGTATGAAGGTGCAATACCAAAGCTGATTCAAGAGATGGCGCTGTCTCTACTGCCTTGTCCCGTCTTTCCTTCAGAACAAGTGATGTCCCTTCCGCCACATCCAGTCCAGAAGATCCCGCAAAGCCAGACGTTGAGTGAAAGACATGAAACTCAACAGAAGCATCGACTGAAGACGTCACCACAGTCTCCTTTTGAGGTTTCGCCATCAGGTGCCCCAGCCCTTCCCCTGCCATCTGCCAGGCGTCTCTTACAGTTTGAGGGGCCTTCAGGTGCCTTTTTGAATTTCAGCACGTTGTTCAACAGGGGGGCAGTCCCGTGGCGGAGTGTCCACGGTCACCGGCAGAGCGCTGCGCTGTGAGTGTTCCAATTACCCATAAGCCTTGGCGAATGCGTCGTATCGCGTCAGTGTCCATCCAACAACAGCAACCATTTATTTCTTGTAGAGCCTAAAAATGACACAAGGGGGTCCCAATGGGCTTCACTTAACAGGCCCGGTTTTGACAGTAGCCATGACTCCCCTAGCTGCTGCATTACGCGTATTTCAAATTGCCTTTACTGTTTGATTTATTTGACACAACTCTTCTGGTTAATTATGTTCTTCTACCGCCTGAAGTAAATCATTACCTTTGTGATGAACACCCTGAATTAGTGCGGCTTATGCTAATTATTCATTTTTGCTATTGTATTTTTGTCATCTGTTATGAGGAGACATGCAAGTACAAATTTCAGTGCAGAGTGGAAACGAGTTGATAAAGTCAGTGTGACCAGAAATGAAACGCAACTCCCTGAAGGTGTGATGTGCCCGCTGCTGACCACCGTGCCACTTCTGTGCCACCTCTTCTCAGCCTACTGGAAACTTCAAATGGCAAACACTAAGGCAGGGGAGTCAAACTCCAGTCCTGGAGGGCCGCAGTGGCTGCAGGTTTTCATTCTAACCATCTTCTTAATCAGTGACCAGTTTTTGCTGCTAATTACTTCTTTTAATTAACTTGACTCAGGCCCTTTAGTTGTTTCTTTTTCCTTAACTAGCAGCCAAACAATGAGACACAAAACAAGCCGCCACATCGCACAATATGTGAAAATAAAGAAATATGAAGGTCTCAGTAAGATCGATCTCTCAACTCACCAAAACACTTTGACGATGTTCTTATGAAAAACAGAAAATTAACAGTTTTGGAAATGTCTGCTGTGGCAGAACGAGAGCAGCAACAAGCTGTGGAATTAAATAACGGGGTTTAATTAACAGCAAGAATTGGCTTCTCATTAAGAAACTGGTTGGAGTTTGAAGCCCCAGTTTAGCTGGTCATCTGTTGGCTCGTTTCACGTCCAATTTCTGTTTGGCTGTCATTTTAATGAGGAAATGAATCAATTCAGAGGACTGAATCTTTAAAAACAGGGCTATTAAAATGTGAATTAGCGGTGAAAACAGGTCACTGATTAGGAAAAGGGTTAGAATGAAAACCTGTAGCCGCTGCAGCCCTCCAGGCCTGGAGTTCAACACCCGTGAACTAAGACATCAAATCGCAGCGTCTGCTGATAACTCTGAGAGGCGAGGAGCAGAAGTGCAAGAAACACCTGTTGGCGTGTCACTCCCTTCCAAAAGCTGCTGCCAAATGGTCGCCTTTGGCAGTGCAGGGTTTACGTATAAGCTACACAAGCTATAGCTTAGGGCCCCCAAAACAAATTGTCCGAGTGAGCAATTGTCATTTATACTTATAAAGGGCCCCATGTCTCAAATAGCTTAGGGCCTTATCAAGTCTAAATCCGGCACTGGCCTTCGGTGGCCTGCTGCACAAGCGCAAAGCCAAACGTTTCTGGTAACTTGAAAGTCAAAGTTTTCTAAGACACAGAAAACAGAAATAAATAAGCAAACCAACCAACCAAACCAAACCCCGTGGCCACTTTGCCTTCCAGCTAATTTCGCATTTTGTGCTCCTGTCTGACTTGCGCCGACGCGCTGTTAACGATTGGCTCCTGGGAATCCGAGCAAAGCTTCTCTGAAGTTACATCGACTGAGGGGGCAATTTAATTACACGAGAAAATGCCGCACAGAATGAAATGAAACCAATAGCTGGAGCACAATTAATATTTAAAACAAAAAAAAAAAAAAAATCAATTCGGCTCTAAGCTGGGGGATGTAGTGAAAGAAAAAAAAAACACTAACGTGCGCGCCACCACCGCCGAGGAGATTAATGAAGTACGCGCAAAGTGACAAGACGAGAATCCAAAAGTCAGTGAAGCAGCCACCCAGGAGGGAGCAATGAAGTTCTGCACTGCACCCCCCCGCCCCACCGGTCCGCGGCTTGGATGTTTGACTAAGAGCAGCTGCTCAAAGGCGTTATTGATGAGCCGCTGCCGCAGCTTTTCGGGGCTTGAAGACCGAGAGAGAGAGAGACGCGCGCACGCACACGAGCTAAAAGTATATTAATCTTCCTCGGAGTCCGACAGGCCTACAAACCGCCTGGCCATTATGTTCAAGGGCCTCATTTGAAAACACAAATCAATGCGCCCCTCTTCTTAATTTGTTTTTGTCTGTTTTCTGTGGGCGCGTGTGCGTGTGCGTGTGCGTGAGCTAGAGCGGGCGTGTGCGCGAGCGAGCGCGCGCGTGCATAAAGGCCCTTCGATTACAGTGATTAGAAAGAAGGAAGAAAAGCAAAAGGAAGAAAAGCTAGCAAATGAATCTAAAAACACCCACACGTACGGGCACCTTTTATTTAAGCTTAATGGGGGTCTCTCTTTTTTTTTCCCTCTCTTATCTTTTTTAAACATACCCTTACTTTATTTTTCACCCTTTGCACCACTAATAATGCACTACAAAGGATGTCCTGGGAAAATGAAGTGCTGACATGAAAAATACATGTGGTGTATTTTCTGCTGTCTGTCGTTTTATTATCATTATGTGGTAGAAGTGATTTAATAGGCACCAGTGTATTGAAGTGAAAAAAAAAAAAAAAAAGATGAGATGTGGGACCCCGGTTGGTTCTGCAGGGTGGTGTAATAGGAAACTGTAATGAGTTCTGTCAGTGGCGGCCTTCAAGCCATTAAAGTGCTGTCAAGACTTATGGTGTGGAGGCAGGGAATGGCGCTCACCACACTGTGTATATGACATTTGGGGTAATTAGAACTACAGGATTGTGATCAGATATCAAATAATAACTCCTCTGATAAAGGGGTCTTGGTATCAGAAACATTCACATTTATTTAGCCACTCCATCTCTGTGGCTCTCTCTGTCATTTTATCAAAGAAAATACATAAACGTGGGAAAAAGAAAAACTCCTTCTGACGCTTTACTTAGACGGAGAGATACACAGGGAAGGCGCTGTAAAAGAGTCACAAGTGAAAGGCACTATATGACAAATAGAAGTGAACGGCACTATAGGACAGAGACTGTCAAACATACACGCCTGACAATCGCCCTCCAAGCTCTTCTCAGGTATGTGATGCCCCTCACTCTGGGCTAAGAGGGGCGCTGCTGCTAACTGTCTTGTCATTTTCTTCCTTCACATGCGCCAAGGAACCGCCCAATGAGGGCAACTGACTCCGCCCCTTCCTGTCCCTGGGCTATAAAAGTGAAAGGACGTGGGATGAGGAGTCACTTCTAACGAGTCAACGCCAGCACTAAGGCAGACCAGAGAGATCTGATCAACTGCAGCCACTTTATCTTTGCATGGCGAGTGTTTTGCTTCCTGTTTATGCCAACATGCATTTGTTTTGAACTAAAAGTAAATTTGGTGGCACCCCGAGAATTCTTCCTGCCTGTTATTCTCTTGGGCAACCACGATAGATAGATAGATAGATAGATAGATAGATAGATAGATAGATAGATAACGTAGCGTAGTTGGCTAGATGGATATGAAAGGCACTATAGGATAAATGTTATGAACTAGAATTCCAAAAACACTTGCAAAAATGCCCCCTAGAGGGGAATATCACTGTCCATTATTAACAACAACACATTTATTTCTAGAGCTCATTTTCATACAAATGATGGAGCCCAAAGTGCTTTACATAATGAAGAAAGAGAAAAAAGACAAAGTAAATAAGAAAACAGAATTAGGGAACACTAATTAGCACAGAGTTAAAGTAAGGTCTGATAGCCAGGGAGGACAATAAAAAAAAAAACTTCCAGATGGCCGAAGAAAAAAACTAAAATCTGCAGGGGTTCTGAGGCCACGAGACCACCCAGCCTCCTCTAGGCATTCTGCCTAACATCAATGACCTCAATCAGTCCTCATGGCTTTCAGGGTTCACATGGAAGGACTTGATGATGATGGCCATGAATTTCACTGCGTGTTGCCCTGTATAAAATATGCATGTGACAAATAAAATACTGAATCTTGAACCTTCTGGCCTCCAACCCATCAATGGAGGGACAGATCGCCACCACAGAAAACCAGAGAAAGAACAGAAGAGAAAGTAGGGGTTGGTACGGATTATGGAGCCACCAGGAATGAGAATGATAATTAAATGCATATACAGAGCATCAGGTGTCACATGCGGCTGGGGGTGGAGCCTAGCCGGGACACCCAGGAGGACCGGAGGAGGGCTTGTGCCTCCTCCAGACCACGAGGGGGCGACCGCCCTGGTTATGTTGGTGGCCTCGGGTAGCGGCCTTGAAAGCCCAACCCTGTAGGGGCCCGTGGTCACTGCCAGGTGGCGCCCCGGTGCCTGAAGAACCCTGGAGGAAGAAGAATAGGGACACCCGGGGAACTTTCAGGTGCACAGCCGGCACTTCCGCCACACGGGGGCGTGTCCATGGAGGAGTGCCGGGAAGCAGCTGGAGCCCATCCGGGTTGGTATAAAAGGGTGCCGGCTCCCTGCGTTCGAGAGCAGAAGTCGGGTGGAAGAGGACGGAGCTGGAGAGAGGACTGGAGGTGGCCAGAAGAAAGGCACAAAAGACTGTGAAAGGCCCGGACTTTTGGGGGGTCGGTGCTGGAGGCACTGGGACGTGCACTAAAGTTTGTAAATATTGTATATAGCGGTGGTCTTAATAAACGTGTGTTGGGGGAACGAACGATGTCCGTCTGTCTGTGTCCGGGACCCGTTCCACACAGGATTAAACTAAAATGAAGCTGTGAGAAAGTCATTTTAAAATAATGAGTTTTTAGCAGTTTGTGTTAAAAGTGCTCCACTGTATTAGCCTGGTGAATTTCTATCGGTAAACTCGTATTCCAGATTTTAGGTGCATAACAGCAGAAGGCTGCCTCACCACATAATTAAAAAGATGAATTTTTCATAAAAAACGACCCCTTTCACAAGAGTGAAGCTTCACAGGAGCTCAAAAGGCAAAAAGGAGTTGCTTGTAACCTAAAAGTCAATCCAAGCAAACAAGTCCCAATACGGATATTCAAGGAATGGTCAGATTTGGAGCAATGCGGTCAAAAATTCAATGAATCACAAAAGCACAGAACTAAATAAAGATACCGCCACCAAACTACCAAAGATATTTTGGAATGACCCACCAGGAACCGTGGAAGACCCTCGTCATGTTTAGAGGGGAGGGCGGTTCCTGGCGGTGATTGACAGGTGGCCCCGCCTCTTTGAGAACCACCAGCAAAACAACACATGGAACGTAACACAGGCTGTCTACATAAAGTACTGTACTTAGTTAAATTCATAAATAAAGAATAAAGAATACAAAAGTAAAGTTAACATAAATTAAAGAATCAAAAATGAACACAATAGACAGAACACAAGAATTTGAACCCCAGCTAAAGGAGGAAATCTGTCTGAAATATAACAATAGGTAGATGGGTGTGAAGGGGGCTGTATAAGAAACAGATATGCTGTGTTGAGGTGGGCCGGGGAGACACCCAGGTCATTGTCTTTCTCTCTCCATCGTTCCTAGCCCTTGTACAATAGTAAGAGATCTGTAGGCAAATGGAGACCTTCGGGGTGCCAATACCCCCCCACCACACTCCTCCAAATCACAACACTCTGGGTTCGGGGTCTTTAACATACTCCTAAAGCCCCCATCATCCTGTACTACTTCAGATTTGTCCAACCTTTCCGATTATTGGAAAACCAAACTGAATTGAGGCTTTCTTTAAATATTTTGCACAGATAGGACGCCATCCCATTATGTTTGGCATCGAGCTTGATAGTGCTTGGAACAAAACACTTAAAGATAAAGAAAAGCTAATGGAGAGATGAGAAGGATACGACGTACCCCAATGGTTTAAATGAAAAGTAGTTTGACGGCCGGATTTCACTGCCTCCGAGTGGTTTATGATTTAGAGTTCAAACTAGGGATACGCAGTGGAGATCAACTACAGACATTCCTGAAACCTAATTGTATTTAAGTTTTAAATGGGGGGGCAGAGTGCCCAGGCTGTGCCTACAGACCCTGTCCCCTACCCTAACACCCACCTCAGAGCCCATAGGGTTCACTTTGAAATTCCAGACCCTTCAAGCTTCACACTAAGTGATGAAGATTGAACAGGTTTATTGATCTGCTGTAGGCTTGACCTCCCTCTTGTCCTTCACATCCCTAAGTCCTAACGTTTCCTTTTAATAGGACCCCGGCTGATCTTTGGAATTAAGGACTGGACACGAAGGACCCAGACTTCCGCGATGGGACTTCAACAGTTTTGGTTATCTGCTTTAGACCTGGAGCTCCTATCACCCCTTCAGTGATTCCCCCTAGGCTGACACCCACACCAAATGCTGAGCCCCACCTTGAAATTCCCAATGTTTGGACCGAACACCTAGAGATGACGATTTAGCAGGTTTGGTCACCTCTTCTAGGCCTGCCTGACAGCCCCATCACCCTGATCATCTTCTCTTTAACTCTGCTTTAGCTTTTAAGGATACACCCATGTTGACAACTTCACCAACCTCTGGGCCCACAAAGTTCACCATGAAATTCCAACCTCCTGGCCTTTGGATCCTTAAGGTCCATGCCTCAATTCCAGACTCAGCATCTGGTGATGAGGTTAACAGGTCTGGCTCCCCGTTGTAGGCCTGAAGCCCCTGTCATCCCATAGGTCTCATCCTTAACCCTACTTTATCCTTTGATCATACCCCTAGGTAGACAACCCCACCAATCTCGGGACCCATAAGCGTCACCTCAGAACACCAGATGTCTGCACCCAACATCTCCGTTGTGTTTTGGGGGTCAGGGAAAGGCATCTGAGTGGGTAGCCACTACCAGCTGGCACATGCAGTGACGGGATTGCCATTTAAACAAACAGTACACCCTTCTGGGTTCTGCCAGTCACTGTACCAACAAGCCAGCCATCACGTCCAGCACCGTCCCGTCTCTCAAAGCTACTTTGCCTCAAAATAAATGAATCACAGGCTCACCCTGGCCTGTTTGCCAGTCTCATCTTGGATGACTTGTGTATTAATGGAGTGTCACTGTTTATGGCGAACAGCAGCAGTGTCATCGTCGCTAGGTGGCCTTATTGCAATAAGAGTACACGACTGCAAATAGTCTTTGTATCTTGGAAAAAACCCGTTCTGTTTTCCGAATGTATAGCCACACCTTACGAGATCTGGATATAGCGCCTCACCAGACACTTAATGGCTTCCAGCACGGCATGAATGATGGAGTGAAGCCTGGCCGAGATATTCCAGATCTGATGACGAAGGGACAACAAGTGACTGATATAAACTGCCAAAAAAAAGTTCTTCAGTACGTATCGTTGGCCTCATTTTCAAATGAACTAAAATACAGTCTGAGCGTCAGTCACCACTTTTGAGCTGTCATACGCTTGTCACGTCAACGCACATTCTAATAACGGCTGGCCGATAGGAATTATTTTGGGCAGAGTCGTCATGTAGGAGCTTTGGCTGCATTTCCCTACTTGATCGAGGGTGTCATCGTTTCTCAGTTTCTCTGAAATGTTGCGTACGTGTGGGTCAGAGTGGCCCTAAATAATACTAATAATTCTTTACAATTATATAGCAGAAGTGAACCCACGATCTCCGGATTGCGAGGTACAGACACACGCTCCCCGGTAAGAGTTTTGATTTTTATCAATCTGTACGTTTTGTGTAAAGTTGCCTACTCACATTTCAAGCCTTGTTTTGTGCGTACATAAGCTTAATAAACGAGACCCCTGGCCTGTTCCTGCTGCTGCTCCCGTGACTCCGACTCAGGTGTGCTCAGGTGGACTACACGGCGTCATTCTCTGTTGACCAGAATCCTTGAGTTTATTCTCCAAAATGTGAATACTTGGGTTAAGGAATGCGAGCGGTCCATTGTTTGAAGACAGGCGATACTCTTCATTCACTCATTTCTCTATCTTTGGTACAACAAACGTATGTGAAGGAAGGAAGACCACGGAGAAAGAAAAGGATCCTGCCAGCCACTGAAGATGCATTCTGCTGCCACAGCAGCTGGTGTGGGGCAGGCGCGCTCCATGGCGGTATTCATGTGTAAATTTTCTTTGATTAAATAAAACAACAGCTCCGAGATTGTGAAGCTGTGTGTGCACAGAGTCAGGCCTGGGCGTGAATGTAAATTGCTTCATTATTGGCTGGCTCTATGCACACTGGCAAGCTGCAGGACACTTGTGACATAACCATTATATTCCAATTTCTCACAGTGTTGCTCGAACAGAAAGCTAATGCCAGGCATTTTGTTCTTCCCTTTCACTTTTTTTGAAATCTTTGTTTCATTTCATGTCCCCAGTGTGGCTGCACTGAAAGAATCAGCAGGAGTGAGTAAAAGGCTTTATATATTTTTTAATTGCTTTGAAATGTATCCAGTGTGCTATCTTCTAAATCTCAGTGCTGAAGGCGGTCTTGTTTCCTGAGGGGTTGAGGGGACGCAAAAGAAAAGCGAAAACTTTGAGGGGTTTTGTGCCAAATGAGAATGAGGGAAGGGCCAATGTGCTTACTAGGCATGGCGCACGTCACTTGGGGATGTCCTGTTCTTCTTAATAAATGGCTCAGGACCCTTCAGATACTTCACATGCTGTGGCTATTTGATGGGCAGGACCTTCAACTTGTATATCCTGCCACAAATGACCAAAATGAGGCCTACCCCCCAAATCCCAAATCTAGGCTTCGGCCTACACTGGCACAAGCGAAGGGAAAGCCAGGAATTAAAATAATGCTAAATAAGCTCCTTAAAAGGAGAGAGAAACCATGAAACCTCTGACTCTTTACAAAATATCAAAAGCTTTGTCACAGAAAAGAGTCTCAATTGGCACCAGCCACCCTAATCCAGGATGTTCATAAGAAAAGTAAAGTAACGATTGGCTTCATGAGGCAGAGGCATGTCATAAATGAGATGAATGCATCAGGTAATTCAAATATTAAAATGTGTGCTTCACTTTCAAGATTCTCAACTGTAACAGAAATGTGTCATTTGTCACCCTCTTACAGAGGTCCATAGAGGGCTAAGTCGCAATACCCAAATATCTGTCCTCGCTGGCCTTGAAATTGTCTGAAACCTGTTTATGTTTGTCACTTCAAACCTTCTGGGAGCGACTCTCAAAGGACTAGGACCACCGGTAAAGAATCGAAAATCCAAAATCTGATGAAACCTGTGATCAGCAACCTGAAAGTGCCACAAAACGACACTCCGTATGCCTCAATTACCGGTTTTCTGAAAGGAGTAACTTTGACCCCTTGTACCCCATGTAGGGTCTTTTGACGTGACCTGCGTAACTTCAAGTCCTTCTGATCATTTTGTTGAAGACACTGATTGGTTTACTTTATCATAAAGGTGTCCTTATCTGCAAAAAATGGACTGAAAATGAGATTTTTATGGGCCTAGAGCAGGGGTCCCCATCTCCAGTCCAGTGGCTGCAGGTTTTCATTCTCACCCTTTTCTTAATCAGTGACCTGTTTTTCCTGCTAATTAACTTCTTTTGGATTCCTTTTACTTGACCTGCTCTTGAAGACTCAGACCCCTCAATTGTTTCTTTTTCCTTAATTAGCAGCCAAACAATGAGATACAAAATGAACCAAAACAGGACCAGCAAACTGTGACCGTCATACAATATCCGAAAATAAAGAAAGGTGAAGGTCTCAGGAATGCTGATCTGCACAGATCCACAAGACATTTGAACAGAAAAGAGAAAATCGTCAATTTCAGAAATGTCTGCCATTGCACAATGAGAGCAGCAACAAGCCATGGAAATAAAGAGCGGCTTTAAATAAAGACAAGAATCGGCGCCTAATTAAGCAATGGGTTGGAGTGAATTTGGTTGGAGTTTGAGGCCCTGACTTAGGTGGTCTTCTGTTGGCTCCCTCACTTCACATTTCAATTCTGCTTGGGTGCCAATTAAGGAAAAAAATGAAGAAATTCAGAGGAACAAATTTTTAAAAAAGTCCATTAAAATGAATGGAAAAGAGTTAATTAGGAGCAAAATCAATGAAAAAAAGGGTTAGAATGAAAACCTGCAGCCCTCCAGGACCGGAGTTGGGGAACCCTGGCTTGATGTCCTGCATAAGGAGACATCAAGATGATGAGATGAGTCATGAGACACCAGAACAAAAAAAACTGAAGTGATTTCAATTCTTATGAACAAATAAAGTGAAAAGATGTTATATATCCATTCAAAGTTATGTGCATTTTAGGCTTTATTGCTGTATTTGTTACTTTTGACGTACTTTTCATTTCTATATTGCATACAGCATGTCCATGTGTCTTTTTTCTACCACTAACCCAGTCCAGGTCACAGGGGCAGCAATCTCAAGGTGCCCAGACGTCCCTTTGCCCCGCCACCTCCTTCCGAGACATTCCCAGGCCAGATGAGACTTCAGATCTCTGGATGTGCCCTGAGGCCTCCTCCCTGTTGGACATGCCTGAAACACCACGCCAGAGAGGCGTCCAGGAGGCACCCTAATCAGATGACGAGTTCTTTCAGTCACTACCCACAGCTCGTGACCACAGGTGAGGACAGGGCACTAGATCGACCGGTAAATTGAGAGCCTTGCCTTACACCACTGACGGGTACAGCACCTCCATAGCCGCAGAACAAACTGCGTCCTGCAGTCAAAGTCGCCACATATTATAACTAGGGTTGGAGTGAGTCATCATTAAAATGTTGGGAACAGAATGAATTCTTTCCGTTGCAGAGTCCTCGTTTGCGGAGGGAGGAATATAAACACTAATAAGGATAACGGAATTTATCTCTTGGACAAATGACATGGAGGGATTCTGACAGCCAGAATTTCAAACGTTTACACCATTCGTCATTCCCATAGATGAGCAGACCTGGCCAGTCTTTCTCCCCCATCACAGTGGGTCGCTGACTGCTCAAATAAGACGAAATCTGTCCAGCATTAAAACCGTGTCTGGCATATCAGGTGCTATCCAGCTCTCCGTAAAGCACAAAATGCCACCGTACTTTTATGCTCCATGGCCCACTATAAGCACAGGCACTTGATCCAGTGATCGAACATTTCTCATTGCAGTAGATTGTAGACTAAGTTCTAAAACCTCTTCACTGCGCTTTTACTCTCACGCCAGCACGTCACCCTCTCTGTCTGTGGAGAAGCCTCTCCTGTGGTAAAGTGGGACCGAGCTGCTCAGGCGCTCGTAATCGCAGTGCAAGCAGCTGATTGCTCGAGTATTTAAAACGCCCCACTTCATGGTCTCTCACTGTTCCAAGTCTTGCAGACATAAGGCATCCTTCGGGTCCTCTTCACGACTCCATCCAAATTAGCAGGACATTTGAAGGGCAGTCAAGACAAGCCTGAGTTTGCATACGTTGCAGTTTTGCAGTAAACACAAAATCCATTTTTCTGATTTCTAGTGGCTAATATCAGTGACAAGTCAGATCAATTCAAATTTTATACAAGACCAGTAACTAGTAAATAAGTTCAGAAAACCAGTGAGAAATGCAGAGCTTCTATAAAACTAATGAAAATGAATACTTCTAAAAACACTCTCCAGTGCCATAAAGTTCAAAAAGTGACTGGACGGCGTTTCAGCGTAGATGGATGAAAAGAGATTTTTGTAAACCCTGACCCCATCGTGCTCACTAAGATGGCCTTTCCCTGTTCGGATCCTCCTCATCCCTGACTGGTCACCTGTAACACCTGATAAAAACATCAGCAGACACAGAGGAGTTTTACTTTCCATGGGGTCTGTTGTGCTGCTTACTTGTGTGCTTCTTAATTGTGTTTTGTGCAGTCGGAATGCCACGTACATGGACAAAAGGCAAATCAGTTACCAGACACCAGAGTTTTGGAATAAATCCTATTGCTGTTTAATAAGGAGGGCGCTTTCTGCCACAAAATAAATAACAAGGGAGAAGAACCCAACTGCAGAGCTGCTCTACAAGCTTACAGCAGAGGTTTCATGGTGGTAGTGACATCACAATACAATACAATTTATTTTTGTATAGTAGCCCAAAATCACACAGGAAGTGCCGCAATGGGCTTTAACAGGCCCTGCCTTTTGACAGCCCCCCAGCCTTGACTCTCTGAGAAGACAAGGAAAAACCTTGTAGGGAAAAATGGAAGAAACCTCGGGAAAGGCAGTTCAAAGAGAGACCCCTTTCCAGGTAGGTTGGGTGTGCAGTGGGTGTCAAAAGAAGGGGGTCAATACAATACAATACACAGAACAGAACAAATCCTTAATACAGCATAATAATAAAATTTTAGAAGTACGGTTTAACAGTAGATGATATGACATAATAGGTTTGGATATTTTTAGAGTCCTGGAGACCTCATCCATCTAGCTGCCTCCCCATTTGGCCATGCCACGGCTGAAACGTTGTCTCATGAAAGGACCCTCTTTCCCATGATTCCTGTGATCCTCCATCAGGGATGACTTTACCTTAGGCAGGCAAACAACTTGGCAGGTGGGCCGTGGCACCAATTGCCACATTTGGGTACCGAGAAAAGAAACAGAATAGGTGAGGGTTAGTATTCAAATATAATTATCATGTTACTTATGTTTTAGTGCTAATGACTAACAACAGAGATGCAGTCTGTACAGTTAATCAGCAGCTCTAGTCAGGATATGCTAAACTGAAGTAGTGAGTCTTCAGCCGGGATTTAAAGGCTGAGACCAAGGGGGCATCTCTTATGGAAGCAGGAAGACCATTCCACAGTTTAGGGGCCCTGTAACTAAAAGCTCGACCTCCCACTGTTATTTTATTAATCCTTGGAATCCTAAGCAGACCGGCATCTTGAGATCTTAATGTGCTCAGGTTTGTAAGTCATGATAAGTTCAGACAAGTAAGCGGACCTTGGCCATTTAATGCTTTATATGTTAAAAGGAGGATTTTGAAATCTGCCCTAAACTTAACTGGGAGCTCAGTGTAAAGATTTAAGAACTGGGGTTATGTGTTCATATTTTCTTGTTCTTGTAATAATTCTTGCAGCGCATTTTGGATTAACTGGAGGCTGTATAAGAACAGTTTGAACAGCCAGTGAACACCGCATTGCAGTAGTCAATCCTACTAGAGATAAATGCATGAATTAATTTCTCACAATCCTGTTTATTTAGAAAGCGCCTTAATTTCCTAACATTTTTAAGATGGAAAAACATGTTTTGGACGACTTTGTAATATGCGCTTTAAATGACATGCTAGAGTCAAAGATAACTCCTAGATTGCGGGCTGATTCAGTAAAATTAATTGGGATTCCAACTGAGTTAAATGACGACAAAATATTGCTGTGATCAGCGTCATTCCCTCCAACAATTAACATCTCTGTTTTATCTGTATTTAAAGACAAGTAGTTCTCATTCATCCATTCCTTTAATTCACTAACACAACTAATTAAAGACAACATCGGAGAAACTTCATTTGATTTAAATGAAAGGTATAACTGGGTGTCATCTGCATACGAGTGAAAATTAACATTATGTTTCCTAATGAGAGATCCCAGTGGAAGCATGTAAAGTGAAAACAGTAAAGGTCCCAGTACTGAGCCCTGCGGACACCATATTGAACTTCTGTGTATAATGATGGAGTACTGTCAGCACATTTCTGTACATACTGGAATCGATTTGATAAATAAGAACTGAACCAAGCGAGCACGGGCCTGTAAGCCCAACATCGTTTTCTAGCCTGTGCAGTAAAATAGAATGGTCAATGGTGTCAAATGCTGCACTTAAGTCCAACAACATAATTACAGTGGAGTTTCCTTCATCAGAGGATATCAGAATGTCATTTACAACCCGTGTTAGTGCCGTTTCTGTACTATGACCAGTGAAAGCCAGACTGGAATTTCTCAAATAAATTGTAATGCGTAAGGTGTGACTGAAGCTGACTGGCGACTACTTTTCTAGTATTTTAGAGAGAAATGGTAAATTTGAAATAGGCCTATAGTTATTTAGTATGTGTGGGTCTAGGTCTGACTTTTTAAGTAAAGGTTTAATGACTGACACTTTTAGTGCATCAGGTACTGTGCCATGCAGTAATGAACTATTGATAACGGTTAGAATAGGCGCTGCAAGAACATCCATTGCACTTTTACTAGTTTTGTTGGCACTGGATCTAGGGAACAAGTAGTGGGCTTCATTTTAGTAATTAAAGTTAAGACTTCCTGGTGAGTTACAGGATTAAAATTACTAAAGTGCCGAATGCAATGTGCGGCAGGGTCTGCTAAGCTAGTATTTGGTTTGAGGATTTTTATTATTGCTATCTATTAATGTAGAATAGTATTCTGAGCGAGCTTTAAAGAGAGCTTTTTTATATTTATTAACACTCTCTGTCCATGCAATTTGAAAGACATGTAGCTTTGTTGTTCTCCATCTGCGCTCCAGTTTTCGACACTCTAATTTAAGAGCTCGAGTGTTTTCATTAAACCAGGGAGAGTTTCTATGTGCTTTGATCACTTTTGTTTTAGGGAGCCACTGTGTCCAGAGCATCTCTCAAGGTCACATTATAATGTGATGTTAGCTGATCTAAATTGTTTTCCACGTTTACATTTGATGTTAACTGATCTAAATGGTTTTCCACAATTACACTCGACTTACTCAAGGTATCTATAAATTTTGAAGCAGAATTACAATCTAGATGTCGCACTGTCTTTGTTTTAATCTGTGAGTGCGTTGGCATGGGCAGAACTAAATCAAATGTAATTAAGAAGTGATCGGAAATAACTACATTTAATGGAGTAATATTTAAATTTTGAATTTCAACTTTGTAAGTTATAATTAAATCTAATGTATGGTTATGATTATGAGTTGGACCTTTGACAATCTGACAAAATCCTACTGAATTTAACAAATAAGTAAAACATTTGCTAAAAGTGTCAGTTTCCACATCGATGTGTACATTAAAATCCCCCATCAGAACTACGTGATCATAATTTATAGCCAAATCAGACAGAAGGTTGCTAAATTCAGTCATGAACAATGAATATGGCCCTGGTGGTCTGTAGACTAGCACTATAATTGTGTTGGAATCTGTTTTAATATTTAAAATGAATGCCTCAAAGGATGTAAAGTTGCCTAAATTTTTAGGAGTGATTTGCATTTTGTTACAATGAATTATTCCAAGGCCTCCTCCTCGACCAGAATCTCTAGACTTATGAAGGAACGAGTATCCATCTGGTGACGCCTCAGCTAGGGAACAGTGTCACATTTACTAAGCCAGGTTTCAGTAAGAAGACACAGATCAGATTTTGTACTTAATATTATATCATTTACCAAAACAGCTTTAGTGCCAAGAGAGCGAATGTTCAATAAACAGCATTTAAAACTGCATGGTTCTTTCTGAACTGGTGATATATTTTTGTTTTAATTTGAATTAAATTTCTATTACAGATGCCCCTGGTGGAGTGTCTGGTTTTATCCCTTGGTCTAATTATACACCTTATTTTTGGTTATCAATTAATTTATGGTTTGTATCAAGACTAAATTTACTGGATGCCCCACAACAGGGATTATGGGTAACAGCTTCAGGAAAATAACAGGTGGGATAAACAACAGCCTGTGATTTAAGATCACATGACTGCGGCCTGGATGGTGCTCTAATCAGTCAACCAGGCAGTTTTGCTGCCATATTTTGGGATAATACATAAGATCCCTCCAGTTAGGGTGAAGACCATCTCTTCTGAAAAATCCAGGCCTTTCCCAAAAATCATCCCAATTGTTCACAAATGCTATGCTTTTATTTGCACACCAGGTTTCTAGCCAGCAGTGAAAGGGAATGCAATCTGCTATAAATCACATCCCTCTATATAATCTTGGTAAGGGACCAGATACAATTAAATTCCGACATTTTGTTTTAGCTTTGGTGCATAGAGAGATGAAGTTCGCTTTAATACCTCAGATTGCTGTAAATAAATATCATTAGTGCCGACATGCAGCAATAAGGTAGATACTTCATCGCCGCAACACGGTCCAATGCGGCCTTTATGTCAGAAATCTTGGCCCCTGCGAGGCACTTAACATTAACTGCTGGTTTAACATAGTTTGGAATTCTAACATTCCGCACTATGGAATCGCCAATTATGAGCACTTTATTATTCTCAGTTTCCACAGGCGCTGCGGAGAGCTGAGAACCTGTTCTGGGTCCGAATTGGTGACCTGGGTGCTGGGGGACTAAATTTTGGATTCTTAGACCCCGTCTTACTGTTACCCACTCGCCCTGTGGCTGAATTGGTGCTGCTGATTTCGGCCTCGCACTGACTACAGTGGGACCTGGAGAGACTGAAGCCGAATCAGAAGTAGCCGAATTGTCTAAACAAACCGAGTCGATCCAATTTTCGGTTTGCCTAATCGCTATCAGATTCCTAACGCGGTCCTCCAATTCGCGTATTTTCCCGACCAACTCTAAATTAACTAAACATTTTTGGCAGGTGAAGCTATCTGCACTGTCGGCGGAAAACCTGAGCTGTACATACTGCAGGACACACAACATATAAACGTGCCCTCGATGGGCAGAGAGCAGATAGAACTTACATTAAGTGTTGAAGTCATCTTTGCCATTTTATAGGTGCTTCGGCGCTTTCCGTGTTCAGCTGAATCACCGTCGCTTTAAGTTTCCACCACCCGCTGAGCGATCGACTTTAATTTCTCACTGCCGGTTATTTCTACTGGTCAGCTGCCGGCTTTACCTCAGGTGAACTTGCTCGGGTGCTTTCAAAGGGCTACGTGCCTGTGGGAGACGCCGCCGCTCTCTTCTTCCACTCGCTGATCTGCTCTCTGCTCCATCACAGCATGTCTGTACTACACACTGGCGACACTTACTGTAGATTAGCCCTAATCTTAAAGTTGGACTATAGTTGGACTGGACTGCCAATACTGATGATCTGTGTAAGAGAGGACAGAGCCAACTATACTTGATTAGAAGACTGGCGTCCTTCAACATCTGCTATAAGATGCTGCAGATGTTCTATCAGACGGTTGTGGTGAGCGCCCTCTTCTACGCAGTAGTGTGCTGGGGAGGCAGCATAAAGATGAAGGATGCCTCACGTCTGGATAAACTGGTGAGGAAGGCAGGCTCTATTGTAGGCACGGAGCTGGACAGTTTGACATCCGTGGCAGAGTGACGGGCGCTGAGCAGACTCCTGTCAATCATGGAGAATCCACTGAACAGGATCATCTCCAGACAGAGGAGCAGCTTCAGTGACAGACTGCTGTCACCGTCCTGCTCACTGACAGACTGAGGAGACCCCACACTATGCAACTCTTTAGTTCCACCCGAGGGGGGTAAACGTTAATATTATACATTAAAGTTATTTTCTGTTATACCTGCATTGTTATCACTCTTTAATTTAATATTGTTTTTTATCAGTATGCTGCTGCTGGAGTATGGGAATTTCACCTTGGGATTAATAAAGTATCTATCTATCTCCTACCATGAATTTCATTTTTCCCTTATTTTATATTGTTCCCTCCATGTCACTTAAAGTTCTCCGTAAGGCCTACACCAAGATCATATGTGGCTCTGTTGATCGCTGGCTTTCTCGCCGTTGTGGAGAATTGGCCCTTTTCCTTTTGGTAGACCTCTTGCCAGGTTTTGTACCCCACAAAGAGAGACCCCCCCCACTCTCTGCAATTGTCATTCCCTCTCTTTGTAATTTCTGCCAAGAGCCATGAGAATCTGTTCAAAATGATTTTGTCAGTCATGTAGAGTAAGTAGAAATGAAGAAAAGCGCAGAGGATGAGGCACTAGATGACTAGATGAGGCACCACACAAGAAACATCAGGCTCAGAAAGTGACAGGATTGATTGACTGAGGACGGATTAATGAATTGGGTGTATTAAGCTTTCAGGGCCTCATTTCAATCCAAGATCCATTCCCTGGAGTTCACAATCCACTGGGACTTGATTGGGAGTTGAAGCACCAGATCAAGTTGCAGGTAACCCATTGAAGAGAAATCATCTGTGGCCTCTTCTCTGAATCTCCTCTCAGAGGCTCCTGGGAATCGCTGCATTTCTTCACTTTGGTTGTAGGACTCTTGAGAAGGTGTATTGTTTTGCGACTGATCATTGAACCCCCACGTCCTCCACATCATCTCAAGTGAAGTGACTGAATTCCCTAGGAGTTCATCTTTCTACTGCATAGCGGACACTCGCATTCAGGCAAAAGCATTAGTTACGCCCAATTCAATATTTTTCCCAGCTCAACACTGGTAGAACTGGTGAAACTAGAGGCCCTCACATATCCAAGTCCTAAAGCCATCCTTTTCATGTCAATTTCCAATTTACTGAACGTATCAGTCTGTCAGCACCATTTTGTCTTGTGTTTCTTGAATGTATGGCTCCATTTTGTGGTTGTCTCTGCACAGCCACATTGTCAAGCTATGCTAAGCCCACTGCCAGCCAAGTGAGGTCACGTGGCATGTGGAGTCATCTCGCCCTTCCTATATTAGATGGTGGTATTACAGTTGTTGTGATGTTGTCAGATAACTTTAAAATATATAACAGAGTTAATAAAATGTTTCTGGGAAATCCATGCCCTGGCTCAGTTGGAAAGAGATGAACTGATTTTTAAGATGAACTTGGAGATGCGTAATAAAGACAAAACAAAACAAATTAGACAGACAGACAGACAGACAGAGTGACCGAAACTCGGACAAGAGGCAAGAATCAAAGACAAAAAGCAGGCAAGATGTGAAGATCGATTACCAAAGAGGGTTTTCTTTTGTTTTAAGGATTTTGTTTTCGCAGATCGGAAAAATCCTGGTGCATACGCTGACCTTTATCTCAAGGTCCCAAACTCAGAGGCCATGTCCACAGAAATGCATATTATGACCCTAATGACAGTGAAGGAAAATGGCATCTAAATAGGACCCTAAAATGCAGCGCTGGTCATGATGATCCATGAGTGGGTTTAGTGGTTTTGAGTGTCGGAGAGAGTTCTGGCTGTGTGTACCAATCGGTTACTGCCTCCGGTATTATTTGATCGTTCTTATTTAGTGTTACTGCAGCAGTGTTTGGGTTTGGTACGCCGGCTCTGCCATTTTCTGTCATCAAGACATCACCTCCAGTTGCTGGTAGGGTAGCAGCTTCTGATGTCATTGACCCAATGTCTTAAATACTGACGTGACAGATCTGTCTTTGTCCGATATTTCGGATAACATAAAGGCCATTAGTGCGATTCCCTTCAGCATTTTCTGATCCTGAATTCATTTGACTATTTCTGGCTGGCACAACCACTTTGCCGACAGTAATGTTAACCTCCTGGCTTGTGTCTCTTCTCCAGCTTCTGACTCTGATTTGCCTGCCGCTCGACTCGATAACTTTCATTCACGTTCAGTGTTAGGAGATTTCTGAAAAGAAACAAAATCCTTGCCAATTGGACAATTGGATTTTAGTCAGAGAAGAGAATTTCTAGTTGGTGTTAAGACTTTTTCCAACTTAAAACTTTGAGTATGGTTCTGCCTACCATTTTGAATTCTGTTTGCTTTCTTTGTGGGCTAATGAAGCCCTCACCCCCCCCAAGACTCTGCTTTTGTCCGCGTCTTTTAATGGCCAGCACTTGCCTAGTAACCTGTTAACATTTGTCCCAAGTGCCTGCTTGTTCTTGGCGTCTCTGACCCAGTCCCAAACACGTGCAGTAGGTGTTGCTTTCACTGGTCCAGTTTGATGATGAGGACTTCTAAACTAGTCGTCCATTCATTAGCAGGTCTTGCCCACATCCAGCTTTGTGCCAGTTGCTGCCAGGATGGAGTTCAGCTCCCTGTGACCCCGTATGGGTTAGGGGTTAGTCATGAAACTACAGTAGCACTCCAGGAGTTACTGTGAGATCAGAAGAAGACCAGGAGACAACAACGTAAGACATGAGCCATGGGGAGGACCAGGCTGAGACAAACCGAAAAAGATCAAACAAGGAAAATGAAACTCGAGGGGTAAACCAGAATGAGATGCTGAGAGCAAAAGGGACTTTGGTGTTAAAGAGCTTGACCTTCTTGAAAGAAAGTCTTTTACAGCATGTCCATTGCTGAACCTCCGCCATATTTGTGCTGCCCCTCACATCACGAATGCAACAATCACAGCCACGTAAACAAACAAATGGGCCACAAGTAAATAAAAAAAAGAAATAAAAATGGTTAGAAACCCCTAAACACCAATTACACGACGAAAAACCGTTAAACACCACAACAAACATAAAATAATGTCTTATTACTACACGATGTCACAACAATCTAAAAGAAGCAACAGCGACACTTGAATGTCGCTTAGAGGGTCTCTAACATTCAATCCTATGGATCCCACACTGAGGGGAAGAGTAGTACATTAGAATGAAAAAAGGAGTATTTTTAATATTCACAAAGCTACAAAGACAATTATGATTAGAGAAAGGTGCTCTATGTATATAAAATGTATTAAATATAAAGAGGTGATCAAATACACTATTGGTGACCCCTTGTCCCCCACAGACATCCACCCTCCTGAACAACGTATTGAATTTTCCCACATATGGAACATGCATACGGCAAGCAGGAGGACCAAAATATGTTAATTGCAGTTTGAGGACATAAGGTGACACACGTGGGCCGGGGAGCACCTTCGGGGCTCAAGTAAGGTAAGCGATACCACCCCAAACAGAGAGGGGGCACTGTCACTACTAACTGTCCTTTGACTTCCAGCTGCAGTGATGACTGGTCCCGCCCACTGTGCCCAGAGAAGGCCACACCCCTCTTTGTCAGGACAAAATATAAAGAGGCCGTGCCAGAGAATGGCGTCTCAGTCTGGACCCAGCAGTGAACGGACATCAAGCCACTAAGCCCTAAAATGACACTTTGTTATTTGGAAAGCTGGATTGGACAAATTATGTGTGCTCTTAGATTAAAACAGGCTGCATGGCTGGCTTCCCAGCTGTTACTCTGGACTCCAATGTGTCCCTCAGGCTTTGACCAAAGGATTTATGGTCCAATTCTACTGTTCAGGTGTGGTGGTCTTGAAATGCGAAATGAGCAGCAGATGGTTATATTCGGCTCAGCACAGTTTGATTTATCAAATCGGGTCAAACCGGGAACATCTGAGCCTCGTACAGAAGACCAGTCTACAGGTGTTCATCTGTTAGCCTGTCTTTCAAGTGGCCACCTCAGAACGGCGGACGTTCCTTGATGCAGTTTGCCTTGGCCTTGTTTTATCAGCTCCGATAGTTGCCTCCTTGTTCTTCTTCTCAAGATTCTCCTTCTCCTCAGTTAGTGGCAGCCAACATTGCACTGTCATCAAGGCTACATGACGCTAACCTGCAATGCTGCCTTTGTGAATCAAGTACGATCAGAGGGGTGAGGAGACTGGGTTTCATTCGGGCCTGGCTGTGGCCCACAGGCTGAGAAACACCACTCTAAGTGACATACATGCTTTAATATAGGATTAGCAAAATGGTCAGAAGATGATAAACAGGCCACAGAATGCTTAAAGGTGGACCAGAACGTCACAAGGAAACACGTTTCACCCCAGTCAGCCTGGCCCCAAACTCAAAACTGCAACATTTATGGTCTGCACAGCTCCAAAATGAGGCCCAGGCTCAAAAAGTGAATAAAAAAAAGTCCTTCAAGGAAGAGGATAACAGTAAACCATCTGGCTTGGAAGACTAAATAAAACAAAACAATGTTCATTTAAATTCCAAATACAAAAAAAAAAAAAATACAGAAAAGTAATAATGCAAAAAAGGTTTGCCTGAAAAGGGAACTCAGTGCTGACAAGATCGAAGAATTGATGCATGTCCAAAGTTGTAACACATTTGTGTCAAACAAAAACCATAAATCACAGCTGACATTCATTAACCAGAAAATTAGGGTTACAAAAGCAAATGCACACACAAAGTCTGTCGTTCCCCAAATCCCAGATGACTGTAACGTGCTGGGTGACATGTGACACACATTAACATATACATTCCATTGTAGCGTGAAGGCATTGGCACCACAAAATGGCAGTGCCTGTAAAAATCAAGAGCCAGTTCATAAAGGCGCAGTGGTAGCGCTGCTGCCTCGTAGTAAGGAGATCCTGGGTTTGTGTCCCAGGTCCTGATTGCAAAGAATCATCATTATTACGTACAAAATGACAATACAATACAGTTTATTTTTGTATAGCCCAAAATCACACAGGAAGTGGCGCAATGGGCTTTAACAGACCCTGCCTCTTGACAGCCCCCCAGCCTCGACTCTTTGAGAAGACAAGAAAAAACCTTGTAGGGAAAAATGGAAGAAACCTCGGGAAAGGGAGTTCAACGAGAGGCCCCTTTCCAGGTAGGTTGGACGTGCAGTGGGTGTCAAAAGAAGGGGGTCAATACAACACAATACACCGAACAGAACAAATCCTTAATACAGCATAAAACTTTTTTAGCATAAAAAAAGTTTTAGAAGTACGGAGCAGAATTTAACAGTAGATGATATGACATAATTAGGTTTGGATATTTTTAGAGTCCTGGAGACCTCATCCATCAAGCTGCCTCCCCCATTTGGCCATTCCACGGCTGAAACGTTGCTCGGCCAGCCAATCCGATGAAAGAACCTCTCTTTCCCATGATTCCAGCAATCCTCCATCAGGGATGACTTTACCACAGGCAGGCAAACAACTTGGCAGGTGGGCCGTGGCACCAGTTGCCACATTTGAGCACCGAGAACAGAAACAGAACAGGTGAGGGTTAGTATTCAATTATAACTGTCATGTTACTTATGTTTTAGTGCTAATGACTGACAACAGAGATGCAGTCTGTACAGTTAATCAGCAGCTCTAGTCAGGGTGTGCTAAACTGAAGTAGTGAGTCTTCAGCCGGGATTTAAAGGCTGACACCGAAATTGTGCTGACACTCTTCACAGACATGGAACTCATTGGTAACTGTTGTATATTTATGTGCAAATCTCTGTTTTGTTGTTCTTTCTGTTCATTATGAACGATTATTTGACTTCTAGGTCTGTTTTCTGTTCTGTGGTTAAATATGCTCTGTGTCTTTAAATGTCAGGCTGTTTCCTTGTTTGTATGTGGGTGGAGCCCCAGGAGGCGGAGCCACCCTGACATCACTCCTTTTGGGCCCGCCCCCTTCCTATTTCGGGCCAGAGCTGAGGAAGCTAAAAATCAGGAGACCATTCTGAGGTGAAGGAGTTTTGGGAGTCTTGTCCTTTCTTGGTCTTTGTTGGTCCTTTGATCGTTTTGCTCAGGGTATTGGATTTTATTTTCTGGATTTCATTTGGGACTTTGTTTGCTTTTTAGGAATTTTTGCCTTTTTCACTCTTTTGAGCATTTTGCTTGTATTTTTCTATAATAAATCCTGCATTTATAAAGCATTACATACAAGTTGAAGGTTTTCCGTTATCCCTTTACTGGCGAGGCTTTTACTAGGTTTTAGAACATTTCTGATTATTCTGCCAGTTTACCATTTTTGGAGTCTGCTAGGTTGGATGTCTGCAGTTAGCAGATGGGAGGATAGCAGGATTTTGGGCTAGTCTCCATGGGCAGGCTGGTTAAGTTAAAGCCCTGCCTTTATGATCTTTATGATCAGAAGACCCCACATCCATTTTATGGTGTTTGGGACTCCTAATGACAACAGTAACCCGATACCCAGTCACATATAACAATTCCAGAAAGGAAACATATTGACAACCGGAAAGCGACAACACGGATTCATGACCAGTACAGCAGACTAACCCCAAGGGGGCTGCGAAAGGGTAATCAGGTGGGGATTTCTCTTACCTGGAAGGGTTCCTATCCTGTCCCATCCCATCACTATTTTCATTTAATGCCACTCTGCCTACTTGATTTACATCTTCAGCTCTGCCATACTGCACGCCTGGGCACGAATATGCAGACATGCAAAATTCTCTTTTCTACACATAAAGCTGCTTGCCCCCCCCCGATTAATTCACACAACTTTCCAAAGTGTTGTGCTCCTCTCCGAGGCTCCAGCTGTTAGCCCAGCTGTGTGCTCTTTTATGGCTCGCAGTGAGACCTTCAGAAGTCCGACTTGAAGAATTTACAATTTTATCGCTCTGAGGTGGCATGCAAAATCATGCTGCTGCGACATGATTTGTTCCTTCGCTGCCCTCCCCAGTATGCCCTTCTACATGCATGGTGGAGATTAAATTAGCTCCAGCTGTTGCTAAATTTAAAATGCCATTACCTGTCTGGCATGAAAGCCAGTAAGATCAGCAAGCCAAGTCACCTGCGGTTAGTAAGAGCTGGTGTCATCTACTGCCACACGGCCTCTTTATATTTTTATTTGTTTCCATTCCTCTGTGTACACAAAGTAGTCCTTGAGTGGACTTGTTGGAGATCAGATAATGTGATCAGCCAAGCTGAAGGGTCGCATCAGGGCACCCTCTCTCCTCAGAATCTTGTACTGCCGTGGACTTCTTCTAGGCCCTAACTCACTTAAATTCAGATACGTTTTAGTCATCAGTCCATTATCTGACCTGCTTAGTCCAGTTCAAGCTATTGGAGACACCAACATGATGAAAAGGATGTAAGGCTTCCAGAAAGAACCACAGACAGTCTAGAAAAGGTGCTATATGCATAAAATGTATCATTATTAGAAATGGCACCTTACTCCAGGCCTCCAGTGCCAACTGCCACGGACAGGCTTAGGTCTTCGTGAGCCCAAAAATGTGCAGCTGGCACTACAAGTTCAAAATGCACAAAAATGCCTTATGGCGGAGAGAGAAAAGCATAAAACCTTTGGCTTGACGAGACAAGTCTCACATTCTGCCATTTTTCTCTGCAGATTCTTCTGAGCTCAGTCAGGTTGGATGGACTGCGTGTGGACTGCGATTTTCAGGCCTCACCAGACTGCTTTGTTTGGGCTCAAATCTGGGCATTCCAGGAGTTGTCGCTTAGCCACTCGTGTCGTCTTTGCTTTGTCCTATTGGAAGGTTAATCTCTGGCCCAGTCTGAGGTCCGTAGCCATCGTGAGCAGGTTCTCTTTACGTTGCTCCGTTCAGCACTCCCTCGACCCCCTGACTAGTCCTTTAGTCTCTGATGCTTCACCCTCAGCCTGGTATTGCACAAGTGATGAGCGTCACCTTTATTCTAACAGATGTGACACTTAGAGTGAGGCCAGCCAGTCCAGTCTTGGTTTCTTCAAACCAGAGTATCTTGTCTGTCACAGTCTTGAGAGTCCTTTGGGGGTCTTTCTGCTAATTTCAAGAGGCTTTCCATGCTTCCTTTCCTGATGAGAGGCTTCTGTCTGGTGACTGTCACAAACCCCAGATCGGTGGAGTGTTGCTTCTCTCAGGCTGTCTGGTGTTCAGCCAGAATGGCCGTTGCGTTTTTGGTCACCTCTTTATTGGCCCTGGTGAAAGTAACAGAAGTGGTGCACTCTTAAGACACCAAAGGGGGAATTGGTCATCCTGGTCAAATAATACTGTTTATGTGCACTGCCACCCGAGGGGCACCATTTTTAAAAGCTAAGGGGCACACACTCTGTAAACTTCATGGTTTGTACACAGAGGGGGACCCCCACACCAAAAGTATAATACGGACTACCCGCTATGGACACTGAGAGTTTAAGTCTCCCCAAGTGCTCTAAATGGACTTTGACTGGCACCGATTCCATCCCAATATGTGCTAATCTTATTATACTGGCAAACCCAAGATGCTGAAATTAGCAAATGTGCTTGGGCAGAGGATTCCTCATTCCATAGGCCTGCTGCCTTCACTGACTTTAATAATCCAAAAACTGGCACCCATTTGTCAGTCTGTCACATCTCCCTCCAGGTTTACAAAGGGCACATACTGTGGCACCGAGCCTCTTCAGGGGCCTCGCAGCCCGCTGCAGGAGTTTGAGGACCACTCCACACCTTGTCCACCCTCCATTTTGACTTCATTTGGTTTTCTTCTTCTGAAGCTGAGCAATCACCTCGCTATTAGAAAATGACTGGTAATTACAGCCGCCATAAAAAGGAATCGTGTGAGAAATGAGGCCGCGTTCTGCACTCGGCTCAAGTGTCTCTTTTAATATTCCCTCTGCCAATCTTTACAATTGTCTAAAATGGAGCAGCCGACGGAAGACGCATTCAGTCAGAGAGTAATTGTGGAAAAGCGGGGAAGTAAGTTTTTTAAAAAAAAAAAGAAAAACCTGAAACCACTAAAGGGGGGCCATCTTCAGCTTGTGGCTGCTGTGAAGAAGAGGAAGAAGAAGAAGACCACCACTCCGAGGCGATTCAGCCTGACCTGCGTCACAAGACGGCAGATCGCTCACTTAAAGGAGTCGGCCATCATGAATCCAGCTGAAGTGCGTTACGTCTTGTTGCATTTCACTCAGGGCTCCTCTGCTGGCTGCGTTGTCCTTTCTTGAGTTGTTTGTTGCTCTTGTTGATTATTTGTAGGATTCCTTGTTGTTGGTTTCATCTCTAAGCCTTTGGTTATGGAGGATTCTCTGAGAGGCAGGACCACCTGCCCGTCACCGCCGGGCATTGCCCTCAGCTCTATAAAGACAGGGGTGGGCGGTTCATTGGAACGCGCCAGGGAGTTGGTGACTTTGGGTTTTTATGATATCTTGGGATTTTTATTTGATTTTCTGCATTGTTGTTTGATCATCCTCTGGCTCTGCTTGCATTGGATTGCCTTACTGTTTTGGGTTCTATGGAGCTTCAGTGTTATTGAAAACCATTTTTGAAGAAGTAGTCTCAATTTTATTAAGATCCTAGGCTTTCCTTTATACCTAGTGTTGTGGTGTGAGATTATGTATAGAAGTTGAGAAATATCGTGTGTCTTTATTTTTTAACTTAGACAAAGAAACGGAATATTAGTGTTATATCATTGGTAAGAACAGCAATGGTTTGATGTTTAAGACAAGTCTTATGACAGAGTCAGGGGAAGGGCCTCAAACCAGTCTGGCCTGCGATTCTCTGCCGGACCCCCTCAGTCAACCCCCACATGGAGGCCAACTGCCTAGCTGGCAAGCTTCACCTTAATAAATGGTATTGGGGGGCAGGTGTGAACCCATTTGTGTCTCACCAGAGTTCTATTGGTCTAAAGTTGCCAGTTTGGTTTTAAATCAGAAGCCATTGAGTACCACGGCGCCCTGTTGGCTGCAGGGTTTGGACGGAGGGTCTGTAAGTGTGCTTACTTTACACAATGAAAACAATACAAAAGTATGGAATAGAGAACTCTACCAAGACAAAACACCTAGCCGTTTTGTTTTGACAGAATGTCCCCCTCTACGTGGCAATCTAATGAGCTGGGATCTCCCCAACATTTTAGTTAATATAATTAAGCGAAAGAAAAAAGAATCAAACTTTTTGGTGCTATTTGTCTCTTTCACCTCTGACTGAACATGTTTGAGGAGAAACTGGGCTTTATGAGGTTCTTACCTGTCCAAGTCAGGACTTTGCTTTGGAGTCTAGAACCAATAGGGGGCGCCACCGAGCCCCAAACACCAACATATTCCTGGGTTCAAGCAAAGGCGTAAGCTTATTAAATGCAGTGCCTTTACAAAAGAACAAGATCCACTTTTACAGCCACTGATAATGTCCTGATCCTTAACATTCTTCCACTCGTCTAGGCGAGTTTCACCTTCTGCCAACCCAATTCGACTCACCTGGAAGAGGTCAAGTGGCTTCTTTTATGTGGGACCTGGGAGTACTTTTGGTGCCATAGCGCTGAATGGCAGAAGCCCCATGAAAGGGAGCTCTTCTCCCAGCAGCATCCTCTGGTGGCACCCAAGGACCCTAACATGGTTGTCCCTCAGGCCTATGAAGCCCATGGATCCCTGTGGTTGTGCATTCAGGGCCATTGCCAGAGGAGCACTGCCATCTGTTGTATTGGGGAGATAATTGTTCTGGAGAGATAATGGGCCCTCGACCATCCATTATCACCTCCCAGTCAAGAAACCATCAGAGCATCATCAACCAACCGGAGGCCTGTCCATCCACCTTGGCACCTACAAGCCATAGCACATGCCAAAGGAGAGAGACTGTGGAGTTGAAGCTGGCATTAAACTACAACTTTTTCAGCCATTTACAGTCACAATCTTAGTAAACTGTGAGACTTGTGGCATCCATTCATCCAGTGTGACGTCTCGAATGACTCAATCATATGGTGTTTTTCCCACCACAGGAACCAGAGACATTTTAGAAACGTGGGTACTTTTTCAGCATTCCCACTACATGAACTTGAGCCATCTGTAGTTCCTGGTACTTTATCTCCTACTCCAAAGTGTGTTCTTCTCATTCAACCAGGAATTATGGAGGGTTAAGCTCAGGTGATGAATTGTACGAATTGATTGACCAGAAGCACTGGCGCCACCTCACAGCCTAGTAGTAGTTGGGACTTTGAAGAGTTATCAGTGAAGATGCAGCACTCGTCCTCGTCTCCTTCTTGGTTGTTTTGTCTTAGCAGAGTCTTTTGTTACTTAACTCTCCCCTTTATCAGAATGCCTCAGCCCCCTAGACTTAGCACGGTTTATAACTTATTGTACTTTAGCACTTTGCCACTTTCCCTTCTACATTTATAACCTCAAGCAGTTATATAGAGTAAGTCAAATTACAACTTCATAATGTATTGTCTATAATATTCATAAAATACTAATAAGGACGCAGAGTACATGTGGATATTGACAACCAAACAACCTGATAAACACTAGATGTGGAGTTTCAGGCGGCACTCAGACCTTGTAGTTACTTAAATGTCTCTTGTCAAGTCAGCCTTCTCCATGACAGGCCACATGCCCCTCTCAAAATGGCTGTCCAGTTGTGCTCTTCATGGCAGTGTTGTGTGAGAGAGAGAGGGGTAAAGCGCCCAGATGTATGCATTCTCTATTCAAAGCCATTGTGTTACAGAGTGGCCGTACTGCAGACGTGCCCCCGAGACCACTTGTTGAGCTGCAGCTTGCTAGCTGCCATATGTAGTTTTGTGCGGCGGACATTCATGCCACAACACTGGCGCACAGCGCTATGCACCCCATCAAGGCAACAATCTCCTCTGTGAATCTCACTTACAGTTTCTGTTGTGTAGCAGATGGAAATGGCCAGGGACCACCAGTGTCTCAGGGTCTACATCATACAGGAACTCACTGGTTCTTGAAAATAAAGTTGTTGTGGTCTGGTAACAGGGTGCGAGGGTTGACAACCAATGAGTGCTCAGCCGATAGGGTTATGGAAACAACATGGCGGCAAAGAAAGATGGAAAGTCTGTGCAAACAGAAAAGAGGCTTACGTGTCTGACATCTCAGGTTTGCTGTGTCCCACCTCAGTGAAAAAGGGAAATGGTAGGGCAGAGAAGGTGACCAAACTCAACATTTGGAAAACATCGATACAGCCAATGGTGCGGTCAAGCAGCATATTAAATTGGCTGAAAAAAGGCTCACCATACTCTGAAAGTACAAAATTGCACTTGAATGTTGTAGGGATCCATGTTCCTGGAGATTCCCAATCGTGTAATTGGGCATCTTCAGTGCTCTCATATCTAGCAGTTTCATTCTAAAATGGGTACAAAACTTATTTTCACCTTCCTCTGGAAACACCGTTTTGTGTCCAGTAGGGAGACGCTTTTTGGCGTAGTGTTCTTTGCAGCTGCCAGGCATCACTTTAAACGACGTCAGAGGTTATAAAATACAGTTTACAATACAATACAGTTTATTTGTGTATAGCCCAAAATCACACAGGAAGTGCGCAATGGGCTTTAACAGGCCCTGCCTCTTGACAGCCCCCCAGCCTTGACTCTCTGAGAAGACAAGGAAAAACTCCCAATAAAAACCTTGTAGGGAAAAATGGAAGAAACCTCAGGAAAGGCAGTTCACAGAGAGACCCCTTTCCAGGTAGGTTGGGCATGCAGTGGGTGTCAAAAGTAGGGGGTCAATACAATACAATACACAGAACAGAACAATTCCTTAAGACAGCATAATAAAAAATTTTAGAAGTACGGTTTAACAGTAGATGATATGACATAATTAGGTTTGGATATTTTTAGAGTCCTGGAGACCTCATCCATCTAGCTGCCTCCCCATTTGGCCATGCCACGGCTGAAACGTTGCTCCGATGAAAGGACCCCTCTTTCCCATGATTCCTGTGATCCTCCATCAGGGATGACTTTACCATAGGCAGGCAAACAACTTGGCAGGTGGGCGTGGCACCAATGACCGCATTTGGGTACCGAGAAAAACTTAATAGGTGAGGGTTAGTATTCAAATATAATTATCATGTTACTTATGTTTTAGTGCTAATGACTAACAACAGAGATGCAGTCTGTACAGTTAATCAGCAGCTCTAGTCAGGATATGCTAAACTGAAGTAGTGAGTCTTCAGCTGGGATTTAAAGGCTGAGACCAAGGGGCATCTCTTATGGAAGCAGGAAGACCATTCCACAGTTTAGGGGCCCTGTAACTAAAAGCTCGACCTCCCACTGTTATTTTATTAATCCTTGGAATCCTAAGCAGACCGGCATCTTGAGATCTTAATGTGCTCAGGTTTGTAAGTCATGATAAGTTCAGACAAGTAAGCGGACCTTGGCCATTTAATGCTTTATATGTTAAAAGGAGGATTTTGAAATCTGCCCTAAACTTAACTGGGAGCCAGTGTAAAGATTTAAGAACTGGGGTTATGTGTTCATATTTTCTTGTTCTTGTAATAATTCTTGCAGCGCATTTTGGATTAACTGGAGGCTGTATAAAGAACAGTTTGAACAGCCAGTGAACACCGCATTGCAGTAGTCAATCCTACTAGAGATAAATGCATGAATTAATTTCTCACAATCCTGTTTATTTAGAAAGCGCCTTAATTTCCTAACATTTTTAAGATGGAAAAAACATGTTTTGGATGACTTTGTAATATGCGCTTTAAATGACATGCTAGAGTCAAAGATAACTCCTAGATTGCGGGCTGATTCAGTAAAATTAATTGGGATTCCAACTGAGTTAAATGACGACAAAATATTGCTGTGATCAGCGTCATTCCCTCCAACAATTAACATCTCTGTTTTATCTGTATTTAAAGACAAGTAGTTCTCATTCATCCATTCCTTTAATTCACTAACACAACTAATTAAAGACAACATCGGAGAAACTTCATTTGATTTAAATGAAAGGTATAACTGGGTGTCATCTGCATACGAGTGAAAATTAACATTATGTTTCCTAATGAGAGATCCCAGTGGAAGCATGTAAAGTGAAAACAGTAAAGGTCCCAGTACTGAGCCCTGCGGGACACCATATTGAACTTCTGTGTATAATGATGGAGTACTGTCTGCACATTTCTGTACATACTGGAATCGATTTGATAAATAAGAACTAAACCAAGCGAGCACGGGGCCTGTAAGCCCAACATCGTTTTCTAGCCTGTGCAGTAAAATAGAATGGTCAATGGTGTCAAATGCTGCACTTAAGTCCAACAACATAATTACAGTGGAGTTTCCTTCATCAGAGGATATCAGAATGTCGTTTACAACCCGTGTTAGTGCCGTTTCTGTACTATGACCAGTGAGAAAGCCAGACTGGAATTTCTCAAATAAATTGTAATGCGTAAGGTGTGACTGAAGCTGACTGGCGACTACTTTTCTAGTATTTTAGAGAGAAATGGTAAATTTGAAATAGGCCTATAGTTATTTAGTATGTGTGGGTCTAGGTCTGACTTTTTAAGTAAAGGTTTAATGACTGACACTTTTAGTGCATTTAGTTATCCCTGGAATGGCATCCCTACGGTCTCTGGGGTGACTTCTACATCCATATTTGTGGATATCAAGAGACAAAACAATTTCTAAGTTTCTTTGTGCTCCTCCATTTCGATTTATTAGGTTTTCTTCAGTCCATCAGTACGGACTTTGGCTTTATTATACGACCGTCCATTTATCTCCTGGTTTTCTCATTAGTGTGAGGCACAACACTCATGACGATTTGTGTGACATGCCTCGTGACTCAAAGTCATTCACAGGACCCCACTTGCTGTGCCTACGGTGCCACCGACTGCTTGGCCAGCTGGAGTTCAGCATGGCACTGCTATGTGACAAGGAGAGCAGAAAGTGACAGGCTGTCAGCCATCTTTGGTCCGTTTTTTGCAGGGACAGACCAAATTAAATAACATAATGCCAAAAAAGGTTGAAAAATACATACAAATAGTGCTGCCAGCCCCCCATTATGACCACCATAAAAGCCCTTTTGGTTCAATTCAGCCCCAGCTCAACTGTCCCTGTGCTTTACAGTACAATGACAAGCAGAAATCAGCACATGGCACAGTGACAAGGGACAGACCATTAAACAAAAGTGATAACCCAGATAGAAACAGAAAAGCCACTTGCGCCCCCTTCAGGTGAGACCCTTGTCGGTGTCCCAGCACCTCCTTCCCAAAGTGTGGATCATCAGTAGCCCGGTGAGCTGCCACTCAGCCTAGAATAGGACTTTGATATTTCAAGTCAAGTGACAGAACGTAAACAGCACCGTGTTTTTAGAGAAATTCTGCCTGAAATGTCTCCATTCTGAGACAGCACATCAGGGTTGTGTCTGACCCCATCAAACCACTCAGATAATTCCAATTTAGCTGCCAGTTTATGTAGAAAAGGTGAAAAATGACAAACAAATGGCCTCAAAGTTTGTAGGAGCAACGCCGATTCCATCATTAGGAAATGGAGGAGGAAAAAAAAAATAAAAACAGCAGAACAGGCCATCTGTGTACACAGAGCATCTGAACTAGTGGGTCGTTGAGTGGAGAAGTCCGAGAAAGTCCACTGAGACCCCGACAGACCCGCAGAGCACCACAGCCAACAGGAGAACATTCTCCTCAGACGGAGGGGCTGGAAAGAAATCAACTAAAAAAAAAACCACAATTTTAACATTTGAGCTAAAACAGATCATCTGAAAATTCCAAAAGAAACGTAGGTGGACCACTCAAGAAGAACAGCGCGTAAGATCACAGGGATGTGACCATTTTCCGTTTTTAGGCATGCATTTGTCTTTCTGGTTTCGTGTTCATAAGAATTCAAATCACTTGTGTTGATTTTTGCTTCGGTGTCTCCTGACTGAACACTAAGAGAAAACGGTCACATGAGATAAACCATTGGACTCGACCTTCTTGTTTAGCTGTTCAAGACATCAAGCTTTTTGAGGATTCCCCTCCATTTTTGACCCTTTCACCAAAGAAACCTTCATTTTAGGACCCTGTTTCTTGCAGGAAATGACCCTCTTTAGGATGAGCACTAAACCAGTAGACGTCTTCATCAAAAATGATCAGAAGGACTCAAAGTTGTGCAGGCCACATCAACTGACCCCATAATGGGATACGAGGGGCCACAAAACATTCACCTGTGAGGGTCCTTCATTTGATGTTATTTTCAGATTTGGTCCTCGTCCTCGCAGAGTCACTCCCAGAAGGTAACAAATGGCAGATCTCTAACACAGGCATGTGGGGTATCGTTTTAGACTATTTCAAGGTCAGCGATAATGAATGTGAGGTTATTTCTGATTTTTGATCCTTCACTGGCCTTCTATGGACCTCTAGCAGAGGGTGACAAGTTTTAGTCACAAAAGAAGAATATTTAGGCTATAGAAGCCCACATTGTAATATTTCAAATGTTTGATGCAACTGTTCTTACTGCGTAGTCCTACTTTATGAAGTATCTCATCCAGCAGACCCCTGTGACCCTGTGGTTAGGATATAGCGAGTTTGATAAGGAAGGATGGCTGGATGAGCGCCTCTAATTGCAGCAGCATACACTAACTCAGACTTTTTGTTTTCTCTTCCCATTATAGGCTTTGGAACCCGAGGACTCCATTTGCCTCATTTTTTTTTGTTTGAAATTTTGTCTGTCTTAGAAATGTTTTACATCTTAATAGGATGCCTTCCTCGTCTTTGTGTTCAGCCGTTGCCGTGTCACGTTAGTGTTCATATGACAGCCAGGAGGTGTCAATGCATGACGTTGTCATTTTGATGGCGTAGAAGCGTTCGGACCTTTTCCTCTTTTTGGGTCATTTTATGTCTTTGAATATTGCACAATTTCTGTTATTTCCAAATTTCTATCGTATTAATATCTGTAATTTCTATTAATTTGTGTGTCTGTCTATTCTGTTTTCAAATTGGGCACAGACGTGTGGCTAATGGGTGTTAACTAACACTTGGCACATAGCATGTGACGTCATGGTTGGAAGCGTACGAAGGTCTGGCCATTTGCTATCCGGACCATGCGAGGCGACAGATTAACAAACACCATTGGCTTCTCTGGTCGATCCCAGCCTCGGATTCCATTGACGGAGACTTTTGGTTTTGCTTTCCACGTTATAAGAACAGCATGGCATCACAGTAAGCCAGAAAATATGTATAATTGTAAAAATACTCTAAACATAAAAGTAAAATGTTATATTCTGGTTCTGAATAACATGAAACCATAAACATGTACTGACTCCGGAAATAAAAGAAAGAGGAGTCCGACCAGAAGAGGTGGAGGCTGGGGACAGGTCAACGCCAAAAGTCAAAACCAAATCTTTCACCAGAACAGGAGCGCGAGCAGCAAACAAAGTCACGTTCAAATGAAGGATTGGTTAACAAGGAGTAAGAGAAAGGAATTCCTGAAGCAACGCGATTTGGAGGTGAAGCTGAGATACTGGAGGACGCATGTGGGTGACGAGACGAGTGCATCATGGAGAATTCTGGGAACAGAAGTCAACGAGTGGATCAAGGCGTCTCAAAATGGTGATGTCCACTGAAAAAGCATTGCAGCAAAACAAAAAAAAAACCTGAACGGATACCCAAAAATAAATTCAAATTCAGAATTCTTGGTATTCAATACATCATGTTTGATAATATAGATTGTTAATTAAAAAAATAACACAAATCAGAGCCCAAATGTTACCAGAAACGTGATAAGGGAGCCAATCGCAGCACAGGTTCTCCGCGACTCCTGAGATAAGACATCAAAGCCATTTGTGGTGCGTTGAGTTAACGGCTACAAACGCTTTTCATGCGTCTTCTGGTTGGCGTTTTTGGGCCTTGCTCTGTTACTGTTTTCTTGACTTTTGGTGATTTTTAGATTGTCCGTCTCCTGGTTGGCTTCATTGATTGGTTGCCGTCTTTTTTCATCCCTAGCAGAACAAAGAGTGTGTTTGATAATTTAGGCTTTGTTAATATGACATACACCTTGCTGCGTTGCATTTGACGGGTGTCGTGTTGGAGATTTCCTGGTGTTGCTGTGTTATAAATGACAGAGAAACAAAACAATTTGTTATAAACGAGGAGCCCCTAAGCTAAAAACAACAGCAACTCTTTCTGTAGCACATTTTCATACAGACAGTGCAACTCAAAGGGCTTTTCAAGACGTCAAAGAGAAGGTGACATGAAAAAAAATATTAAAAAAATAACAAAAGATAAAGATAAGGTCAAACAAACGTCAGCTAGGCTGGAGAACAAACAATGTGCAGGGGTTCAAGAGGGGCCAAAAGACCAGCCAGTCCCCAGTGGGCCTTCTGCCTAAAATCAATGTTCCTAAATGACTCCTCTTGGTGTTCAGGCTTCATATGAGAGGATTTAATGGAGTTGGTCTTGTGGACAACTGAGACCCCCGCCTTCATTCCATCATCTCAGGGGTTGCACGGAGCCTTAATCGTGTGTTGGTGGTGCAGATCAACACCACAGAGAATAGTGGGGATTAGTGGAGACTGTGGATCGCTGAAGAATACGAGAATTCTTTACGTATGTAGCCCATTAGGAGGACAACTATAATGTATCTCCGAGATATTCAAAGAATGAGTTTTAGCAGTTTATTTAAAATGTCCCACCGTATTAGCCTGGTGAATTTCTATTGGTCAAGTATTGCAGATTTTAGGTGCACAGCAGCAGAAGGTCGCCTCAAGCTTGGTTCTTGGAATAATAAGAAGAGCACCACTGAAGGATCCATGTTTATGACTTGGAGTGTTGGGAGACAGGCATTCCAGATTATTCAAGGCTGTGTAAACCATTTGTAGTATTTTAAAGTCAGTTCTAAGTGACACGGGTGGCCAGTGCAGTGACGCCAAGACTGGGGTGATGTGCTCAGATTTTGTTTTTCTACTTATGATTCTGGCTGCTGCTTTCTGCACCAACTGTAACTGACTGACGTCTTTCTTAGGAGAGAATCACAGTAATCAAGTCGATTGAACACAAAAGCAAAACTGATTTTTCAGTGTCTTGTAAAGTTATAAGAAGTTTAACTTGTGTTATATTCCTTAAGTGAACAAACACACAGTCCTAGTAATCTGATTAATGTGGGATTTAAAGTTTAGGTCCGAGTCAACAGTTAACCCCTCAATTCTTTACCTTCACCCTGATTTTTAAACCTAAGGGATCAAAGTTTATTTCTAATGCCCTTACTATTTCCAAGTTTGACAGTCACTACGATTTATGTTTTTACTTTATTTAGTTTGAAAAAGTTTCTATTGATTCAGTCAGAAATTCTGTCAAGACATTGGATCAGAGAGCCAAGAGCACCAGGATCATCAGGAGCTGTCGCTATGTAAAGCTGTGTGTCACTGCAGAGCTGTGGTAGCCCACCTGAGTTAATGGGAGCATGGAGATTGTGGACCCTCACTAAATCCTTGAGGTACACTGTATACAATATCAGGGGTCTCTGAAGTACAATCAGCACAACTAAAGAATTTTTTACCCGTTGAGTAAGACTGGAACCAATTGAAGACCCTGCCCACCCATAGACTAAGGTCATTTATAAAAATACGGTGGTCTGTGTTGTCAAGTGCTGAATGAGAACAAGAACAACCCTCAAGTCATTAATTACTTTAAGCAGCACCCTCTGTACTCCAACCTGACTGAAACTTGTCAAGAAGAACATCACTCTGAATCAAATAATCACGGAGCTGCTTAACGGCCTTTTCTAGAATTTGTCCCTAAGAAAGGCTGGTTAGAAATTGGTCTAAAGTTGTTGAAGATGAGGAATTGGGATTATTTTTTATGAGCAAGAGTTTGACTAGTGCAGTCAGGGAAGACCCCACATCTAATGATGTCAAGAATATCACCAATGAGGAGACTTCTTTAAAAAGCCTGTTGGTACCGCAGGGTCAAGGGGGGCACAGGTGGAGGGCTTCAGCCAAGAAATTCTTCTGTGTAGTTTGGGTTGAAAAAAGTTACTTCGCTTAGAAGGACAGGCTGGGGTTCAACGGGATTTACTTTAGGGTACCGGGGTTGATGTACTAAGTTACTACTAATATCATTGTTTATTGTATGATTAAAAAATATAGCAAAAGCCTGACGGGTTTCACTGGTAGTTTTGAGGAGTCATTCCATTGAGTGAGCTGGTTTAGTAGATGATCAATGGCCGAGAAGGAGACTCTTGGATTACTAGCATCATTTATAATTTTAGAGAAACAGGACAGCTTCTCACTGTGGACTGCACTATTGTATTCAGTTATTTCGTAGTGGACTGGGAGTTTAGCTTTTCTCCAGTTACGCTCCGCTCTCTGGCATCGTCTCTCAAAATCAAGTGCTCTTTGCATCTTTTAAGGTATAATAATGCTGGAGGATTTCTTAGCGGTCTTTCTTAAAAGTTCCATAAACTGTGGCAAAAAGCCCCACAAGGATTCATTCTAAGAATCCTAGGGTCTTATTTCATTCAATTAATGCGGCCATTCACCCTCCTTCTATCATGGGATTAAATAACATTGTTCATTCATGTGAGCAGTTTCTTTCATTCTTTGTCAGCAAGATTGATAAAATCCGCTGCGCTGTTGTTCAAATGGACTATGAACTTCCTACTGTTAAACAGGGCATTGTCTTGGAATCTTTTGATCTAGTCTCACTTTCACAGTTAAAAAGTACCATTGACACCCTTAACTCTTTTAGGGCGGATGTCGACTTTTGTCGACAGGAGGGGTTGAGGGCGAATGTCGACTAAAGTCGACATCCAGGGATAGAGGCGATAATCAGCTGTTAATGGCGACAAATCTCACTGTCACGTCACAGGCATTCCCTCTGTGCTTGGAAGAATGATAGACTCGTTGACTCGGCAACTAATCCTAGCGTGTGCGTGAGTTGCGAAATGTAAACAATGGCAAGATGGTATCGACATGTGACAATGGAGTGAAGCGAGTGCAGAAAAGAAAACACTCGGCAGACAATGACAATGTTTTGCGCATTATCGCGGAGTCGGACTCTTATTTTTCAGAATCGGATTTTATTGACAGTGATCAGGAGATTGAGCAAGAGAGTGAGAAGCCGGAATCAGCTGATCAAACACCAGCCGATGCAGCGCCAGCAGATCTGCTGCCAGCTTAGCGCTTGGCGCAGCCGATGCATCTACAGCAAGGTTCGCGTGGGATAAATACACAGACATTGATCCGTTGAGAGCCGATCTGGCTACGGACTTCACAAGGCGGCATGGCTGCGCTGTTGGACACGACAGATCACCAGCTGCTGTACTTCAGGCTGCTCTCTCCTGATGCTGCTTTTCAGCTACCGTCAGGCGAGATAAACAGGTAGGCAGAGAAATTTTTTCAATCGCGGGCTGCGTTTGCATCGCATTCTCATTTTTCAAAGTGTAAACACACAACAAAAGACGAGATGAAGCGTGCTGTGGTATTACAAATAGAGATGGGACAGAACTGGTGATATAACTTCAGGGAGCATTGGTCCAAACGTGCTTTGTCCCCTGGTGGCTTTGGACAGGTTATGTAGCATGGTGATAGGTGCGTGCTGCTGCTGCAAAGTTTTATTCACTTCTGTAATAAACAGAAGCAAATCTCATGGGGTGAGCGGGCTATAATGCCATGCATAAAGTTCATAAAGTTTCAGAAGATGAAAAGAGGTGACAATACGGTTTTCATGCGGGCAGAAAACTTGGTGGCAGTGGAATGGCACAATGGCAAAGGGTGACTTGTCTCTCTACAGCACACACTAACAATATATGTGAGAAAGTGCAGCAACAGACAATTGAAAAGTAGGCACCAAAGCAACACGTATTGTAAGCAGTGCAATGTGGCAGTGACTGAAATTGGCTGCTTGGACCGAGATCAGACTTTGCAGGACTTTGCTGTGTAAAATGTATGTGATATGTATGTGAAATCATAGAGTATGCAGGCTCATACAACATGCAAGACAGTAATATTTGTCAAAAGTAAATATTTTTGTTGATTTGATATGTTAAACAATTGCTTTGTGTTCTTTTTTAAAAAATGTTAGTTTTGGAAAAATATTCAGCCCTGGGAGATAAGAAAAAAAAAAATTAGCCCTAAAAGAGTTAAACCAGCTCTCTGTGCTCTTGATGTTGTACCATCACGCCTCGTAGTGGAAGCCTTTGATGTTTTGGGCCCACCTTTACTGACCATTATCAATGGTTCTATTAGTGAGGGGGTTGTGCCCTCATTTTTTAAACATGCTGCGCTGCATCCCTGTCTAAAAAAGGCAGAATTAGATTCTCGAGTTTTAGCCAATTTTCGCCCGATTTCCCAACTGCCATTTTTGGCTAAAATATCACAAAGAATTATTTATAGCTAGCAAAATACCCGCGCTTCGCAGAGGCGAAGTACTGCTTTAAAATTTTTATTAAGAAGAAAATGTAACCTTTTTAAACTGAGGGAAAATATGCCAATAATTATTTGTTAAGGATCTCTTTGTAGACCACATTGTGAGTTCGGCCCTCCGGTTGTAATATGACCAAGCTGTGCGCTGAGCTTACTCTTGAGCATGTAACGTACAGTCGGCCATGTGAACAGTAATCTTGTGTCAAATCTCACAGCTTGGATTGCTGCTGTCATAATCGGTTTGAGTTTCATGGTTTGTTTCAATTACGACAGTATTTGTAGGACTTGTGTTGAAGTGACATTCGGCATCTGTCAAGCGTAGTAAACACACAACCGGTTTCATCGATAAAATTACATCCAGCTTTTGAGAGTTTAAACATTCATAAACATCAAAGTGTCCACTACTGAAATGGTCACCTGTCAATCTAAGATGTTTAAGAGGCATTGGCGGTTGTCGAAAGGTGTAAAATATTTGGCCATTTCGGTACACTTGAAAGTGACAACCGAACAATTCTGCGGCAGACATCAACTCACATGCAGATCCATAGGTGAAGGGCTTAAGCATTTCACTCTTCTAGTGCTCCTGTGTAGTCTAATTATCTCCTGTACCGTCATCAGTCCACACCTTGAACCTGTCCAGTCATTCAATACATAAGACACAATGGATATCAAGAGTGAGCCTGATATGGCCGTGCAATATGTAACACAGAGAATGGAAAAGGCAGGCGCCCTCTCTGGGCATGGAAACCACGCGGTAAGTGACAGTTCTTTGATCGATGGTGATCACCTCGATAGACATGTTAATGGGGGTACGGTTGGAATGATAAAGGAAATGGGTACCTGAGCAATGTAAAGTAAGTCTAAAAGTTTAAGAAAGTTTAATATGGTGGACGTTGTTGACCGTTATGACCGTTACGCGTAGAATTTTGAAATGAAACCTGCTTAACTTTTGTAAGTAAGCTGTAAGGAATGGGTCTGCCAAATTTCAGCCTTCTACCTACATGGGAAGTTGGAGAATTAGTGATGAGTCAGTGAGGGCTTTGCCTTTTATTAGTATAGATCAATTGGTTGATCACTTAACTCCAATAATTTATTTGAGATTTACCAATCTGGCTTTAGGCGTTATCATGGAGTTGAGATGACACCTCTATTATTACTGACTCAGGTGACGCTGCAGTCCTTGTTCTCCTTGACCTGTCCGCTGCCTTTGACACTGTTGACTATGAGACATTGCTGTTACAGCTGGAACATCTTGTTGGGCTTAAAGGGGCCGCTCTTAACTGGTTCAGGTCGTATCTAACTGGTAGACAGTGACTTTAAATTCCTCTTTTTTGTCTACTGCTCCTCTTAAATGTGGTGTTCCTCAGGGATCCATTTTGGGTTGTATTTTATTCTCTATATACCTTCATCCTATTTGAGCTCTTTTATTTAACATTTCTTTCCACTGCTATGCTGATGATACTCAGGTTTATATTCCCATCTGCAACTCTGCAATGAATCAACTGCGCGACTGTCTTTCTGAACTAAGATCCTGGATGGCTAATAGTTTTCTTCAAAATAAAATGGAGGTGCTTATAGTGGGTCCATCAGCTAAAGCCCAAATTGGTCTTGGACTTCTCGGCTCTTTCTCTGTCTTTTGCAAACCTCAAGTCCGCAATCTTGGTGTTTTCTTTGACAGCAACCTCTCTTTTCAGAAACAAGTAAATTCTGTAGTCAAGAGTTGCTTTTTCCAGCTTTGTTTATTAGGTAAGATCGAGCCTTTTTTATCTTCTATGGATTTTGAGAAAGCTACTCCTGCTTTTATCTTCTCTCACCTCAATTACTGCAACTCGCTGTATTCTGGGATTAGCAAATCTCTGATCCAGGGTTACAGTTGGTCCAGAATGCTGCCGCTCGCTTTCTGGTTGGGTCAAGAAGAAAGTCTGATTCTGTTTCTCCAATATTAGCTTCTTTACAATGGCTGCCTGTCAGTTTTCATATTGATTTTAAAATCTTGCTGCTAGTTTTTAAATCTTTACGTGGGCTCGTTGCTGCCTATTTATCTGAATTGTGTGTTCTACGTCAGCCATCCAGAGTGCTTAGATCTTCTGCTCAGTTGTCTCTTGTTGTCCCTCGTACCGAGTGTCACACTAAGGGGGACAGACAGGACTGTGGCTCCTCATCTGTGGGACTCTTTAATCTCATTTTGAATTGTAGACGACTCCTTTATGTGACGAGGTAAAGACTCATTTCTAGTCGCTTACGTTCCTTCAGTAATACTGATGGTTTCCTCATTGTGATTATGTAACATTACTTCTATTTATTTTATTTATGTTCATTTATTTTATTCCTATTTATGTTATTTATGTTAATTGTATGTTTTTCTTTTATTCTATTATTGTAAAGCACTTTGGACACAGCATTCCTATGTCGATTTAAATGTGCCATATAAATAAATTGACCTTGGTTTGTAAAACATTAAAAGGACAAACAAAGGATCTTTATAAATAAAGGATTTAGTCTAAAAAATGCTCTGAAACAAAGAAGTTCCAAAGAGCACAAGAGGCCCAAAAGGATTTGTCTTAAACAACAAAGAAACTCCAAGGCAAAAAAGTCCCGAAAAACAAATCCAAAAGTCAAACATCTGGAAAATCGAAAAGAAATTTCAAAAAACTGCAAGTAGAACTCGCCAACAGCACTAAGGACATTCAATGAACCGCAGCAGACTGTCTGTGGTGCTGTCTCAGCCTTTAAGGGCAGTCGCTTCATAGAGATGGACTGGTGACCCCACCTCTTGGGGAACCACCCACAAACTGCAAGGAACAAGAATAGACCTGCAGAAATTAAAAACACAAAACTAATAAAACACAGAAAGTAACTTATCAAAAGTAGCAAAGAACCAAAAAAATAAAAAAAGAATTTGAACAGCAGCCAGGGGAGAAACCCTCGCTGAACCGTAAGATGATTAAGAGAGAAGATCTTCTTTTATGAGCTGCACTTTTGAACTGAGATGTGTCATCAGGAAAGCTCTCTGCGCTGAAATTACAAATTAAAAAATATCAATGGGTAAACATCTGAAAATAATTATATAGTAAGTCGGAGGCTTTTGGGCAATCGCAACTAAAAATAGATAAGAAATAAGGGCATGTCATTAGGAAGGGTTAATCGATGTAAGGAAATGCACTTTTAGAATTTGATACAAAATTGAGATGGGAGAAAATAAAAAAAGAATCCGCACAGAACAGAACGCCCCGTTTTAGGCTAAAGGGACTTGGATGGCTTTGAATTTCTTGAAGAAGGACATCATTGAAGAGTGTTATGATGCAGGCAGCCTCTCGCCTCTGGCTTCAGTGTGTCTTATTGAATCATTGGGTTGTCTTGTTATTTTGTACATTGTGTTATCTTGTTATTGATTTTCACCCTTTGTTCTTTATCTTTTGATTGTTTATTAATTATTTTGTTACTTATTTTCCAGGTTTTCTGCCCCGTCCCCTTTATGTTGAGCCTCATGACGAGGTGCAGCCACCTAATGCTACACCTGGGGAGCTGCCCCCAGTAGAGTTTATGGGGAAGTAACCTTAATTATGACTGTGTTGTGTCAGGATTTGAGAGCATAGAAGATGAGTAAATGGCAGAAGGTTCTGGAAGGTTGTTGGTTCAAATCCTATTACTGCCATAATGAACTCTGCCGGGCCCTTAAGCAAGACCTTTAATCTAGAAATTGCTACAAGATGATGTAAAATGGCGGACGCTGCACTCTGACCCGCAAAAGGTCGTAAAAAAAGACAATTTTCCCTTGGAGATTGATAAAATATATTAAAATCAAAAAGGATCAAAACCCAGGAGCTCAAAAGACTCAAATGCCAAGCCAAAACTATAGTCAAATATTTTTTGTGAAAGGTCAGAACTAGAGAAACAAAAAGACATTTGAACAGGACCTTGTGTGAGGAAATGACCTCTGAGCAGATCTTTTAACCATTTAGTCACAGCGTTAGAAACGCGGGTGCCGTCCTAATGATGGGCATCCAAAATGGCAGTGACTGCTACAAATAGAAAATATTGGCCAAAACAGCACCAAAATAAATAAATTGTGCAGCTACTAAACAAAGCAGTGCAATAAAAAATAAACATCAGAATTGAGTTCAGAGACCCCAACCCCTCAAAAAGTGTTTGAGAATTCTGAAATGAATCCATAAAAATTGTTAAGACTTGTCAAGATATCATAGCAGACTGAGTCACTGTCCTGTAGTTTGGTGCTTTTACTCTATAAGTGGATTTCTTGGTACCTTCTAAGGGAACCTTCTGTGTTTTTTTGTTATTTAATTGGTTTGTTTACTTTTAGGGTAGCCTTTTCAGATAAAACCTAACTTTGTTTCCTTATTTGTTGCAGTATTCTATTGAATCATTTTAATATATCATTTAATACCAGAGAAACATTGTTGTGTTTTCTTTGGGCCAGAGTGTTTTGTTTTCCTCTCCCCATCTTGTAGACATTTAGATTTTCTTAAAGCATTTGTCCCATTTTTGGGCCTGTGTAGGCCATAGGCCTGCTACTAGACTTTGGGGCTAGGCTGGGAGTGGTGAGGCCTGCTCTTCTGAGATAGACCTGCGTAAAGTGCCAGCAGGGGCGGCTCTAGGCTCATGGCAGCCCTGGGCAGAGAAAGAATCAGTGGCCCCTTCGCCTGCCAGTGTCAATATGGTATCTTATGCACGGCGGATGGCCACGTCCATTGTGGACACTGCATAGCCGCCTCGTGCTCATGACACAAGCGTTTAACTTATGATAAAGTTCAGGATTGCTCCTTCCTGTGACGTAATGAAAGCCTCCTGAGCCACCTTTCTCTTTTGTTTCGAATAACCAGATTCATGTACTCGAAATCTCTTCATTTTGCTTAGAATGGGTATGTGAATGTCTTGTGTCCCCTACCCGACTGGATATTCACTATGACTATTGCGCTAACACTTTATTAAAACTCTGTGAAATATTAACTTGTAAGACGACTCGCCCACTTGCTTCAGCTGTCAGCTGCGTCGTTATTTTCTTTTTGTTTTATATTTAATATATATTGGCGTGGCGGCCCTGTGCAGGTGCACAGTTTGCACATGCCTAAGGCCGCCCCTGGTGCCAGTCTAACTTTTGTTTTTGAGAGTTGCACCATTTTTGAGCTTTATTAACAAGTAGGATTATAACAAAGGCTCATCATGTTGTTTTAACCACCTTTGTACGTTTGCATTGTTTGTGTTGAGGATTCAGTTTCCAAGATATACTTTTCTTTTTGAATTTGTCCTGATTCTGCAGGGAAACAGATAACTAGTTTTTAGTGTTAAAACTGGCGGTGTGTGCAAAAGGTAAAAACAAACAAAAATAAAAATAAAATGGAGCGACCGACCGACAAGAGAGAAAAAGACAAATCAGTTTAAAGAAAAAAAAGAAAAAAAACTGAGCCCCTCACAACCCCACAGACCAAATGCGGGATGCAACCCTGACAACAGCATACAAAAATGGCTTCCCATAACAGGAAGAGTCAATAAGACCACAAATTTCAGTCCTAATCATGACAAAATTAGTTTGCAAAGTAAACTTTAATGTCCATTTTGATTTTCCTTTTAGATCGTCTCACTGGTGACATCACAGAAGTGACACTCTAAATATGAGTAACCAATCACCACACAATAGACGTTAAGCCATCTGTAAGCTGTGAACGCCGATTATTCAAGACTTTTAAGGAACATTGAAATATCTTCATAGTACGTGTTTAATTATTCTGTCCATCTATCCTTCCAGTGTCGCGCCAGCACCAGCAAGAATACAGCGCAAGACAGGAACAATCCGTGAACGGAGCGCCAGATCCTCACTAGCACTGCAGCACCATGTCCTTGTATGTTTAATTATTAACAATATAGATTATTTAAATGATGTTAACATTTTATCTGTATAATGTAATAAACATATTTTGCTGCATTTCATCTTAAAAATGATCTCGTCATCATGTGTGAATACACACTTTATAAAGTGGCTCAGGTTGTGTAATATTATAACTGTAGTGTAAGTTTACAGTGAGGTGATTGTACTTATAAGTCCTAACAGTTCTACAAGGAGCACTCGATGGACTGATGGAGTACATTTAGACTTCTTGGGATGAAACTGTTTGTGAACCGCGAGGTCCGTACAGGAAAGGCTCTGAAGCATTTGTTGTATGAGAGCAGTTCAAATAGACTGTGCTCATGGCTGAGGCAGCGTAATTCTCTTTCCGATCAGCTGCTGTGATTCACACTCAGATACAGTGATATAAATACTCCGAGTGGTGCAGTGACAGTAATATGGAAAAAGATGATCCACTGTGGTAACCCCTAACGGGAGCAGCTGAAAGAAGAAGAAGGTGCAGTGAGAGTAACAACACTAAAGCAGCTATGGTGTTTAGAATAGTGGCCCATTATATTGTTACTGGTTAATTACAATCAGATGAATTAAACTAATAAACAATATGTGGTTAATTTCCGTGTATTTATAAAGCCATGTCAGGGTTGTAGATCTAAAAAACAAAGATAAACCACACTGAACAGTAGCCCAGCTTCGACGCTGGGTGCCGCCAGTCTGCAAAACCGAGCGCAGAACTTGCGTACACCAAGCATTTAGCTACTGTGAAAATGTGCGTGGCTTTACGGCAAGATTAGGTTTTATACATCACGATTTGAGCGTGGAAATGGGCTTACACAACATTTTATATGAGGCTCCTGGTCTTTTTTCTCTAAGGCATTTCTTTAAATCCTGGTTTATAATGGAGATTTGGAACTGCAGGCTGAACTTTTAGAGCCCAAACGTCACCCCTAAGCCTGTGAATGGGAGCCAAATAGTCTGAATGTCTGAATTTCTGTCCAGGACCAGATATAGACAGCAACAACAACAAATGAAGATCAAGAAAATGATATCCCACACAACTGACTGGCAGAGGCCATTTTATCCATAAATTAAAAAATGAAACTTCCAGCGCATATCAGAAACTGTAATAAAATGGTGTCATGCTGGCCTCACAAACATTACTTTACTTCTATATGACAAGGAAATACAAGACAAACAAACACATGACCAAAATGGATCCATGCATACTGAAACCTGGATTCATGATGGAGTCGGTATTTGAAGCACAGAGGTACTTAACTCCGAGCCTGGAGGTCCACAGTTTTTGCTTTTTTTAAATTTGAACCCGTTTGTTTACTACTGAAGCCGTTTGTTTTTTGCGCTTCGATTTGGTTAACTCATTTATGAGGATTCTGTACCCTTAGTGGCCTACTCTAGTGGGTTTGAATTGTCACCCGTTTTCTTAAGCAGTCATCAGTTAAGTGCAAATGACAAAGGAGCCAGCAGCCCTCCAGATCACAAAATATGGATAATGTTCCCAGAAAATAAAACATGTGCAGTCTGATAAAGATGAAGAATGAATCCACTAACTAGCCACAAATCGAAAACCCCATGCTTCAGTATCTGCCAGGCCCAGCTTCGAATTACAAATCTAGTTGGTTTGAAAAGCTGCGCCCCCTGTGGACCTCCTGGACCAGGTTGGAGTACCCCTATGATAGGAGACAAGTCACAAGTCTCTGCTGATGAGCGTCCTGCAGTTGCAATAAAAAAAGATGCTTAACTTTCTACGTCTCCAACACGGGGCGCATGGCGTCTGTTGGTACCATTAATAGAAACCGACCCAACAGGAAGGTCCTACTGCAAGGCCTTCGAAAGCCCCTGGGTTTCCATGCGCGTCCTACAGGACTCCACACAAATCTTGAAATATGCTTTTTTTTTCCCCCAGAAATGAGGTGCAACTTGACAGAAATTGCTTGTGACAGCTGCCATGCTGCATTTGTCTTCTTGATCATCCAGCAGTGCAAGTCAACAGAAATCTTTTCCTGATGGACAAATGCATCTTAAAAAGGGACCTGGTGAGTGGTTGAAAGGAAGAAGATCACCCGACGTAATGAAATCCGCACTGCGTGTTCGTTTCTAATTAATCGTAACACGTCCAGTTTTGTGAAAGGATTGCGTTCCCAACCTCAGTTTTTACTCGATTACCAGAAATGTCCTCTGCGGTGACGAGTGGCGTTCTTTGCAGAGCATTTCAACTTTTGGAGCTAAACACACTTGAGAAATTCAAGCTGCATCTTAATGAGCGCGGCCGCCATATCGAATATCACGTAACAACTGGAAACGCACACACAATCAGATATGCAGAATACGACCAAATGTTCAGGCAGCAATTACATCCAACCCAGCGCCGTCTCAAATTGTGGGAAGAATCCTAAGCATTTCTAATCTGTGCCTCTTATAATGGAGATGCATATCTAGTTTGCAAATTAAATAAGGTGTGATTTCTTCTGACTGCATCGATAAGGCAACCCTGCAGTGCGGAGGGATGTGAAATCTGATAGGAGTAGACAACCCATATAATCGTTCTAATTGTTGGGAAATGTCAACGTGTGTAATAAAGTTATATTCTTCATATAGTGGAAAGTTTACGTCTCCATTTGCTGATCGGAGGCTAATCTGATTTTATTACTAAGAGATTCTGCCACAGACCGGAGGCCTCTAACATGGAGGGGGGCAGAGAGAGAGCGACGGCCTCAATTAACGATCGGAGCACTTTAAGAATCTGAGCGCTTCAGCGGATTAAAGGAGGATAACCAAGGCCAGCTGTTGGAAGGTGCCACTGATACGCAATGAGCTCTGGAGCTGGATGAAAGACAGCAGGGGGCTTTACAGATCTGCTGAGTGCGATGACCCGAGGGGTGAATGTGCGCCGTCCTGCATGCCAGGGTACTGAGCGACAACCAACACTTCATGCTCTTTAGATCAAATTTAGAGCTGCTTCGTGGAGACGTGCTACCAAAACACTTTCAAATGACCACACAGTTTACAACATCTTCGGACTCTGCTGTAGTACTTTCACTATGAATCTTAATGCTGGTGGGCACACGGGAATGACTGAGGAACCAACCCCTGCATGGGGTGCCAGTCTGTCAGAATTCCTGGAGCCCAATGTAGATTGGCAACCTCATCTCTGGGACTGAAACGGCTGGGGAATTCGGACACAAATCACCATTCTGAGAAGTACAGGACCTCAACCTGGAAATGAGATGCACTGTCACAGCAGGGCTACCTAAAGGACACACAATCCCAGCAGTCCCGGGGATCATTGCACCACCAGGCTGCCTTTGCTTGCCTTGCAGAGGCACTGGAAGAAGGATGACAAGAAAGGTGCTGGATTTAAATGGAGTCTGCAGGGGGCCAAGAGGAATGCGAGCGTCCTTTGGGTTTATAACAAACTGTCTGACCGCTTGATATTTTGGATGTTTTGTAAATTTTCAAAAAGCTTCTTAAACATACTTACGTAAATATCAAATCCGACTTTGTGACAACAAATTTATGTGCAGCACAACATGCAGTGAAATATATTTTACTATTTTGAAAGATTTTATTTTCAGATCTGCTGTTACCAGTTGAAGGGCATGAGGGGCTGGAGCAGAGTGCCAGTCTATTACAGGCCCACTCACCCACAGCGGGATGAATTAGAATCACCAAGTCACTGAAGTACCATGTCTTTGGGGATGTGGGTGGAATGCGGGGGCAGCTGGAGAAACAGCCATGCAGACCACATGCAAAACCAATATGGACCACAATGGGACACGGAGTACGAACTCAGGGGGCCGAGTATGCGAGGGGGTCTTCATGTTAGGAATCTTGGCTTCAGATTCCCCAAGTCCATTTATAGGTGTGTGCACATATATGTGAGAAGCGTCTATTGTGACAGCCATGTCTGTCTGAGTTTGTGAAACAACTCGGCCACCGGGAAGGATTTTCTGGAAATGTGGCACACAAGAAACTAAGAGACAGGTCAAGCTTCACTGAGATATCTCAAACAGATCACACTGAACAGTGTTGAAATGAACACACAGGCCATTGAAAAGCACTGATGAATCTGTGAACTCGTCTATCATAAAACAGAAACGTCAGACAGTTCATGAAAAGTTCATTCTCTAAAAAGAGCAGACTAAGGTTCAACGGGTCTCATTTTGGAGGGGAGTATTCTGTTGTGTTTAAGACCACCTTCAGCAGCCACTCCTCCATCAAGACAGATAGAACAAACAAAAAAAGGCCAAGTGTCCTCTTGGGGACAAATAAACACACGACTAGATAAACACACACACACACACTTTGGTCTGAACACACACCAGTGTTGTGGTATGAAATTTTGCATATAGTTGATAAATAAGTTGTAACTTTATTTGTATCTTATAACACTAATGTATATCATTGAGGACCAAGTCTCTTTGTAATTTTACAACAGGGTTTGAGTTCCTTACACCAGTTTGGCCAGTGATTCTCTGCAGGACCCTCTCAATCAACCCCCAAAGGAAAGCCAGACTACCTGGCTGGCAGGCTTGACCTTAACAAATGGCTTTGGGGGGTGGCAGGTGTGAAGATATTCTGCGCCCCATTGGTGTGAAGTATGGCTGTTGGGAATTGGCTGCTATCAGAAGATACCCTATTGGCTGTAGGGTTTGGACAGAGAGTCTATAAGTTTGCTTGCTCTACCCCTCCCTCCTTCTCTCACACACCAGGAAGTGAAAAGGACAACACAATGAAGAGCACAGCTCGGCAGCCATATTGACTCAGGCATGCGGCCTGTCCTGAAGAAAGCTGACCACAAAATGAGGATGTAACTTGAGACATTAAGTAATAAACAAGTCTGTGTGCCACATGAACTACACAGCAGCATTTATCAAGTTGTATGGTTGCCAATATTCAAATGTACTTTGCTTATTGTTATTATTTTATGAATATTATCAATCATCCATTCATATTTAAAGTGTAACTTAACTCCTGCTTGTCTTTTACTACACCCAGTTGCCTGAGGTTATAAATGTAGAAGGGAAGGTGGGGAGACGTTATAAAGTACAAAACGTTATAAACAGTGGCAAGTCTGTGAGATTTGACTTATTCTGACAAAGGCTACACATTAAAAACACAAAAGGGGAAAGTTGAGGAATAGAGACCTCTACCAAGATAAAACCAGTATGACTAAATAGGAAGAAATTTAAAAAGAAAGAAAAGTTCTGATTTGGCAGTCTTAGTCCCACAGAGGTGCTATACAGACATATTACTGTTGTCGATTGAGTCATTGTCTAAAGGTCCTCAGAGTGTGTGTGTGTGTGTGTGTGTGTAAAAGAGAGGATACACAACATTGTTCATAATGACACTCAGTTTTGTCTTCATTCTTTCCTCCTCTATGACTTCCAGGGATCCAGAGTGTGTCTAATAACTGAGTCGGGCCCCTTAAATCAGTTTGGTGGGCCTCACTTGAAGTGATGTTATCATCCAAGCACACCACACTGGCCGTGACAGAGTCACTGAAGATGTAAAGGATGTCACTGCTGGCATTAAATGAACGCAGTCTACTAAGGAAGAAGAGTCTGCTCTGTCAATTCTTCTCTAGTTCTTCTGTGTTCGGAGAGCAGTCCAACCTGTCATTAATGTGGACCCCCAAGTATTTGTAAGAGTGGACCACCTTTGTACCCGCTCCATGAATAATGAGCAGACATTGAGACTCTTTGGTTTTGCTGATGATAAGTTGCAGATCATTCTTGCTGCACGAAGAAACAAAGTTCTCTCCTGTCTCAACCCCCTTATTGATTCCCCCCCTAAACGTGACAGAATCACCTGAGAATTCCTACAAGTGACACGACCAGTCATTATATTTACAGTCTGAGGTGTGCCAAGTGAAGAGAAAAGGAGACACGAAAGTTGCTCACACGGTCCTTGACTCTTAGAGACCACAGTCTGTCCGACTGCTCTCAGTTATCCAGGACACCTCAGGCTCATCCAGACGCAGGGCTAGCAGTGTGGGATTGAAGGTACTGGAGAAATCAAAATAAAATCCTCACAGTGCTGTACGACTTCAATTTTACTTTGACTGTAGTATTATCAATAGTTATTTTTGTACATTTTTCTCTCTTTTTTACTTCTAATAGCCACTGCTGACAGCAAACAGATCCTCAGTACAAATTCATGAATATCTGCGTTATCTGCAGTCACCTACAATGATTCACTGGTGCAGTAATTTATCATCAGAGTGCCATATTCAGCGGGGGCCTCATGTATAAATGGAGCATACGCACAGAAATGTCACGTACTCACTGTTTCCACGTTCAAATCGCGATGTATAAAACTTAACTTGGTGTAAAGCCACGCATATTTCCACGGTACCTCATACCCTGTTTTATGCAAGTTCTCCACTCGGTTTTACAGACTGGTGGCACCCAGCGTCAAAGCAGTGCTACTGTTCCTGTGTGGTTACTCTTTATTTTCCTGATGCGGCTTTATAAATACACTGAAACTAACCGCATATTGTTTATTAGTTTAATGCATCTGATTGTAATTGACCTGTAACAATATAATGGTCCACAGGATGGCCAAACTATTCTAAACACCATAGCTGCTTTAACAGTGTTACTCTCACTACACCTTCTTCTTCTTCTTCTTCTTCTTTCAGCTGCTCCCGTTAGGAGTTGCCACAGCGGATCATCTTTTTCCAGATTCCTCTCACTGCACCACTCAGAGTATTTCTATCACTGGATCTGAGTGTGAATCACAGCAGCAGCTGATCACAAAGAGAATTATCGGTATACAGCATCAAGCACACGCTGCCTCAGCCACGGCAAAACGTTTCAAAGCCTTTCCTGTACGACGTCGCGGTTCACAAACAGTTTCATCCCAAGAATTCTAAACGTACTCCATCAGTCCATTAAGTGCTCCTTGTAGATCTGTTAGGACTTATAAGTACAATCACCTCACTGTGAACTTACACTACAGTTATAATATTACACAACCTGAGCCACTTTATAAAGCGCGTATTCACACATGATGACGATATCATTTTAAGATGAAATGCAACAAAATATGTTGATTATATTATACAGATAAAACTTTAACTTAATTTAAATAATCTGTATTGTTAATAATTAAACATGTGAGGACACAGTGCCACAGCGCTAGCAAGTTCACGAATTGTTCCTGCCTCGTGCTGTATATTTGCGGAGGCTGGTGCGACACTGGAAGGATAGACGGATAGAATAATTAAACACTTACTATGAAGATATTTCAATGTTCCTTAAAAGTTTCGATGAATCGTCGTTGTAAGCTTACAGATGGCTTAACGTCTATTACAGAGCTGATTGTGTGGCCATTGGATATTTGGGGAAAGAAAAGGAAGGACAGGAATTGGAGGTTAGTACATTTGAAAGAGACAGTACTGCTGTAATAAATTATTTCATCGAAGGTCATGCACGGCGCAGCAGCATCTTGTGAGAAATGAACAATCGCTGCACCATCGTGTTCCCATTTTTAAGAACATGCTTTCATTCCAATCATCATGACAATGATATCACGTATACATCTCAGTATTTTAATTATTCAGAGAGCTGGAATATCATAAACGTAATGGATTCTGTGTCCTGTTGGAGAAAGAGAAAGAACAGAAGCACGTAGTGATTCACACACAGAGCACACAGAAGATCAAATACAAAACAAATCATTTAACGTGCTACTTTAATTATGATGGGATTTGAGAAACTAGTAAATAAAATATGATGTTCTACTTTAATGACAAAATAAACTACGTGATTAAAGTGGAAATTTTCAGATTAAAAGTTGACATATCATTCGTTTTCCTCACTGTGTCCCTATTTTTTTTTCTCTGTACCCTAATAAGCTTTCATATGACACTCAGACGGTGGGCTACGACTTCCCTTTTCACGGCGACTTTGATATGTGACTTCTTTTTTATTTCCGGCACTGTGCGACTTTGTGAACGTGAGCTTTCGAGTTTCTCCGACTCGCTATGTCACTCGATCAGCTTCCTTTTGTTGATTATTCCACGGTTTATTTGAACAAATAGTCTGTTTTTCCTTTGTCTCCACTTGGTATTCGCTGGAATTCTTATATTTTCCCCCATGCTTTTCCCATTGTCTTTTCACAGAACGCTGAGTTTAAGAGCGATTTATATTGATTTGCATATTCAAAGAGGCGTAATTCTGGGAGGAGTTGGGGCGGGACAGCAGGCGCGTTCACGTGCGTTATATTTCACGCTGACCGGGATTTATGTAGCGGAAGAACGTGGTAGTTGGAGTACGCACAGATTCCGGCACCTGGATTTTTCTGTGCGTAAGCACATTTCGGCTTTTGTGCTCATGTCATGTTAGAGTGCGAGTTCTACGCACGCCGTTATGCATGAGGCCCTGGGTATCCATGACACTTGGACGCTGTAATAAAGTTTGCCTTTCACTTCTGTTAGTCTTTAATATTTGACACAACTGAAGATCTTTGCACGTCCCATTTCATGAAAATTCCAACAAAGTGCAGACCTGCTGAAGCACAGAAAGCATGCATTCCTTTCTTTGTTATATTAATCGGTACATGCTAATTGTCACCCTGTGTGACTATGGGGGGTGTGTGTGTGTGTGAGTGTGAGTTTAATTTACAAGCTGCAATTGCTGGAAAATGGTGTTCTTTAACAAAGTACAAAATGAACGGTCTGAATACTTCTGGGGATGAGTGGTGCCAGTATCTGATTTTTAATAAACGTTCTGAGAATGTGATGTCACTTTGGGTTATTGAGTGCGGATTGATGAGCAAAACTGGCAAATACATTCATTTAACATGAAATCTGCAACACAGTACAACTTGCAGAAAATGAAGGGGGTCTCGGCCCATTCTAAACCCACCGTAAGTCTTAGAAGACACCTCTTCCTTTGCAGATCTTTACACGGAGGATATCCTTGCACCTTTTCTTGAAAACACAGAGCTCCTTTGACACAAAAGTTAGGAACTTTGTAAAATGGAAATGACCTAAACTCTCAAAATCCAACCCCAATATTCATATGCAAAAATATTTTAACTAGTAAAGAGAAGATGCATTTATAGACTTAATGAAAAAGTGGTCACGGAGCTCACAGACAGACCACCTTGATCCATACTGGGAAAGAGACCACCACTCTGTTGTGAGCGCCTTGTCCGCGATCAAATCTATAATTCATCTTCAACTTGTGCAGAATATGCTGCAATCCACCTGAAAATCGTACACGTCTGTCCAAATTAAAATGATCTCAGACGTGGCAGGGATTGAACCCCAACCGTGAACAATGCCAGGGGGCTCCAGCCTCGCTCAGGCGTCCGATTTTGTCCAAAATGAAAGACTTTTGGGGAAGATTTCCCCCCCGCATCTTTCAGATAGTTTAGAATGTCGTCTTCCAGAAGTCTTTTTTAGTTATTTTAGAGGAGTGTAGATTGTCTTCTGATAAGCGGACGGTTATCTCCTTCACTCTAATGTTAGCACATCAACCGATTCGGGCAAATCTGAAGGCACTCCATAGAACTGATCTTGTACTTTATTTGACAACAAAGAAAAAAAAATCCAACTTTCATTGCACGGAACTGTGCAGAGCTGCGTTAGAATCGGTCAGGAATCCATTCATACTATTCATTTTAAATGACGCCTTGTGTTGGCTAACTAAGAGGATTACACTTTCTCTGCATTCATAATGGCTAACATGGTACAGCACCCTAGTACTTTACAGTGAATAATAACTGTGCTCTGCTCCCATTGCCGTTTCTCATGTGGTTTGAAACTCCTTTCTATTACTAGTTACTCTCTGCCATTGCACTTTTAGGGGGTTACTATGATGTATGGAATCACTTGTATGACTCTTTAAATCTTGTTTTTTTTTAATTAAAATTTTGAGTTTAATTTAATAAATACTTTTTCTGTACTGCACAGAGTTGGAATAAAAAAAAATAGCTAAAATAAAATAATGTGAGAATACACTCAGAATAAACAACAGGAAGAGATCATAACCAGTAAATGAGATGATGAGATCAACACACTAAGAAGCTTTCTGAATCTCTCTTAAAAAAAAATAAATAAAACCACTTGAGCAGAACTTAACATTTAAATTAAACTAATAAAAGAACAAAAAAAAAAAAAAACACCAAGGCACACCACAGCAACAATTTGTTATAAAAACCACACAATTGGGACAGGAGAGCTCAGGCTGCCATCTTTATATAGGCAGGCAGTGATGATGTCACATGTCACAAGGTTGGGGTCACATGACCAAAAATGGTTGATGAAGCCACAACAGAAATGGCCACCAAAATGAAATTCGACCTCAACAACATGGCTGCAGAATGACTGCTCTTTCACACAAATAAAGGTAAGGAAATTCAAAGACGTCCAGCTCATGAAATTGATAAAACCTGAAAAATATTTTTCAGTAGCTGTAGGTTTACTTTATTTGTTTTGGTTTCATTTTTATTCACTTCTCCCAGTTTAGCTCAGTAAATATATCAATGGCCATTTTTCTCAGCAGAGCATTATATATGATGTTTTATGTTATAATGTAATAAAATCTAACGCGTAATAACATCCTGCGGTGGGCTGGCACCCTGCCCGGGGTTTGTTTCCTGCCTTGTGCCCTGTGTTGGCTGGGATTGGCTCCAGCAGACCCCCGTGACCCTGTAGTTAGGATATAGCGGGTTGGATGGATGGATGGATGGATGTATTAACATCACCATAATTTCAAGGACGCCCTTAAGCAGCTAGAATTGGGGGTTTATTATCCCTATGACGCTTAAATCATCCAAGATCAGAAGCCTCATCGTGGATCAGCTAATGGCAGTTAAACTCATCCGGTGATATTGGATTCGATTAACGTAACCAGATTCAGTCATCTAAGATGATGGCAGCGTGAAAACCCATATATATATCGAGAGTGGAAAACACGATCAGCAAGCCGCTGTCACACACGTATGGGAGGCAGCTAAAGGGCTTGAGTGAAGGCAGTTCGGAGGCATGCGGGGTGTGGCAGAGTGCACTGACTCTTTTCTCCCTTGCCTGTAGACCATCCCGGGGATTTCACCTGATCACCTGACATCACTTCGGGACTGAGCCAATATTCCAGTCCCTCTGATGACCTCCGGAGCCAATGGTGGAAGACCACGTGATCCATTCACTTCCTGTCTCCCCTTTAAAACCTGCCCCTTTTCCTTTGTTTCTTTAGTCTTGTTTTGGACTCGGTTGTGTGCACTTCAGTGCTCTGTATTGTGCTGAAAGAAAACTTTTGCAGCCAGGATACCACAAAAGCTGCCCCAACTCTTTATCTGTCCACAATACTGGTGGACAGAGATGGCAAAAGAACAAGAGAACATTTTTATTATTTAGAGGGGTGGGATGAATTCAAAGACTTGGCACAAACTCCACAAAAGCAGTGGCAGACAAACGTGTAAGTATTTGTTTTATTATTTGTATACAATGTTGAATTTCCAAAGTCTAACATCATTAATTATTATTTATTCATTATAATGAAGATCAAATATAAGCACAATCAGGACCTGGGAGCAGGTGAAAGTGAAGTACAAAAATATACTTCAAACTGATAAATCTTACATATGATAGCATAAGAGTGATAAGGTGTCCAGAACATTTGGTTTGTTGAGTTATTATTGCATTATATTATTCATTTAAAAGTTAATAATAAAAAAAACCCCAAAAAACTGGTGGTCCACCTCGTCGCTTCCTACTTGCTGTGACGCAGCCTTCCTTGATGACACGGCTGATCTCAGCAGGCTTCTCATGAGGAGTTTTGATCCTCTGGATGTTGGGTTAGATTGGACTTTCCTTTGAATTGGTTTGTTTGCACCACATATAGGGAGAGAATGAAGCAACGTTAAGAAACGGACCTTTCTTTGAGAAAAATGGGATGATCAGCAGTCTCCAAAGATCTTCTTGCCTTTATTTTCTTTTCTGGAACCTTTGACTTTGACACCGCAGTTGAAACAAAACAAAAACCCACCCAACACAAACTAACAAGTGTGTGGATTGTAACTCCATGGTTCAAATTCACAAGGACCATGCTGAACCATTTTGGGGGATACAACGGGACATAGTTTGGACAAAACATCAATACAAATGCAAACATGAAATTTTAAAGAGTCCGTAAATCCATCCATTTTCTAACCCGCTGAATCCGAATACAGGGTCACGGGGGTCTACTGGAGCCAATCCCAGCCAACACAGGGCACAAGGCAGGAACCAATCCTGGACAGGGTGCCAACCCACCGCAGGACACACACAAACACACCCAGCACACACTAGGGTCAATTTAGAATCGCCAATCCACCTAACCTGCATGTCTTTGGATTGTGGGAGGAAACCCACGCAGACACGGGAGAACATGCAAACTCCACACAGGGAGGACCCGGGAAGCGAACCCAAGTCTCCTAACTGCGAGGCAGCAGCGCTACCACTGCGCCACCGTGCCGCCCGAGTCTGTAAATTCTTCTTTTAAATTTACTTTCCACAGCTGGCCAATACAAACTGACAAAATGATCTTATCTTAGCAATATGTTTGAGGTGCCCTGTCAGCCGTGCCAGTGTTAGCTTATTTTGAGCTCTAGGCCAAGTTTACTATTGTGCCAACCGACTGTTTGGTAGCTAGCGTGTGTGGCTGGGGCAACCCCATGATCTGTGCCCTAGGCCAATGTCTAATTCCCTTAATGGAGGTGCCAGCTCTGCCTGCCAGTGATGGGCTCTTCGAATCGTCCTAACTTCCCTCCCTTATGACATTGGTATCCTTCAGTATGAAGGACAGACTTCTGCTGAATATGCTGAATAATTCGTTAGCTAAGAGTCCTCAATGGCTGTCTGTCAGAGAGTGGATGTGCAGCGTCGGTCATATTGGCCATCAGTTGTATTGTGGTTTAGAGTCAAATTCATAGCAACAAGGGAGTGAGGCCTCCAAAGGCCTTCACAAGCCAGGCCAGGCCAGGCTTCACTCCAAATGGGTTAACCTGCTTCAGTCCTAAAAGGCCCAAAAATTAATTTAAACCTGAGAATAACTTAGATGTCCCAAAATATCCACGTGCCTCCCATAAGAAGGAGGAATTGTAAAACTTTGGCTTGCTAAGACAGACAATGAAAACATCAAGGGGTCTCTTTCTGAACTGCCTTTCCGGAGGTTTTTTCCATTTTTCCCTACGAGGGTTTTTTTTGGGAGTTTTTCGTTGTCTTCTTAGAGAGTCGAGGCTGGGGGGCTGTCAAGTGGCAGGGCCTGTTAAAGCCCACTGTGGCACTTCTTGTGTGATTTGGGGCACTACAAAAAATTAAATTGTATTGTATTGTATTTTATTGTATCTTTATAAAATGAAGACATTTAAGAAAAGTAGCCTAAAAGACAAGCCTCAGCTACTACGCCTCAATATGTCACCCAGATATCACAAACCAAAGACAAAGCAGAAAGAAATATATATAAAAAAAAAAAAAAAAACAGGCAATCCAGAAACAATAAATGAAACTTACAATTCAAGCACCACGTCTGAGTCCTCCTCTGGGTTTGCCCTTAATAGCCACAGGGTGGGCTCAGACATGGGGATGTCAGGGTGGGCTCAGACCTACAAATAACACGGAATAAAACCACATTTAAAACAAGAGTATATAATTGTAAGCTTAATGAAAAATAAATAAAATTAAAACACATAACATCTCACAAACAACATAGTCATTGCTAAAAACAGAATTGGTACATGTAGAAAGGCAGATTTCTGTGGCTACAAACCTCATAATAAAAATGAAATAAATAAATGAAATCTCTTGTTATTGTACTTTTCATGCGTTTTGTTTGGCTTGACCTCTTTACCTGAAGAACGAGGTAGAAATGGAAACCAATAATATCTGTCCATTTATTAATGGATGAACTCTGGCCAGTTGACAATGGTGAAGATTAAAATTGTAAAAGAGAAATTCAAAGACAAAATCGGACACAGTCAGAGTCGTGGAGACTTCGTCAAGCTGGCCGCCGACCCGCTCCTGGGTTTTCTACACTTGAGTCTGTGCTGGCTGTCTAATCTGAAGAAAGAATCTTTCCACCCCAATGATTCCAATCCTTTTATTATCTCAGATGACTTTTCAATAACACAGAAGAGCAGCCTGGCCACATCCAGATGCCAAGAAGAGAAGCAGAATAGAGAAGGAAGGGTTGGTAACAGTTGACTGCGGTGGGCTGGCACCCTGCCTGGGGTTTGTTTCCTGCCTTGCGCCCTGTGTTGGCTGGGATTGGCTCCAGCAGACCCCTGTGACCATGTAGTTAGGATATAGCGGGTTGGATAATGGATGGATGGATGGATGGATGGTAGCAGTTGATAATTATTATAGGAAGTATGTTTTTGTACAAACTACCAAACAGAAATGCAGTCTGCACAGCTAATCAGCAGCTCTAGTCGGGGTATGCGAGACTGAAGGGGCACCTCTTATGGTAGCAGTCAGACCACTCCATAGTTTAGGGGGTCCTGTTACTAAAACCTCAGAAAAAACTTTGTTTAATGGAGTAATATTTCAATTTTGAATTTCATCTCTATAAATGATAGTTAGATCTAATGTGTGATCTGTTAACTGAGTTTAACAAGTAAGTAAAACATTTGCTAAAAGCGTCAGTTTCCACCTTGGTACATACATTAAAATCCCAGCTAAATCTGTAAATCTACAGCTAAATCAGATAAAAGGCAGCCAAACGCTGTCCTGAACCATGAATATGGCCCTGGTGGTCTGTAGACTGGCAGTTGTGCTGAACTGCGCTTGAATATTTGAAATGAGAGCCTTAAAGGCTGTAAATGCACCTACACTTTTAGAAGCAGTGCGCGTTATGCCACAATGAATTTTTCCAAGGACACCTCCTCGACATCTCAGTATCCTGATTTATGAAGGACTGTGTATCCGCTGGGTGACGCCTCAGCTAAGGGAACGTGTCTGTCAGATTTACCGAGCCAGGTTTCATTGAGAAGACACACGTCCAGTTTTGTATTTAATATAATATCATTTACCACAGCAGCTTTATTTCCAAAACAGCAGATGTTTAATACGCAGCATTTAAAACTGCACAGATGTTTCTGAACTGGTTATATATTTTAGTTTTCATTTGAATTAAGTTACTATTACAGGTGTCCTTGGTGGAGAATCGGGTTTTATCTCTTGGTCTAATTATGTTCCTGATTTATTGCTTATCAAGTAATTTAAAGTTTGTATCAAGACTAAATGTCTAACAAGAACTAACAGGGATTATGGGTAACAGCTACCGGGTCGTAACAGGTGGGATAAACAGCGGCCTGTGAATTAAGATCACTAGACTACGGCCTGGGTGGTTCTCTGATCAGTCAGACAGGCAGTTTTGCTACCATAATTTGGGATGAGGATGAAGAGCATCTCTCTTGAAGAATCCAGGCCTCTCCAAAAATCATCCCAGTTGTTCACGAGGACTATGTTTTTATTTGAACACAATCTACTATAAATCACATCCCCTTTATATAATCCTGTTAAGGGGCCAGACACAATTAAATCTTGACATTTTCTTTTTGCTTTATGGCATAGAGATATGAAGTTCCCCATTAATATCTGAGATTGCTGTAGATAAATATCGCTAGCGCCAACATGCAGAAATAAGGTAGATACTTCATTGTGGGCCAGAAGGTCCAATGTAGCCTCTTTGTCACCGAGGTGGTATTGAACACTGACTCCTGGATGAACATAGTTTGGATGTCACTAGATCCAGTTTGGCTTCCTGGCTACGACTCCTGCTAGTCCTGACTACGTTCACTTCCTGGTCCTCACAAACCTCAGGCTGCTTCCTTTGACGGTGGCAGAACAATCAGCCCTTTTTGTTTTGCCACACAATCATTCCATGCCAGAGTTTTTCCTCCTTTTTGATAACACTTTCTCTCCATTTCCCTCCACTCAACTTCATTTTCCAGTCCAGTGTTGCTCTCCTCCAGTAGAGAGGCGGTCTGCTTCACTCCACTGCCCTTTACACCTCAGAGCTCAGTACTCGGCGGCCAGGTACAGAAGATGGATGGACTGATTTGCTGTGCCAAGTTAAACAAGGGGAAAAAAAGCTGGAGGTGAAGGCCGTACAATAAATACCCTTTGCTTTCTAAAGTTAAAATTGTGATGTTTAAATGTACTTTATCTAATGCAAGTGCAGCAGTGTCAGCTCATTAAATAAATATATATTTGAAAAAAGGGCTGTAAACACATATGGTCAACAGAGGAATAAGAGCTCTCTGGGTAACGCCTGCAGTTCTGTAGTTACAACGAGGCAGCCGCTTCCTTACAGTCCCCGAGCCCATTACAGAGTCTGCGTGTCACTCCGGCGCAGCGAGTGCACCTGCCGTGAAGTCATCATTATCATTATTTTTATTTTTATGGGGCCATTCTCCCATAGATGTGTGATAGAAGCCCAACTTCATCAACAAAGGGCCTTATTTGTTTAAGATTAAGCAACTGAAATTAAAACCATTCATCATCTATACAGGGAGCCTGTGTGCTGGAATCACATCACAAGTACGCATCTCCTTTTCGACTGACATTAACTCTAGAAAGCCACATTAGAATAAAGGGTGACACAAATAGCACCTGACCTGGAAAACCGTACAGAAAATAGTGGCATTTTGTAACCCAAAGGAACAACCCAAGCAAGCTAGGAAAGTGAAGGACCATAGGGACAAAAATCCCAAGAAGGAAAGGAGGGAGATACTCGGTAGATGCCGTGGGGCAGGACGACACACTTCTGCAGTAGTCAGTGTTCACTAAGGGGGTGTACAATGAAGACCTGGTTTATAGTCTGTTTAAAATTAGTAGGAAGATCAGGAGAAATTCAGAGTGAAAGGGAACCAAGTGGAAGTGCCCATTATGGTTAGGTTTCTCGTTATCTTTCCCAGAAGTTCTCTCATTTCTCCTTCCTTGTTATCTTCAGGAGCGTCAGCACTTTCTTTCTGGCCTCTTAAGTGTATCTGAGAATCAGTAACATAGTGCTGGCGAGAGCAGAGCCAAGTGCCATCTTAACATTTCTTTCTTGAAAAGGCCATAGATGTTGTAAAGAAGATCATGGAAGGGTTAGCACCCTGCTGGGCTTGGTTGGTGCATCCTTGCCCAGCTGGAGGGACATTGTAACAGATGCACAATGGGAGACCAGGGCTGCAGGTTTGCCCAGCACACATGGTGGCAGCATCCCCCGATCAAGCCCCTTCCTATTTGGACAGGCCTGCCCAGGAGTTGTAGTCCTATGGGGTGGGATGCTACTGAAGGGAGTTGATGGACATTAGGTCTGACCCAGATGTGCTTCGTGGATGCAATGCTGTTTCTCTGGAAATACCCATGGTAACCACCTGAGTCACAGGGAGTCAGAGATGGGACAGAACTTGCCTGGACAGGAGATGTATAGGGGAACGATAACAGGAGAAAGAATACAACACTTGTGAAGATATACAATTTGAATTAGGTGTTTGGACGGCCATCTTAGGATTTGAGAAATGATGAGGTGGGAGGTGTGCCCACCCATATTTGGTTTCATATCCATTGAGGGTCACCTCTGTACTATTTGAGGATGGGAAATGCTTTGGATAGCTGATGATGACATTATAAAATGTAACAATGGAGTTTCTAGACCACTCATTTCAGTGAAGAGGTGGGCTCCCCACACTACCCTGCTGCCAATCCAAACACATGCTGTGGCCTTTGGGTTATCAAATCCAGAATCCAACTGTGCAGCTGAGCTGTGTCGCGTGTGCCTCTCCTCCACATGACTACGTGGCACTTTCTCCTGGTGGTCCATTTATCTTCTATAAGACTTGTCTGGCCGGTCACTTGACTGTCCTTAATTAGCCCTGTGGGTATTGGTGTGAGTAGGCCTTGTATGGCATGACTTCCCATCCAGGATTGGTTCTGTATTGTTCCTGTTTCAGTCAGGAGACGTTTCAGGCAATGGACTGCATTAAGAGGGGGGCGAGGGCTTGAGGGTCTCATTCATTTTTAACATGACCAGAAAGTAAAAATAATCAGTCCAAGGAGAATGACATGGAGAGAAACATCTGTGCTGCCCACGTTAATATTCAGGGTTCCCAAGAAAATTCAATTTTGTCGAACATTTAAAGGCCGCGCTGACTGTCCTGACATTCAGCGGGTTTTGCCTTGTTAGGTTAATTCACAGATTAATCATTCAATGTTTCACACCAGCAGTGTAAAATGTGCAACGGGGAATTCCATCTCAGCGAGGACTTGGAATCTTCTTCTCCACTGAAAGCTAAAAGCGGCAGCAGTGCGGCCTCCACCAGGAATTAGGAGGACGAGTTCCTCGTTGAGGAATTCTGAGGAATAAATTTATCTCCAGCAGACATTTCCGCTCCGTGTCGGTCCACCCCTTTACATCTCGCTGCTGGGCACTCTGCGGTTCATTAAGGAGTACTCAAGATGCTGTCACACTTTATTTGTTATGCAATCTGTCATCTTAAAATGTATTAATTTTTTAAATAGGGAAATGCAATTGAGGCCCAGAACATACTTTACTTGGAGATCCATTACTCGAGGACGACTGATTGAAAGTCATACCCAGCGTAGAGGGGCTGCAGGAGCCATCACTCTTTCAGCTCCCATAATATTTCTTGGCTGCACACAGACTTGTAAATGAGTTTCATCCCAAAGGCAAATGCGCCTGGTGTTGGCACAGCAGCAGGACTCGACTTCAGGCCACCGCCGCCACTGCCGCCACCGCTGCCACCGCCTGACCGACACGTTCTCATGGCTAGGATTTTGCTTCTTATGTTTTTGTTTTACTTCTAAAAATCATCACATGTCTTTTAGAGGATTTGAAATATCAGGTACCTTTGTGGGCACATTTGTTTTTGTGCCCAATGTTGAAAATTATTAACATTTCTCTTGCAATGTCTTTTTTTTTGTATGAGCACCACCGTTTTTGGCATTTTTGTTCTTTGGTTGCAGCGCCATTTCCATGCTGGGTGAAGCAGAAGTGTGTGTACTGCTTGTAGAGGAGACGGAGAGAGAAAGGAGGAGAACGACAGAGTGTGACATAAAGCGGCACAGCAAGGAGTCGAACCAGAGAGAAGCCACTAAGCTCAAAATGCAAACCGAAAGACAAAATCCAGGGACGTGTCAGAATGAAAACCAAAGTGACTTACAAAGCAGGAGAATCTCACTCCAGTTTCATTTTCAAAATTTGGACAACCACCCTTCCCAAAGAGGGGTTTTAAATACCACCGTGAACGATGATGTCATGATAGTGCGCCCTCCCAGCAAACCGAACTTGCATCATAATAACAACATAATAAAAAATGAGTCCCAAAATGAAATCCACAAGTGAAATTCAAGAACAGAAGCAAAAAATTCATAAGAAACCCGAAACACAAAGAAAACCAATACTTTGTATAACTCGCTCTTTAAAGTTCAGGGAAACTCGAAGGGGATCTGCATTCTGCACCCGAATATAAATGAGGAGGCGGTCCCTCAGTCATGATGTCATGGTGGCCCCGCCTCTCAGGGGTTCAAGCCACAGAATACAAGAAGCACTAAAATACGTGATACATGACTAAGCCATATTTCAAAAATGCACTGATGACAAACATTACATAAAAAATAAGAAACAAGGCATAAGTAATATTTAAAATACCGAAGCTCTGTGCAAGAGAGGACAGAGCCCACTATACTTCCTTAGAAAGCTGCCGTCGTTCAACATCCGCAATAAGATGCTGCAGATGTTCTATCAGACGGTTGTGGAGAGCGCCCTCGTCTACGCGGTGGTGTGCTGGGGAGGCAGCATAAGGAGAGGGACGCCTCACGCCTGGACAAACTGGAGAGGAAGGCAGGCTCTATTGTAGGCACGGAGCTGGACAGTTTGACATCCGTGGCAGAGCGACGGGCACTGAGCAGACTCCGGTCAATCATGGAGAATCCACTGCATCCACTGAACAGGATCATCTCCAGACAGAGGAGCAGCTTCAGTGACAGACTGAGGAGACCCCACACTATGAGACTCTTCAATTCCACCAGGGGGGTAAACGTTAACACTACACGAGATTACAGACTGTTATAGCTGCCTGGCACTCGCCACCTTGCATTGTTTAACTTGCACTGCATTTTTATTACTCTTTAATTTAATATTGTTTTAATAAGTATGCTGTTGCTGGAGTATGTGAATTTCCCCTTGGGATTAATAAAGTATCTATCTATCTATCTATCTATCTATCTATCTATCTATCTATCTATCTATCTATCTATCTATCTATCTGTTTTATAGTGCCTTTCATATCTATCTATCTATCTATCTACCCTCTACTCTCTCTTCTGTTTCTTTTTCCGGTTTCTTTGTGGTGATGGCCTGCACCACCACCATCTACTCAAAGCACCGTGATGTTCCAATAATGATGGATTAAAAGCCAGAAGTCCGTATGACCATCAACATCAAGTGACTCCGTGAGAACCCTAACTACAAAGAGGACTATTTCATTTATGTTAGATAGAATGCACAGAGGGGACTGGGCGGTCCCGTGGCCTCAAACCCCTGCAGATTTTATTTTTTTTCTCCAGCTGTCTGGAGTTTTTTTTTCTGTCTTTCTGTCCACCATGGCCATCGGGCCTTACTCTTTTTCTTCAGTATTTAAAACACGTTGAGCTATTTTTTGTATGAAAATGTGCTATATAAATAAATGTTGTTGTTGTTATCTATCTATCTATCTATTTATCTATCTATCTATCTATCTATCTATCTATCTATCTATCTAAAAAGACAAAACAAATCTCAAATAAGTAAAAAACAAACCTAAGCCTGGGCCATCAAGAAGATGTGGAATTTGTTTTTTACTTTTATTTATTTATTTGCAGTCTTTTTCTTGGCCTCTGAAAGTAATGGAGGTTTTAGATGTTTGCTTGTTCCTGAGGCGCCATTTTGTTTTCCTCATTGGTGCTGTCCTTGTCTGCCGTTTGTGATGCAGGTGTGCCAGGCTTGATATCGGGGAGTGTGTGATGTGTGGCGTCACTAGCGTGATGGCATAAAGGTCAGAGTTGTGCGCTCCTTTCACATCCGTGTTTTTGACTAACTCAAAACATAACGCCATCGTTGTATGAGGTTTCTGAACGTTCCCAACGGGATGACGGGAAGCGCCATTGCCGTGTCTGTGAAAGTCTGCTTGTCCATCGCCGAGGCAATCACAGGTTCACAGCACTACAGCATAGCAAATCCAAACTGACCGCAGTGGCACTGTAAGCGCCTGTCACCGATGGGAGGAGAGGAGAGAGGTTTGGAGCAGGCGCCGATACAGGAACGTTATCAATGCAGGGAGCGGGATAACCTGGGCACTGCCCGTTTGCTGTGTCTGTGTATAGGAGAGGGGCACATCCCGCTACAGAAAATAACCCTGCTGTTCCTGTTTCAAGTGGAATGAAGCTGGTTTTGCTAAAGGACTCGGACTCAGCCTCGTTTTTGGGGCACAAGACATTGCAGTTACAGTTATTCAAGATCTCTGTGTTTGTGAATTGTGTTCTTCTGCTTTGACTTACGTCTTGTGTTCTGGCACAGGCGTCATGAAGTATCGATTTTGGACTCTTTGGTCTCTCGACTTATGATTTTGTCTCGCCTTCTGAATCTCGTTCTCCGGGTTTCGGCCTTGGCTCGTTATGACTTTTACGTAATGTCGCCCTCTGCAGTCATCACAAGGGTGATACCCCCAGCTGAACCACAACACTGATTTCCTCCTCCTGGTTTATCGACCCTGCTAGTTTTTGACAGGCGTTTCTTCTCCTGGTCCCTTCTGTAAATTGTCCTGGTGGTCTGCCATCTAAAGTCATCTTGGGGAAACAGGGGGATTACAAGAGCACATGCGATCACATGAGTTGACGATGGGATAGTCGAAGAGGATTTTAGCGCCTGGAATGTTTGAAGGCTTCACTTATGGAGTCACTGATTTAATGATGAAGGTGACTCTAGCGTTTTCTCCATTTTTTTTGTTTTTCATCACTCATTTTTTTTTTTTTTTTGCAAGAATAGAGTTTCCTATGTGGACCGCAGCCTTTCTCACATTATCTCTTAACTCTGCATGCAGAAATTCCACTGGGTGAAGCTACAGAGATCTCTGGTCATAGTGGCCTTCTGCACCTCCCGTGTCTTATTATTATCTGAATTATCGGAACACGTTTGAACTCCTTTTCCTGGGATTTTTCAAGCCATTTGTCTCATTTGAATAAAATGTCTTTGCCTCGTTCAGATTTTCTCCTTTTATTTTGAGACGTCTGCAGTGGGCTGGCACCCTGTCCGGGGTTTGTTTCCTGCCTTGTGCCCTGTGTTGCCTAGGATTGGCTCTAGCAGACCCCCGTGACCCTGTAGTTAGGATATAGCAGGGTGGATGATGGATGGATGGATTTTGAGACGTTTCCGTTGCCATTTTCTACATTGCAGGTATCGCTGTGTGGCCTTTCTGCCACTAATGTTGGATCGGTATGGCAGCGTTGACTTCAGTAGCACTAGCAGCTTTCAGGCCTTAGGACCGCCCCAAACCAAGTAACGGATAACTCCGCCCCCCATCTCACTCCAGCTCTCCCATTGCTCCGCCCAATGACGCGCCCCTCCCTGCCTTTGAATTTTCCATCATGTCGGGGGGGGGTCTCTCCTTTGGGGGTCTTCCTCATCGTAGAGCACATCAAGGAGCCGAGCAGTGGAAGTGCTGAGCTGATCGTATCGTACTCTTCTGCACCCTTCTAGGGAGCCCTTGCAGTCGTTAATGAAGGGCACAGCCTGAAAGCGCAAAGGTTGCCTGCTGCAGTTCTTCATGATCCGAGTTCACAGATCATCTCCAGCGTGCCTTTGTGCTAAGAAACTCAGATCTCCTCGGCTGCGGCCTCGTTCTTGAAATGTTCACACTGACTTCTGCCTAACATTTCGGTTTTGCGCTAACGATTTAGAGTTTTTCCTTCTGTCCCGGCGGCCACGTCTTATCTCCGGGTCAGCCCCATTAAGAGAACTCTGCTCTGTAAAAGCAGGATGGCAGGGTCAAGGTGGCCACCCCATCTAGATCTTGGGTGCATGCCACCCGTTTTCCCCACTTGGACAGGTCGTGTTTCGACGTACTCTCTGGTCATTTACCGCCGTGTCTCCATCATATATACTGTATATCAGTGCAGGCGTTGGTGAAAGTGTGCCAATAAAGCCTGGGGACGTATTTTATGCATAGGCTCACAAGACGTAAAATCTCACAAGTTGCACTTATTATTTTGTCAGCTCTTTGCCTTGCAGCTGTTATTCACAATTAACATAAAGTTGCACTCCACGTCATGGCGAACAGCTGCCACCATAGGCAGGGCGCGCTGCTGTTTGAAATGACCCTAATGGGTCTGCTAATTGGTGTGTGCTAAAGGCAAATTGGCACCTGCGACTAATTAAGGAGATGAGATGGGCGAGGTGTCCAAATGAAAACTGCAGGCAGGCAGGCAGGCAGGCAGGCGGGTGGGAACAACAAAAGCCCGGGTGAGGCCTACAAGAAGGCCACAAGAAGATGGGTGAGCACTTGTGAGGTGGGTGGGTCCGCTCAGTCACCAAGGACCAGATGAGGTCCTCTTACCGCTTTAATTCATTTCATTTATTTGGAGCTTTGCCCAGTCTTAAGGCTTTGAAAGCTCCCGATCGCAGGTCTGACGTGACCCCCGGGTGTGCAGGTGGAAGTTTGGAAGGAGCTTCAGCAGCCTGGCGGATCTAAGAAGATCTTCCTTTAAACACAACGTGCTGCAGGAGAGCACAATCGCAGTGTCCATCTCAGGGTTTGAAGATGGAATACTTATCTAAGCAAACTTGTCTCGTCGTGATTAACCTGCTTCTAGTGTTAGAAAGATTAATGCTGCGAATTAAATCAGAAGAAAGTAAAACTCTTTCTCCGTCACTTCTCTGTGTGACCAACTAATTTAGTTACACCCCAAGTCAGGCCGCTTTCTGGCCCAAAGCACATCTTCATCCATCACTATTTCAGGCTGCCTATAAATAAACTTCTCATTTCCATACTTTGTGTTCTTCAATCCAGTCTGACCTTGCAGTTCCCAATCTGCACTTTTCGTTTGGCCTTGCCAAGACTTTGGAGGATGGTCCGTTTTTTCGCATTAAAATTTCTAACCATTAATCTTCTACAAGAGAACGTAGCGGCCTGTTGAATTTAGAAGGAACGCCGACCTGGCCTAACCGCCGCTCCTCAGGGTCAGCTGGAGTTCTAATTGTAGTGGGGACCAGCAGGAGGCAGTGTTGGGGCTGGTGGACTCTGTGTGGTCATCCCACGGAATGACAGGTCGAAAGACAAGATAAGCGGCGGGGCTCCAACCCGGCCGTCCCCGTTTACTTCCCAACAGTTCAACAAGAACAACACGTGATGGCCCAATAACAAGCAAAGAGAGTCGCCCACTGACGTTGTGCACAACCAAACTCACTGCCTCTCACGGCTTGTCCTATCACTTTGCTTGGGGGTTCAAGCAGCTCCGCCCCTTGAAGCTTCCAGCCAATATGTGACGCCTCCTTCCAGGGGGTTGGGCTTTTACAGTCCTGGGATGGGAAGGGGTGGAGTCGATAGCCCTCACTGGGTGCTTTCTCCACACTGACATGGTTAGTGGCAGTGCCCCCTCTTGGCCTATGGTGGAATCTCGTACCTGGTAGACCCTCTGATGTGTGTTTGTGACGCTCTGACAGTATTGTCCTGTGCTGTTAATGCCAATGACCCAAAGCAAACTTCACACAATTCGGCAAACAGATGGCTCATATGTACGGCACCTTTGAAAACTGCCACTCTGTGATCTCGACCCATGTGAAGAGGAGACAACACAGTCATACTCCTAAAGCGTCCCAGCTGACTGTGTGGGCAGAGGCACCTAGTAAAGCTGGCACAAATCAGGCGCCAGGCCTGGACGGGGACACCTGGCTATGAAGAGGGAATGCCAGTGGTCTGGTATAGCACCATCTTACTCAGCATGCATATTGATGGAGATGTGAGAAGACATTCACGTGGGCACAGAGGAGACAGGCAGGAGTCTTTGTGACAAAGCAGCAGTTACGGGGCAGCAGTAGCTCAGTCGGTAGAGCGGGTTGTCCAGCAATCAGAGGGTCGCAGGTTCGCTCCTGGCATGAGAATGCAGCTGTTGTGTCCTTGGGCAAGACACTTAACCTACCTTGCCTGCTGGTGGTGGTCGGAAGGATTGGTGGCGCCAGTGTTCGGCAGCCTCGCCTCTGTCAGTGCGCCCCAGGGCAGCTGTGGCTACAAAGTAGCTTATCATCACCAGCGTGTGAATATGTGTGTGAATGGGTGAATGACTGTTGTGCTGTGAAGCGCCTAGGGGGGTTCTTGGACTCTAGTAGGCGCTATATCAAATACAGGCCATTTCCCATTTTTACCAAAGGAGGGGAGGCCATTCCAGGTCTCCATTCAATTAATCGCAATTCAGGTTACTTTAGTGTAAGGGCAGCCATAGAGCGCTGTGACAAGTTCTCAGGTAAAATTCAAATCAGTTGTTAAATAATGAGTACACATGAAGACACAGACTGGTTTCAACATCTATATATATAATTCACTAAGCCGCCGACAAGTGAGACACCTATGGCGCACGCAGGAAGGAGCCACACCCACCAACTCCAAGACCATTGGATATGACGACAACTCACAGAGCCACGCCCACCAACTCGGACGCGTCGACACAGAAAAACCGCCGTCATTTATATTCGTCTGTCGTAGAGGCCACATGCAGTGCAGGTCAGGTTAATGTCATGTGCATGTCGTGCACCTCCGAGCTACGTTGACTGTTCACAGAGGCGTGTTTCTCACGGAGGTGAATCGCCATATGCAGCGTGTGAAACGGTTTGCGAGGGGTATCCCATGGGATCCTTAAAACGTTCCTTTCCAACTGAGGTTAAAGCACAATGAAGTAAGCAGTCTTTAAAAACTGAGTTTTCGGTTACGACGTATGACCGCGTGCACCATAGCACACTGTTTGACACGCTACATACAGCAATTCGCTTCCGCGACAAACATGCGTCTTCTTAGATGCTCCTTAGGAACACAGAAGACGTTTCCCTGTCCACCAACACTCCTTTTCCACCGGCCGCCGTCTACCCTCGCTCTCTAGGCATTCACACTGCCTGCCCATTTGCCCAGACGCAAAAACTCACCGACCACCCAGTTAGTCCCTTTCGTCTGTGGTGAGAGTCCACATGCACGTCTGAGCCACGCGCCGTTTGTTCTGCCGCGGGTTCACTATTGTCTTGTATTTTGCTTTCTCCAGAGTTCCATCTTTTCATTCGCTTACTGCTGTATTCTCACACCAACCCGTTTTAGACAACCGTGTATAAATAATTATGCATGAGATTGAGAGTGTCTACCCGGCTCAGAGAGGCGTGGGTATGCCGTTGAACCCCATTCGGGCTGCAAACCGTGGAATTCCCACTAAGTGCGACTCATACGCTCCCACTGCCTGCGTCCCTACACTTTGTGCACACCTCACTACTACCGTGGTCGGGTGTCATGGTGGATTATATTTAGAAAAGGAGCCAACGACTCAAGTGACGAGTTGGAGGTGGGCACATGAGCGGGCAGTGCATACTGAACGAGAATTCAGCAGACTAGCATGACGGAGGGAGCTGAATGGACGTCCTTCTCCTCTCCTCCCGTTCCACACTCCGCGCCGTGCACCCCCCATCCCTCCGTCTGGCAGGAGAAGGCACGAGGACGGTGTGCCAGTTTTCAGTCACTTCAGACGATTGTGTGTTGGTTCGTTCCGTGCATTGTTACAATGTCGCTTTTCTTGCTGATTTATTACATTACCGATTTTTCAAATGTTAATTTTCTCCAAGTGCCTAAAAATGATTAAAAAACCGGCCTGATTATGCAGTGTATGGTACGCCGCGGGTTGTCTAGTTCATTTTAAATGCCCATCAAGCTACACTCAACAGCCCATGATAGCAAAGTGGGCACATTTTCCAATGCATTGAGTGTATTTTGTTTATTTCCTAACTTATTTGGTCATGTGGGATGCCACCTCATCTAACCCACTCATAACCCTACCTGAACGTCTGTCCGTTTACCTCTTAGTCCGGTGTCAGGGGGCTGAGCCCTGATCACAGACAAACCAAACCGCACTCGTCATTTATCATTAACTTACTGGGAGGCAGGAAACTAAGTATGCAGCGGCCAAGCAGGTGAGCTGGTAGAAGTTTTATTCAATCATTGTAAATGAAGTCCTTAACTCCTAAAATGTGTCATAAAACTGAAAAAATGCATTGTAATGTATTTGTCATTCCAGCAGATGGCGCATCACAGACATTAGCACTGCATTTGTGAACCTCATGCCAAAAATCATAGAGACAAATGTGTCGCATTTGTTATCGATACATATGGTGCATTGCAAACATTTTAATAATAAAATGCATTGTGTTTGTATTTCCAGCAGATGGCGTTTCACAAACATTAACACTGCTTTTGCAAACCCCATGCCACATGCCATATAACAGAGACAAATGTGTTGCATTTGTTACTCCTACAGATGGCGCATCACAAACATTTTAGTAATAAAATGCGTTGTGTTTGTCATCCCAGGCATCACAAACATTAACAGAGACATATAAGGTACATTGCATGGTGAACTGCCAACGTTAACGCTGAGGTCTACATTGATTTCTGAGATGATTGTATGTTTTATCATTTTTGTCAGACTCTATATCGTATCTACTGCAGCCTGGAAGTAGTTTGGGGGTTTCATTGGAAGCAACCCTGAAGTGGGGTCTACAGTATAGCGCCCTGTTTAGTGGAAGTCACTCGGACAAGGACTTGCAAAATTCTCAAACGAAAAGAGCGGGAGGTGGAAGTGGGCATATGGACTGGCACCTCAGTGGGCAGGCTGGTCTTTGTTGTTTTTTCTCTTATCTGTGTTTAGTACTTTAAGTTTCATTTCTTTGTTATTATGATTATTCCTAATATTAACAACAACGACATTTATTTATATAGCACATTGTCATACAAGAAAAATGTAGCTCAAAGTGCTTTACAAAATGAAGAATAGAAAAATAGAAGACAAAATAAAAAATAAAAATAAGTCAACATTAATTAACATAGAATAAGTAAGGTCCGATGGCCAGGGTTATAATATGAATGTACATTATGGTTACTCAGTCAGATGCTTTAAAACCCCCCAGCTTATTGCTAAATAATTGAAATTGTTTCACTTTTTTTCAGCAAGCTGACTTTGCCTTTTTATTCGCTTCTTGCTAACTACAGCAAATAGGCATTCAAATCTCACTAGAGTTAAATGAAAAATAAAAATAAAAGATTTCTTAATATAATTTGCTATAATCATAAAAACCAACATTCAATAAAGACTAAGCCCCTGGAGGAGATGGTGGGCATACAAAGCAGATGGCGTTCAAGGTTTATTGTGTATATATCACTTATGTAAATATTGAAATAAACTTTATTGCCATAAGAGTGGAAAACAAATAAGAGAGAGAAAGAGAAAGCAATTTGGAGGCAGAGGGTTGCTGGTAAGCAGATGAGATCTTCCGGAGCGCGGGACGGCTCCCCCGTGGAGCGAGCAGGCAGCCGGCTGTTTCTCTCCAGGGGGAGACTAGCGTGCTGTTTGAGCCAAAGGCCCCCAAAGTGCCGAGGTTACATCTGCAAACATTTTCATTCTGCTGTTACAAGACGCCTGTTTGAGTCCGTCTCGGCTCTGCTGCTGTCCCCTCGGGCACTCGGGGGCAGGTCTCTGTGACTGAAGCAGGTCAGGCTTTACTGGTGGTCTTCTAACTTATAACTTCAAGTTACCGGAGTGACTGGGAAGCCCTCTAAAGAGAGGGGGGCTCTGGTGGGGTCAGAACGTCTTCAGGCGCCTTCACTTCTTGTTATGTCGTGATAAAAGCCTTTAAATTCATGGTGCCCATCATCAAGCCACACTCGGTGCTCCACGATGACAACAGGACTTTAGGAATATTTACAAATTTATTACAAATAAAAAAAACTGAAACCTCCCTTTGACCCCAGTCCTCAGACCCTTTACTTCATTGAAGCCCCTCCATCCTGAAGCCATCTTGGCTCTGACACGACAGGCTTTACACCCCTAGCCATTCTTCAGTGCAGATCCTCTCCCAGTGCCTGCTGCTGCCACCACTAACCTTCACCAGTGGGATGCTAGTGACGAGAGGTGACAAGTTTCCTCGACATGACCCTAATCTCGGTTCCTAGAATCTTCTTACCCACAGTCTGAGAGGACGTCTCGTGTCCTCTGTTGTGGATAAGGACTTTCTACGCGAAGCTCTCCTACCCATTGAGCTTTCCTTTGTGCGCATGCAGGTTCCCAACTGAATGACAACTTCTGGTGGCACCGCTCTCTAAGTTGCCCCCCGAGTGCAGAAGAGAAGGGGCCAGTTATGTGTGGCATTTATTTTGAAAAACTGGGGCTTTTACCATCCCATGGTCCACCATGTAGTCACATCATGAAGACCTCTGAGAGGCTGGTCCTGAAACGTTATGAGTCCTCTTGTGGTAGACCACCTGAACCCACTGCAGTCTGCCTATCAGACAAAGGTTAGCGTGGGGAATGCAATTATCTGTCTGCTCCTCAAGGCTGGACAAAGGGTGATGTTTGATTTCTCCAGTGTCCTCCATACCATCCAGCTACCCCTGTTAAGGGGTCAACTCAGAGATACGCAGGTGGATGAGCCTTTGGTGTCCTGATGATAGACCATCTGTCAGGCAGACCTCTGTGTGAGGAGCACCACAAGGGACAGGCCTGTCACCTGTTCACCTCTATAAATGTGACAGCAGGTCCTGAGACAGTAGACAGTCTCAGATGATTCTGCACTTAGGGGGTTTATTGATGAGGGGGGTGAGACAGAGGAGAGGAGTCAGCTGGAGAACTTCAAGGACTGTCTGCATCTTAACATCAGCAAAACCAAGGAACTGACAATTGACTTTCAATGCACCCAAGAACCTCTATGTCTGATCACTGTTCCAGGAGTGGATGTTGAGGGGGTCTGCTCCTACAAGTTCTTGGGGGTCCCCATTAATGACAGTCTGGACTGTTCCTTTAATGTGGCAAGTGACCTCCTTCACATCTTCTACACCTCTGTGATGGCCAGTGTGATGTGCTGGGATGGTGACCTGACTTCAAGAGAAGACCCCAAATCAATACGCTAGTTTAAAGGGTGGATTTATTCCAGGGGACACACTCTGGACCACCTGGAGGTTATAGCAAACAGAGGAAATTAAAACAGAACTGAGTGCCATTATGAACAACGCTACACGTCGTCTCTCTGTGACACACAACCAGCAATGAGTCATTCAGCAAAAGTGTGTTAAGACCCATCAGCAATATGGCAGATGATGTGGTCCTGCTGGCCTCATCGGACTGTCCCCTCAGACACCCACTTAGGCAGTCTGCAGCCAGGTGTGACGTGGCCGGGTTAAGGATCAGCACCTCCAAATCTGAGGTCATGGGTCGCCACTCGACAAGGGTAAAGTGAGTGAGAATGAGGGTCTGCCTCAGGTGGAGGTGTTTAAGTATCTCGGGGTCTCGTTCACAAGTAAGGGATGACCCACAGGCCTATTTGAGGAATGTCCATAGTAATGCAGGCTGGGGTGAAAGGCAGGGCTCTTGATTTACCCGTCGATCGACGTCCGAGTCCTCACCTCGTAGATCGTGAGGTCACAAGCTTTGGGCAGTGCCTGAAAGAGCTACTGCAGACCATGGAGACGAGAAAGGAGCTTCCTTCACAGGGTGTCTGGGTGAGGAGCTCAGACATTTGGGAGGAGCTCAAAGTGGAGTCGCTGCTCGTCCACATGGAAAGGAACCACCAGTTGGAGGTTTGGGCCTCTGATTAGGACACCATGTCATTAGGTGATGGACCTCGGCAGATTCATCAGTGTGTGACAATAAGAATATAAGTTTAATGTCACTGTGCTCTGTACAAAAAATATTTTATAAATCCACTCGCATGTATAGGCCAGGGCCTCTCAGCATTTAGAACTGCTAGGCAAGCATTTGAAGAGAGGAGGTACAACTACGACAATGGGCATTGGACTACTTCTGTATGTTAGAGACGAAAGGGAATCCTCTCCTGGCCTTGTTTGGAACCTAAGTAAGGGCCTGCATGTGGAGAAACCAGCTTACAAGGCTTGGACAGCAGCCAAACACTTTAAAGCTGACGGACGGATGGGTGATATCGTCATCAGTCCTGAAAATCCTTTCAGCGCAGCGACTACAAATGACAAATATACACAAAGTGTTGTCATGGCTTCCTCGTCATTCCTGTTATGTTCTCTTATGTATCACTATGGGATATTGCCTTTTTACATTATATCTGTATAGTTTCGGGTTACTTAAAACGCCAAAATTACAAAAGAACTTATTCCAACTAGTGAGCTAGCGACCCCTAGAGGAACAAGGCCCGATACCTTGGTGAACTTAATCATTGTGGTAGATCTGTGTACAGAGACACAGTCAAAAGTGAAGAGGGAGTATAGATAGATAGATAGATGTGAAAGGCACTATATAATAGATAGATAGATAGATAGATAGATAGATAGATAGATGTGAAAGACACTATATAATAGATAGATAGATAGATAGATAGATAGATAGATAGATTTGAAAGGCACTATATAACAGACATAGGTCTGTCCCGAGTCTTGCCTGGCACTGCCACTGTGGCCCATTGAGGATTCCTCAAATCTAAATGGACTTCATTTTTTTTTATCCTTTCCTCTTTAATGGTCCTATGGATTCTGCTGTCCTCCTTTTTGCTGACCACTTTATTTCTAAGTGCGCCGCTCCCCTTCTGCACCCGCCACGACTTGAAAAGGTTTTTCTGTTCCCGTGTCCCCCTGTCAGGGTGTGTTGAGTCAGTCTGCTCTCTGATTTAAGGAGTACATTTTGTGATCGACACCACTGGTATTCAATGACTGAAAAGCCTCCATTGTGGGTGCTTACATAACTACACATCTCTGCTGTGCTGCATTGTTCCCTGTTTGAGGTCCCTTTTTGCTTTTGTAATGTGATTTTTTCATTTATTGATTGATTTCTGTTTTTCGTTTCCTGTGCTGTGACTGGTGAAGGTGCCCACTTCAAGCTGGTCAGCTGATTCAGCCTGAGGTTTCAGCTCCCATTCTGTCTTTTTTTGGACTTTTTGCCTTTTGCTTGGACCTTGGAGGTTCTTTTGTTGTCTGGCCATTGTTGAGTTTCATTACCGCTGTGAACCATTAGCTGTTGCTGTATAAATTCTCACAACACCACAATTCTGGTATAAGTATTATTATTTTTCTCTGCCATATAAAGTGAAGGTCAGCGCACACACGTACACACACACAGAAGTGAAACATCTACACCTAAACCTGACAAGTATCCATCCATCAGCTTACTGGTTTCAGTAGGTTCAAGGTTGAAGAACTGTGCTTCAGGTTCAAAGTGGGGCCACCAGTCCAGTCCAGAGCACAACAACACCAGGCCAGTTAAGAGCCACCAATGAGCTTAAAAAGTCCATCAGCAGGAAAACGGGCACGCAGTCGTCGGATGAAGGTGCAGACTCCTGCCAAACAGCTGTGAGGAAGATGAGATAACCACCTAAAAACTGAATGCAGCTACACAACCATACATATGCAGTTCATGTGACGGAAAATGACAATGGGTGCTGTATAAACGGTTACACCAAGAAAAGCTGACGATGACAAATGTGTCCTACAGCCAGAGGTTTCTGGGCCTGAGCATCTCCATGAGCTTGCTATACATCCCATTCCAAAACCATTGGCATTAAGATGGAGTTGCAGCCACCATAACAGCCACCACTCTTCTTCGCACATGATTTTTTAGTGTGTCTGTGGGAATCTGTGTCATCAGTCAAATGAGCACCTGGGAGGTCTGATGTTGGATGAGAAGGCCTGACTCTCCAATTCACCCCAAAGGTGTTTAGGCCACCTGAGTCCCTCCATGTCTTTATGGGCCTGGCTTTGTGCACAAACGGTACAGTCATGCTGGAGACCTTCAATAAACTGGAAGTGTGTTGGAGCCAAGGAGCCTAAGCCAAGCCCTGCCCTTACCCGCCACCCCACTCACCAAGCTGTAGAGTAGGCACAATGCAGTCTGGATGATCGGGTTCTTCTGGTGTCTGCCCATCTCAGACTGGTCCATCAGACTGACGGATAGCGAAGCTTGGATTCATCACTCCAGGTAAGACGTGTCCACTGCTCCAGAGTCCATGGCTCTTGTGTTCTTTACACAACTCCAGCCGACGCTTGGCATTGGCCATAGTCATCTTAGGCTCGAGCGGCGGGATGAACTCCCAAGGCACTGTTCATGCGTGGACGTTACCTCCAGAGGCAGTTTGGAGGTCTGCCGTGACTGCTGGACACAGAGCATGGGCCATTCTTAGCACTCGGCGGCCCCACTCTGTCAGTTTGTGTGGTCTGCCACTCAATGGCTGCTCCTCAACTCTTCCACTACACTGTAATGGCACGGTAAGGTTCTTTTGTAGAGATACTGGGAGCACCACACACCCCTTTCCATGACCCCCCCATGCTCTCCAGTTTCTAGCAGACTAGAAATTTCAGGTACCAACTGATGACAAAGGTGACCTCCTATGGCATTCAGTTCTTTTAGAAGGAGGATGGACTATCACTGAATGGACCTGTGAGCTCTTGCTTCCTGATAAACTCTGGGAGGTCATGATCAGACACTAAGTAGCGCTAATGGGGTCAGGTATGGGGTCCAGCATGCAGTCCTGGTCACCATCCTACACCAAAAAAGAACAAGAAGAGGGGCCAAGGAGTGAAACTGGCCACATGTTGCCCTCAGGGTTTAACGACTGTGCTCTTCAGCTTGTGACCTTGCCTTCATGTTTCATGTCAGAATTGACACGTAAGGAAGGCACTTGCTGTACTTCCGGGCAGGAGCGAGTGTCTGCTGATGTCTCCAAGTTTCTTATCTTGTTCTGATTTCTTCATTTCCATCGCAGCCTCCTGGTGACCCCACGCATCATTACATTCCAATCACTTTTGACAACTCCATCCTGTCTTATTCCTCGCGGTGCCCTTCCCCTGCTAAGCCCCCCACATATGTTGGCTCATTTTATTTCTCTTTTCCTGCTTCATTTTTTTACTTCTCATTTTTTTTTTTTTTTACATCTCCAATTTCTGTCACAATTTCTGTAGTTCTAAATATGCTGAGGCACAGTTGGCATTGACAGCTTGGAACCTCAGCTGCTATGACACTCGGTAACTTAAATCTCATTAGTGTAGCTCTGTTGTTTTTCACATTTCAGTCCCTAAAATATTCCTGTTGATGCCACATAGAATGATATGCAGCTCTTGTGAGAAAAACACAGCAATCCGCTGGCACTCAGGCACCCACCCAGCCTTCCATTCATTATCACTTTCACCTGCCATCTTCTTGTGCTCGGAGGTGTCTACGCTGGCAGCGGTGGCACTGAAGGTGCAGTGTGCCCAAGATGGGCATCAGCCAGGAATGAACAAGGGGGTCGTCATACTGGACAAGCTAGGCAGCGTCAGGTTAACTCTGCCTTAGAGCCGAGGTCACCAGTTTGATTAGACCCGGGGACAAACTGTCACAGAGCAGACTCTCTTTGGGCCAATGGCTGCCTGCTCGTCTCCAAAGCACACGCGCACACTTTTACAGACCACCCCTGGACACTGTAGTCCAATCCCCCACGTAGACGCACCACACACACGTTAAGTCCGTTCAACTGGGCGACATATGGAATCCTCAAACATGTCGTACTGAATTCATTCTTCATTCATTCAATAACAGTGGGAGGTCGAGCTTTTAGTCACAGGACCCCCTAAACTGTGGACTGGTCTGCCTGCTACTGTTAGAGATGCCCCTTCAGTCTCAGCTTTCAAAGACTCACGACTTCAGTTTAGCACACCCTGACTAGAGCTGCTGATTAACCGGGCAGACTGTCATTAGCACTAAAACAGAAGTAACAGGACAGTTCTGATTTGTTACTCACCCTCACCTGTTCTGTTTCTCTTCTCGGTACTCAAATGTGCCACGTGGCGCCACTGCCCACCTGCCTGCCTAAGGTAAAGTCATCTCTGATGGGGGATCGCAGGAATCGTTGGGTAGAGGGGTCCTTTCATCGGATTGGCTGGCCCAGTGCTGACTCAGCTGTGGAATGGCCAATAGGTGGAGGCAGCTTGATGGCCGAGGTCTCCAGGACTCGTATTATGGGATATCATCTACTGTTGAGTTCTGCTCTGTACTTGTAATATTTCTATTGTATTGAGGATGATGTGTTCTGTTCTGTGTATTGTATTGTATTGACGTCCCCTTATTTTTGACACCCACTGCACACCCAATCTACCCTGAAAGTGGTCTCTCATTTTCTGCCTTTCCCAAGGTTTCTTCCATTTTTGTTTTTTGGTCTTTTTCTTGTGTTCTCAGAGAGTCGAGGCTGGGGGGCTGTCAAGAGGCAGGGCCTGTTAAAGCCCACTGCGCACTTCTTGTGTGATTTTGGGCTATACAGAAATAAATTGCATTGTATTGTATTGTATTCTATTGTATTCTGTGTCTTTCATTATTCCTAATGAACAAACTCAGACGTCCAAACCCATAAATGGTTCTTCACAGTGGTTGCTGATTAAATGAAGAAGTTATGCCCGGATCTCTAGTTTTGTGTGTTTTATGTTGTATTGTCATTTTTGACCTATTGTTTTTCACATTTGAATGTTCATCTTTTAACACGTGTTTGTGGTGTTGATGTGCTTGATCAACTGGTGCTGCGCCACTCAGGCCCTTCAGATCTTATTTTACGTTACCCATCATCCTCTGTTTTGGTGCCCCTCATTTTCTCTTCCACTTCACCTCTGTGCCCATCACTATTTGGCACACATCTTCATCGTCTCTCCTCATCACCTGTCCATAGCTCTTCAGTCTCCTTTCCTGCCTTTTCTCCTGTGTCTCTCCTACTCTTCTTGCTCCTCCAGTTGTCTCCTTTTCTTATTCGGTCCTTCTTTGTAACACCACACAGTGAAACACACACTCAGTGTAATGGCCCCTAAAAAGTGAAATGAAATCAAGTAATCCTATGTTAAAACAAAAAAATAAAAAAAACATAAATAAAGTTGGAACCTCCATCCAGTTAGTGGCAGTAATGGATCATTGTTTACAGTCCCAGCCTGCCATTAACCAGAAAAAGAAGAAGAAGAAGGAACGGCCAGGGGCTCCCTGGGGTCCAGACACACAGAGCGCCATTGTGAACAAAGCCACACAACCTCTTTCTGTGACACAACAACACTCAGGACTTTCAGCCAACAGGAGACTGGTCATCTAACCCTGGTCATCCAATTCAACAGCTTTGGTGAATGGAGTCTGTACTGGCAGTCGCCCACAGCCAGTCTGGGACCAGTTTAGAATCACTGGTTCACCTCACCTGTGCATCTTCAGTGATGTTATAGGAATACGAGGAGAACACAGAAACTCGACAAGAACAATGGCCAGGCATGGGATTCAAATTCAGGGTCCTCAGTGCTAACTGCTGTGCCATCGTGTGACCACCATGACGATACTTCAGCTATCATCTGATAACTTCATAGTGCATGGGCCGACATTTCAGTCTGTATGACTGCCCTTATGTGTGAGACTCTGTTAAATTTAAACAGGTGGAGGGTGAAATTCTTGGGAGATGGCAGAACTCAAGGACAGGTGCAGGTTCTGAGTGGCCTCTGATTTCTTCCCAAAGGTAATGAGTGAAGGACGTGGCAGGGCTCACATTTCAATGCCTGTTCATTTCTTCAAGTCCCGTATGGAGTGCGGATTAAGTCCTAAAACTCAAGGGACGCCACATGGAGGAAAACCACCAGCCATCTTTTCACAGGTGCCCCTATTAGTAACTTAACATCATTCTATAGAGTTAAAGAAATGCTGTAAATGACTAACATTCTGTGGACACTGGGTGGCGCTCTTCTAACAATCCTACATTTAAATAAAGCCTGAAGAGGCCAACTTATACAAATGATGAGGAATCTATCTATCTATCTATCTATCTATCTATCTATCTATCTATCTATCTATCTATCTATCTATCTATCTATCTATCTATCTATTATATAGTGCCTTTCACTCTATCTATCTATTTATCTATCTATCTATCTATCTATCTATCTATCTATCTATCTATCTATCTATCTATCTATCTATTATATAGTTCCTTTCACTTTATCTATCTATCTATCTATCTATCTATCTATCTATCTATCTATCTATCTATCTATCTATCTATCTATCTATCTATTGTGGAAAGCATACCCCCGGACACAGACAGACAGACTGCAGAATGTCCAAAACACTTCTTTATTTCTCCTAAGCACCACAATGCCTTCCAACAACTCTCTTTGTTTCTCTTTTTCTCTCTTTCTCTTTCTCCTTCTTCTTCTAACCTCCACTCCCCTCCTCACAAGCTCTGTCTCCTTCCTCCCAACTCCGGCTCACCTACTGGAGGGAGGCGGCCCCTTTTATAATGACCTGAATGAGCTCCAGGTGCTCCACCTGATGATACTTCCTGGTGAGGCGGAAGTGCTGCCATCCAGGATTCCATAACCTTCTGGGCGCCCCCTGGCGGCGGCCACGTCCTCCCATAGGGGTGAGCGTCCCAGCTCTGTTCCCGTGGCCCACAAGCCCTGGGCGGCAGCCCTCATGTGGCCCAGGGGAGGTATCGTCCATCTCGGGGACCGTCCAGGCGTCCTGGCTGGGTAGGGTCCCCAGTCATCTGGGACGCTATCTATCTGTCTATCTATCTACGTACACATGTATGCATATATGTTTAAATAACCTGGAGGTTTGGTGATCCAGAATCAGACTCTATCATTTGTTTTGTGTTTTTTGTTTTTGTAATATGAGGTTTTTTTGTATTTTTGTCTTCTTTTCCCGTATTTAAGCCGCACTCTCTGCTGTGATCACGTGAATGCGCTCATCGCATGTACAGAGTTTATTTCTTATTTAACTCATGCACTTTATTTCCAAGTGTCTTTTGAGACACCCAAAGTCACTATACTGTACAACCAAAAATCGGCAATTCAAAAAACCAAACAATTTCTAAATAAAATGAATGTATAAGTATAAATGTTAACTACAGCGTGGTGAGAGCCAAATCCTTAAAGTTAATGGTGAGTTTCCCTCCATTTTCCTAGTTGTGAACTTGACTAAGCTCTGTGGCTTAACAAAGATAACAGAAGATTCAGGTGGTCCTCCATGAAGTTAAGGCTGACAGAAGGTTCTTAACATCAGTTCCGTGTGCCAGCAGACTGAAGTCAGACGGCTCCAAACTGTTGGACAGATCAGCACTAAGGGTGCTGAGTTTTCTGGCCGTTCTGTAAGTGATGTTCATTAGGTACGTAGATGTGGTGAATGAGATAACCTGTAGAGACCTTAAGAAATGTAACCTATAGGGTGGTCCAGATCTAATTATGCAATTTTCATTACGCTATAACTTATTAAGTTTATTACATAGAGAGTTCACAAAAAATTCTTTTTGTTGCCGATAGATGGCAGCACCTGCCCTGCATTCCAAAATGGCGGGGAGACGGTTGTCAGTCGAACAGCGGGTGCGATGTGTTTGCCTTTTCATAATTGCATAATTAGATCTGGACCACCCTGTAGATATTTAATCCAAATTAAAATTTCCCTTTTTTTGAGTGCTTTGAATTTCAATTAAAGGAAGACTCTTGGACGGTGGAGTTTCTTTATGTACGGCGAGTCATTCTAGTGCTGAAATGCTTGTCTGGTAGCTTCATTTTGAACTTTCTGGAAATCCTTACAAGCACAGCGACGATCACATGTATAAAACGAGGAGAATGCTGTTCTATACAGAGGATTTTTAGAAACTTCTTGAAGGTTGGAGGTGACAGAACAGAGGCAGGCATTCCGTAGTCTTGGAGTGTAACCTGGACAGATGGACGGACGATAAGGCAGTTGTGCTCTTCTCATTCTCTCCGTCTCGTTCTCTCATCCCTAGCTGGCGGCTGGAGGTGGCGGGTGGCCACACAACCAGTATGCTGCAGTGGATGTCGCAGGATTTCAGACTCGCTTCATGATGCTTCTCCATGCTTTATGGTTCATGGCGATGGTCCTGGCCTGGTTCAGGTCAAGTTGTTGGATCTTCAGATCTTCCTTCACTTGTTCAGTTCACATTTCTTTGGCGCAGTCCATTGTATCCTCCACTGGGTGGGTCGCTGTCTTCAGAGGAGTCCATGTGGTCGCCTGTTTGTGCCCATTCTGCACACATGGCTGAACCACCTCGGTCTTTGCTGCTGATGGTTGATATATTATAAGAAAACAAAGGGAACAAGATAAGGGTTTGGGGGATCCGCCCCGTATATTGTCTGGATTGCTGTAAGGCAAAATTGCTTTGGTTGCAAGAGAGTAATCATTTCGGACTGAGTCTGAAGAACAGGAGGATTGTCGGGTTTATGTGGTCGAGAGGGTGGAAGAGGTGGGTCATCAATGGGAAGTGACGTCATCCAAGGGGCGGTCTAATGCTGTAAATATGGAAATGGAGTTGCTCTTAATTGTTTCTGCAAAGAATGAGAGAATGAGAGAAGGTATTAGTGCACGTAATCAGTCCCATGCGGCTCTTCAACAATAAGTCGACTCTGCTGCTGTCTCCGATGCACGCGTGTGTGACAGTATGTATCTGCAATTGCAAAGTGAGACTCCCAGGACTTGTCGCAGGCATTGCATTTGGAATACTTCGAGTTTGTTCACATCTGGTTTGAGGAAGGTCCATGTTTCTGATGCATAAAGGAGCATTGGCAAGATCAGCGTCTGGAAGAGGCGAAGTTTGTTCTTCACGGAGATGCTGGTTCTCTTCCACAGGCACCATTTCAGGGATTTCCAATTGTGCTGTGGATCTCTGCTGTGGATGCCTGTGATATAGCGGGTCAGCGGTTCTAAACGCGTTACAGTTTTCAAATAATTAATCAGCACTTATGGAGGGGGCATGGTAGTGTGGCATGAGCGGTTCCTGGGCGTGGGCATTTTTGCACTGAAGTGCAAAGGTGCGTGATCATCTGTATCCATAATTGATGGCGGGAGCTGTTAAATGTCCCTACCTGTGCCAGGTATCTTGCACAAGCTTGAGTGTGAGATGGGGCAGAAAAGGGAAAGACAAAGAGAGTGGAGGTTAGAGGAGGAAGAAGAAGAAGGCAGAACGGTAAACCCCTTGTGTAGTTCATTTTGGATATGCACTTGGCTGGCCGATCCCTCGTATGCAGCTTGGAGGAGTGTGATGATTTCATTCAAGTTCATTCCCCAATGATCTCCACAGGGCAGGTCAGTGAACACAGTTGAAAGCTGACTTGAAGTCAATGAACACCACGATGTAAGTTTGCTGCCCACACCAGATTCTTCCCTCCATTAGTTGACAAATGTCAAAGATTGGATCACAGTGCCCTTGTCCAGGTCTGAATCCTGCCTGTTCTTCTTGGCTTGTCTGTTCCTGATGTTTTTCCAGCCTTGACTGGATGATCTTCATGACGTTCTTGCTGACAATGGAAAGGAGGCTGACGCTACAATGGTTCTTGCATTCCCGTTCTCCCCTTTCTTGTGGATAGGCATGATGACGGCTTTTCTCAAAGTGAATGGTACTTGGTCCATGCACCAGATGGTTTGGAACTTCTTGATTGAGCTGCCGTTAATATTTGTAGTTGACTAAATTTGCCTACGTTTGTTTGTTCGCCAAGTCCAGGCACTTGTCTGATATCTATGATGGACGGGTGGGCACAGGGGTTGGGCGCATTCCAGGATGGCATCTGAAATCTGCTATTCTTCTTCATCTATATCCTCCAACATGACCAATGATGCAAAACAATTGGGTTAGGTGATCTGGAACTCCTGTTTGCGAGTGACGTCCATCAGCTACTTCCAGTCCAACTTGGCTCCATTTTGTACGTTATAATTTGAGTTGCAATATGACCTGAACGAGGTAGAGATCGATTAAACAGTCGGCTCTCCTCATAGCACAGACATCCTTGAGTGGTGAACAAAAGTCGGGGTTGATCAGAACAAAATCTAATACTGCCGAGTCATTTCCTGATGGACTTCATCATGTGAGTTGGTGTTTTTGGGTGTGTTGCAGGTTGCTGTTCCCAACAATCAAATTATTGGACGGGGTGAATGAATGACAGGAGGCACAGCTTCTTGTCATTGATGTCCCTGTGGCCAAATTTGTGGACATAGAAATCTCCAGTTATGATGGTCACCTCAGTCTGTGGGATCAAGCTGGCTGTAGACAACGTCCTTGGCCAGGTCTAGGCTGGTCTTGGTTGATGCATGGGCGGAGATGATGTGAGTCTTCATGGTGGCACTGATGGTGAAGATTGCCAGACAATCTGATATTGATTGGAAGGCAACTACACTACTAGCAGCCTTAGTGTCCACCATAAATCCAATGCCTGCTTCTTGTTTTTGCCACCAGAGTAGAAGAGCATCATCATTGTTCCGGATCTGGTAAGTCTCAGTTTAGATAATGGTTCAGTCGATACTTTACACATGGATAATTCTTGCACGGTGATTTCCTTCTGACTGACCTGAAGTGCAGCTTGAACATTCCAAGTGACCACACTAATTTTCATTTTGGTGTGACGAATTTCTTTCTTCGGCCAGTGGTCCATTCTCACCAGCATCCTGGGTCCCCAATGCTAGCATGTTGGCTGCCCCAAATAAGGTAGCACGAGCAAATGAGTTTGATCCAATTTCCACATTGTTTCTTACCTGTTTTCCAAGTTCTGGTCACCTCGGCAGGGAGACCACCCTCCTTTATTTTGCATCAGGGCTTGTTAGCTGTGATCCAGAGGACTGCAGCACTCAAGATGGAATGAAGGGACAGAGAAAGTTACAGAGATACCGAGAAGTGTGACGAGACTTGAATACCAGTAGATGTTGCACTGGGAGCCAATGCAGATGCTGAAGAATGCTAGTGGTGTGGTTTTGTGACTCTGTATGGGAAAGAACCCTTGCAGCTGAATTGTAGACACGCTGCCATCTAGACAATGCATGACTAGACACTCCGAGGTGAAGTACATTGCAGTACTCCAGTTGTTGAAGTCTCAAAGGTCATTCTAGTGACATTTTTAACATGTGAATCAAAGGAAAGAGTAAAATCCAAAATAACACCTGGATTGTTCACCTCACCTGTGATGACTATCAGAAACCCGGGACCAGATGCTGAGTACGTTTCTTGAGTTCTGTATAAAGTGTGGAAAATGAGAGCTTGAGATTCATCCCAAGTGACCTTCAGAAAGTTTTCAGACTTCCATGCATTAATATCATAAAAACAATCTGTTGTGACACACATGGGAGGCAGCTCAAGGGCCTAACTGAGAGTAATTCCATGGCAGACCAGGGTGTGGCGGAGTGTACTGACTCTTTTTCTCACTTTCCTGCGGACCATTCATGGGAAATTCCACCGGTTCTGGAGCATTGGAGAACATCACTTCCGGTTGCGGGCAGAATGACGTCACTTTCGTTTCCGGGGCCCTTGGATGACGTCACTTCCGGTATAGAACTCCTGGGAGAAGAGCCTTCAGGTTCCGGCCCTTTTGATGATGTCACGTCTGGGTCTGAGCCTATGGAAGAGGACCCATCTTCTTCCAGCTTTGATGACTTCATTTCCTTTTCTGGCCTGTAAAGCCGTCACATTCAAACTAAACCAGCAGTTTGATCTTGGACTCTGTTCTGTGCACATCGGTGCTATCTAAACACCCATTTGCAGCCAGGGAGTATTGTACGGGTGACTGCCCCAGACCTTTTAATGACTCTCGTCTCTGATTTATGTGACATTGTCAATATGCAAGAAGGAAGAAAATGAGCAGGTTTGAAGTTCATAGACATCTGAACATCATCGGCACAACAATGAAATTTCCCACCAATCTTCTGGACCATCTGGCCAAGAGGTTCCACGTACATAAGAGACGACAGCAGACCCAACACAGGACCCTGGGGAACAAAAGTGATGAAGTGGACCCGACGTTGTCCTTTGGTGGACACTCTGCTGGCACCCAAACACATTACAATCCTTCCACTTGTCATCAAGTGTTTATTTTCATAAGTTCTTTTCTTTAACAAAGCACAAACATTTCATTGTTTTTACAAAATGAATCTGAAATCAGATACACTAAAGCAGACCACTTAAACGCCAGCTGTCTCACCCAACATTTTTATGACACATTTAGGGGGGGTTAAGACTTTTGCACGGTTCCGTGGGTCAGATTGCCCTTTGCCTTTCTCCTGGCAGGGCAGCACATGCCCATTTGCTTCTGCCAGTTGGCCCGCTCACCCCACTGCCCTTCACAACGCACTGACGTTAAAAGTCCTCTCCTTGTATATGACTTCAGTTCTTGGACTCTAAATGCCGGCGTGTCCGCAGTCAGTCCACGTACACAAATATTTACAATCAATAAAAGGAAGGTCTTCTCGGCGTGAAAGCTCTGAATTTTAATAGGCTTTCTCCACTTTATGGCCGCCTGCTTTTATCTAAAAAATGTAACAAATCAAACATTCTATCATCTAATAGAAACTAAATCACCAGCCTATAAGACGAACGATAATAGTGTGTACAGTGCCTCCACGAGTCCAATATTTTAGAGACTGAAGTGAAAATTATATCTATTAACAGAGTCACATAAAACAGAGTGTAAGGCCGCGGCACATTGAGAAGTGAAATTGGCTCCGGGTGACACGCCATCATTCAGAATGCGAACGAGACTCTGGACCTGCAGGTGTTTTCTTGAAGCACCCGACCCTTGACGAGGTCCTGCGGTATCATAAATAAATTTTGAGAAAATGATGTGCCGTGCTGCCTTTCTGCTTTTGTGCGTATAATCAGTCAAGGCTGAACTTTAAAATAGATTATGTGATTTACAATGAAAGAGCGATAATCTCTCGAGTGCCTACATAATTATTAGAATGAAACATCTGCTGCTGGGACCTTTTCATTGCAAATCCTAATCGAAAAATTTAGGCAGGCCCCGTGTGAGATGAATATGTAAGTGCATTGTTCAATAAGTAGAGCGCCTCCTGGTGTTGTGGGAATTTGAAAAGTTTACCGAAATGATGCCTGCGTTTGTCAAAGCGTACAAACAGAGGAGATATGAACAAGGAACGAGCGCAAAGTATTAAAAGAAGCAGATCGCAACAGAAAATCTCTGCCATTGGGGACAGCTGGAAAGAACCACAAGAGGAAGAGGAAGAGGAAGGTCAAAAAGAGGAAGCACAAATCGAGACTGGAAGACCTGCCGTGGTCAGGAGCTCAGAGACCAACGTTAAGGCCTGTGCCAAAATCGGAAGCGAGGCCAGGAATTCAGGGGAGAGTTTTTCGGGATCAGAAAGTCCTACGAGAATCGAGCGTTTCTTATCTGTGTCTACAGTACAGCTGAGGCCGAGGTGAGGGCGACTGCCATCGTGAATGACATCACTAGCTGGGAATGGTGCTGCATAAATATCATTATTATTATTACATTATGGTGCCAAACACGTGTGCATAGGGGGCATCTTTAGGGCTCCAGCCAGGTAAGCAGTACCGCTTTGAGTCAGGATGGGGCGCTGTTGCTGAGTTGATTTCCTTTTCTATTTGCTGTTCAGAGGGACAGCGACCAGGACATGAGTGGAGTGACCTCCAGGTGTCCACTATACAACCACAAAGACCACCAGAAGTGGGCATTCAGTCCCGAGCCACATCTGTAGAAGACAGTTCTTCTGTAGTAATTAGGACTTTTCAAAACCTTGTTTTATTTTATTGTAGGCCTCTTCAGTGATTTTTCAGTGATTAATCTTAGCGAATCGGTGGCAGTGAGCAGTGTGCCCCCTGTGTGAAGGGCAGTCATCTAGTCTGATACACCCAATGAGATGATGGTGACCTCCATCTTATTCATGGTGATGACAGAAATGATCGTATTATATATTTGTACAATATAATATAACCACACTCTCCAATTAATATACACCTTCAGGTGTCGTGGTCCTGACTGCTTTATCTTTACATTGGCCATCAGCCCTCCGACCACAGTACAGCAGAGGATGAGGTGAGGCTGACTGCCATGGTGAATGACATCACTAGCTGGTGGTGACGTCTGAGCATGGGAATGGTGCTGCATAAATTAAATGTATTATCATCATTATTATTACATTATGGTGCCCAACACGTGTGCTTATGGGACATCTTTAGGGCTCCACAGCCTTAGGTGTCGTGGTCCTGACTGCTTTATCTTTACATTGGCCATCAGCCCTCTGACCACAGCCATTTCTCACGATGAAGGTCTCGGACAGGCAATCCTCAATGTCCAGTCCAGAATCCCACCACACGTACCCTCATCAGACTGGCAGAACTGGTTCTCACCCTCGATGCCCTGATGCCAGATTTCTTCACCAGCTCAGTGGCGTTACAAAGGGACGTCGCTCTGCCAACATTTTTGTCCGCTGGGGGTGAGGTGTGTTTCTTTTCGTCCTAACTAGGCTTTGCATCAGGACCCATATAACAGACATATCGACGATCGTGCTGGTGCTGCCTCTTGCTCCACAAGCCAGCCTTCCTCATTTTACTAGCAGGTTTACACCACAGCTCCACCATTTCTAGGTATCAGTGTCAATATTTTTTTTCCGCCAACTCAGTTTTCTTAAGCACACAAAGTCATCATTTCACACATAAACCAACATAAAACATCTGCTGCTGCATGCTGTGGCTGCAGTCATAACCTGTATGGCGTCCCTGGCTTGATGGCCAGCAGGAATGTGCGGTGGGCAGGCTGCCTGGCCTGGCTGGCGGTGAAAGTCGCAGTGCAACGCAGTCAGATTCGTACCTCTAGTCATTGTAAGTGGTGGTCCTCTCAGGCAAACGTTGCTGTGGGACATCAGCTACACGAACGTGTGCCGCACCACGATCACCTGACGCTGGCTCCTCACTTTCATTTTCCATTTCTGTGTTCAGATCACAAATCAGAGCCCAACAAGTCACAGTCTGATTTAGCGATAACATGCAAAATCCTCATCCGTGGAATATTTAGCTTTGACGTTCGCTTTGGTCACTCGCCAGATGTCGATGCCATTTTAAAAGATGCTTGCTCTTCGCTACTCACGCACACACAGAGAATTGAGGTCAGATCAACAAAACTAACTTTCCTTCTAGCAAAGAGAGTCGAACTAAAACATAACGGCGAGATTTATCGTAGATTACAGCTGATTACTGTTCTCTGCCCCTGAATTTCGACAAAAGTCGACATCCACCCTGAAAGAGTTAATGTCAGCTTTCTGGGACATCGATCCTCTGTCTGTTCCACTCACGCAGTGTCCCCATCTGCAGCTCCATTCTGTCCCCGGCACACCAAAGCCCCTCGACCTCAGCCCCTTAGACTCCTTCACCGCAGCGAAGCCCTCAGAATGAGGAGTTTCTTTCTTGGTAGAGGATACCATTCTTATGTTGTGGACAGGAGCCTCAACCAAGCTGGGGTAGACCTCATAACATCCTTTCTAAGAGAAGCCCCAAATACAGTAACCCACATCCTTCCTGTCCTCCCATCCCACCCTAACACGATTGCTCTTTCCCACAGGTCATCTAACAAAATGTCCTGATCCTTCCATAGGCACCTTTTCCCTTAAACTTGACCTCCTTCTGTCGGCCACTTAACATACGCAAACATCTCGTCCTCAGCTTGCTTCACAGAGGAGAACCACACACCTAAACAGACAATTTGAGCTTCAACAGACGTCTGTGTGTCACCAGTGACCCCCTTGTATCTGGACCCTCTGGAAAATTCAGTATTATGGCCAGTCTGAAAATCGTGGCGCGCTATTGGGAGAACGCGGGGAGGCGGGTGTATTGGGAAGAGGCTCTGAGGGCGGAGCCTTAGCAGTGGCCGATGTCAGGAGTGTTCAGTACAAACAGTTAACGGGTTGTCTTCAAATGTGTCTTCTCGTTTATCTGTCTTCTCCAGACGTCTGTCACATGTGCTCAGGGTGAACCTGCTCTCATCTGTGAAAAGCACAGGGCGCTAATTCTGCTATTCTGTGGCAAATGCCAATCGAGCTCCATGGTGCCCACTAGAGGACATTGTTGGGCCCTCAGGCCATCCTCCTGAAGTCTTTTTCTGATTAGGACATCAAAACATTAGACCACTCTAGATGAGAACAGGCCATTCAGCCCAACAAAACTCCTCTTATTTCTTCCAAGAAAACATCAAGTCGTGTTTTGAAAGTCCCTAATGTCTTACTGTCCACCACACTACTTGGTCGCTTATTCCAATTGTCTATCGTTCTTTGTGTAAAGAAAAACTTCCTAACGTTTGGGCGAAATTTACCTTCACCAGTTTCCAACTGTGTCCCCGTGTTCTTGATGATCTCATTTTAAAATACAAGTCTCGATCCACTGGACTAATTCCCTTCATACTTTTAAACACTTCAGTCAGGTCACCTCTTAATCTTCTTGTTCTTAAAATGTAAAGGCTCAGCTCTTTAATTCTTTCCTCCTAACTCATCCCCTGTAGCCCTGAATCAGCCTAGTCGCTCTTCTCTGGACCTTCTCTAGTGCTGTTATGACTTCATGGAGACCAAAACTTCACTCAGGACTCCAGATGAGGCCTCACCAGTGTGTTATAAAGCTTCAGCAGACCCTCCTGTGACTTGTACTGCACACATCAAGGCGCTATATAACCTGACAGTCTGTTAGCCTTCTTAATGGCTTGTTGGGAAGTCGATAGCTTAGAGTCCACTATGACTCCTAAATCCTTCTCCTGAGGTGGACTCTCAATTTTCTGACCTCCCATTGTGAATTCAGACCTGACATTTTTACTTCCTATGTGTCATTCTTTACATTTACTGACATTAAATTTCATCGTCCACAAATCTGCCCGATTCTGTCTGCTGTCCAAGTCCTTCTGTGATGATATAACAGATTCCAGATTATCTGCCAGTCCACCTCTCTTGGTATCATCTGCAATCTTAACCAGCTTGTTCCTTATATTCCTATCTAAATCTTTTATAGATATTAAAAACAGCAACGGCCCCTGCACTGACCCCTGTGGAACACCACTGATTGTTGGAGATGTCAGAGACATTCACACCAGTGGCCTGCCTGCCTGCTGGAGGTCATTTTGTAGGCTCTGCCAGTGCTCATCCTGTTCCTCTGATGGGTCCTGCTGATGGGTTAAGGACCTTCTACGGCCCTCCTGTCCAGCTCTCCTACAGTAACTGCCTGCCTGTCTTCTGGAATCTCCTCCATGCCCTTGAGACTGTGCTCAGAGACAGCAAACCTTCTGGCAATGCCACGTGGTATTGATGTGCCATCCTGGAGAGGTTGGGCAACCTGTACCAGCTCTGTAGGGTCGAGGTATGGCCTCATGCTACCAGTAGTGACACTGAGCGTAGCCAAATACAAAACGAGTGAGAAAACAGACGAGGAGGGAAAAAATGTCAGTGGCCTCAATCCACCTGCTAACCCATTCATTCTTGTTTTGGGGATCATCTCAGTGTTGCCCCTCTAGTGCTCCAAAGCAGCTGAAACTGATGAACAAGCCCCTCTGCTACTTCATTGAGCAGATCAACAGCCCACAAGTGTCATTGAACCGATGCTACACTCGGATTATAAAGTGCTCCTTTCATTCTTTTGAGAAGTGTGTGTGTGAGTTGTTACTCCATGTTTGAACGTCAACTCTCTAGGCTCAGGTACATTTTCATCTTTCATCTTACCTGTCCTGTTGTAGCCCCTCGCTAGCACACAGGGTGTTATTGATTATTTCATTCTTGTGTATTTCTTTCAGTTGGTTTTATTTCTGTTTGGGTTCTGTTAGTGTCAATGCAGCCGGCTTCATCTAAGAACAGTGCTATGAGTTTTGTAATTTAAATGGGGTCTTGGATTGTTCACAATCACCGATTTCAGGGCAGGGGATCAGATTGGTGCTAAGGTCCTGTTCATTTTTCATGTTCATCTTTTACCAAAGCTGGAGCCCCTCGCGTGAGCCACAGTCCTATCACTTTTATTAGAAGGATACGCTACAAGCGGCCTTGACCAGGACACAAGGGTTTTAATCAGGCTGTAGATTTAAGTGCTTTCTACTTCTATTTTATTTTATAAATAATATTAATAAGGGGGGGCGGCTCCTTTTGTAGGTGCCATATCGATGTGGCATCCTCTGACTATCACAGACCGCGACTCCCTTCCCGTATTCTAGGCACTCTTGTTTTGACATGCCCGCCCGAGAATAATGCAGAAATCTGATTATCAGCTCCCCATGTTGTAGTCAGTGAAAAAGATCCCAATCACAGCAATTTTGACAGCTATAAATCAAAGAGATGTCAAGCTCCAAGTAAGTTCATGTGCTGAAATGGAGAAGCAGTATTCTACCGCAAAGGAAGGTTCATAATCAGGCGATTTTCTTCCAGAATTCGTTAGCCTGCTCAGTCCAAAGAGATCACACAAGATGAACCAACTTGATTTTATGGCCGTACGTAACCAGGTCAGCCTGAATAAGCTGAGGGTTGGGGAACCAGTTTAGTCTCAGCCAGGGGTTCAAAGGCTTGTTTTATGTCTCTTTTTGTTCAATTTCAAGTCGCTGAGGTAACCCTAACGTTAGTCGTAGCCTTAGATCTTCTAATGGTGGTCTGTCAAGAGAAGTGGCGTGGCAGCCTTTTGATGTTATACACTTGAAATGTGCAATATGGCAGGCTAATAGAGCTGCGAACAGGCCACTCGTTTAACCCTTAAACTGCCACCCACTTGGGGTTAATGCACCCCCAGACGCCAAATACTTTTTTGCTGCACTTTTTAAGTAAACGTCATAATTCACCAAGAAACAGTGAAATTTTAAAGGAATGCATATTTTTCTTCATGCAAAGAGCATCACAATTACTGCAACCCTGATCATTTTACACTCTGCCAATGAACTGTAAAAACTATTAAAAAACTACCTGGACAATATGTATAAGGTGCAAGTGACGCCATTGATGACATTCAGCAAATCACCAACTGCGCTTGAAGTGGCTGCACGCGAGCACACAGAGGCCACCGCTGATGCTCGCAGGCCAATCTAGTGCAGTGGTTGAATCACTAGAGGGTGCCAGTGGTCACGTGCTGGCAGTCAACAAATGGACGGCATGGTTCGAGCAGTTTAAGGGTTCATTTAGCCTTTATCGTAGCTACTCTTAATAGACTAACCACAGAGACACACACGTATCAAATTCTTCGGGGGTCTGCAATCTTCACTGATCTCTGCTTTCTGTTCCAGTTCTTCTGTGGTGGCATTTTGATCAAAGTCCTTCACAGCCACCTGGGATGCTGACAGGAAGGCAGGTGACCCAGCTGTCCACGAGACCCTCATCATCAAATGCCTGGAAACGATAAGGAATGACTTTAGGACGTCTGTGTGAGCTGGAATGCCCAATGGGGGCTCACTGGGTGGTCTTATGGCCTTGACACCCCTGCAGATTTTGTTTTTCTTTTTATCGGCCATCTGACCTCATCTTTAGAGACGTACATCATGATATTGTGTATGAGGACGCTAGCCTTCTACTAGATGTGCTTATTTTGATTTTGTCACTTATTCATTAACAGCTTCGCTTGATCTTGTTTGATTTCTTGGGACTTTCTCTTTGATGTCTCATTAAGCACTTTAAGCTCCGCTCTTTGTATGACAATGTGTTGTTGTTGTTGTTGTTAAAGTTACTTCTCTTTATTTAGTTATTTATTTATTTATCTTCTGTGTTTGTTATGTTTCATGTGTTTCGAGGGTGGACCCCTAAGAGGTGGGGCCATCTGCCAATCGCAGCCAGGAACCGCCCTTTTCCCCTTAAAAGCAGAGGGTCTCCCAGTTCCTGGTGGTTCACTTCAAATGCTCCAGGGGTTTGGTGGGTGACGGTTACTTGTGTTTTTGCTGTTTTGATTCATTGGATTTTTTTTTTTTTTTTCTATTCACCAAGAAGGCTAACAGAGTGTCAGGTTATATAGCGCCTTGACGTGTGCAGTACAAGTCACAGGAGGTTCTGCTCAAGTCTTTATAACTCACTGGGGAGGCCTCGTCTGGAGTCCTGGGGGCAGTTTGGGTCACCATAAAGACATAGCAGCACAAGAGAAGGTCCAGAGAAGAGCGACTGGGCTGAGTCCGGGACTACAGGGGATGAGTTATGAGAGAAGATTAAAGGAGCTGAGCCTTTACAGAGATGAAGAGGAGACCTGAGTGAAGTGTTTAAAATGATGAACGGAGTTAGTCCAGTGGATCAAGATGGTGACTTTAAAATGAGTTCATCAAGAACACGGGGACACAGTTGGAAACTTGTGAAGGGGACATTTCACACCAACATCAGGAAGAACGATAGACACTTGGAATAAGCGACCAAGTAGTGTGGTGGACAGTAAGACTTTAGGGACTTTCAAAACTCGACTTGATGTTAATTTAGAAGAATTAAGTGGACAGGACTGTCGAGCTTCACTGGGCTGAATGGCCTGTTCTCATCTAGAGTGTTCTGATGGGACTTGTTTATCTCGGATTTCCCTTTCTGGCTGCTGCTTTTTGCCTTGTGTGCTCTACAGAGCATATTTGTGATAATAAATCTTTTATTTTAGAACTATTCTATGGCTCATCTTCTATCTAGCCAGGGTTTTTGGTGTGAGTTTTGTCTCTTTTGCAGCTGCTTGCCCTCGTCTGTGGAATTCTCTACCTAATTACATTTAGGAGTCCCCTTCAAAAACTGAACTGTTTAAACGGAGATTGAAGACGCCTTTCTATTCTGTGACCTTCAGTGAGCCTGATGTGTCCCTCCTCTTAGTCATGCGTTGGTTTCAGTTTACCGCTGGTTGTGTTGTGTTTTGTTGTATTTTATTCTATTTATTTTATTTATGTTTATTGTATGTTTTAAAGTAAAGCACTTTGGCTACAGCATTACTGATGTTATTTTAAATGAGCTCCATAAATAAATTGACATTGACGCTTTTCAAAGTGTTCTCTGAGCTCTAGTGCTCTGGGACTCTCAGCCTTAACAGAACTCCATTTAATAGGCGGCGTAACAAAACCAGACGAAAATGGTAATATGGACTTTGAAAGTCTGGCCTCTGCTCTAATGATGGCTACCGGAGTCTGAGTCCTCTTCTCCCATTTCGTGAAATTATTGGCAGATAATATGGAGGAATTTCAAAAGGTCTTTCCAGGCTCCTACCTGAATGTCAGCTTTCTTATTTGCAGATCAGCGTGGACCAGGTGAGGCCTTGACGGTATCAGATGAAGTGACGCTATCGTTTGTCACGCCTGGGTCATAAAGCTGCACAGGAGGACTCAGAAGGTTTTCCCAGAGACACAGAAACTCTATTCCAGATCAGTCGGAACAAAAGAACACAAAGTCTTCCTCTTCAAAGGGGTGCGGCGGCTCGGGAGCAACGACCGGAGCAGAGGGAGCCTGAGGGAAGGGAGTCAGGGCAGTGGGACACTAGGACGGCTGTGGCGGGGTCTTTAAATTTTCAAAGCCCCTTGTGAGGAGAGGAAGTGAAAGGCTGTGCTCGTTTCCCATTGTAACTGTCTAAGAGCGGATTTCAGTGGAGCGGCCTCGTCCCCCAGGGGCCGCGCTCACAAGTTCTTCTCGCCAGTGTCACACACGTGCGAGTAGGAGGCAGCTAAAGGGCTCAAGTAATTGTAGTAAAACATCCGACCGGGGGCGGCAGAGTGTGCTGACTGTCTTTCTCAGTTCCCTACAGACCTTTCCCGGGAAATCCAGCAAGGTTCCGGCGCCTCTGATGACATCACTTCCGAAGCTGGCCCCTTTGATGACATCACTTCCGAAGCCGGCCCCTTTGATGACGTCACTTCTGGATCCAGTCCCTTTGATGACGTCAGTTCCTCTCAAGACCTTTAAAGCCTCCATCTTGGGCTACTATAGTGCGTTCTGTTTTGGACTCTGTGATATGCACATCGTTTCTTTGATAAGAAAACCCTTTTGCTGCTGGGAAAAACAATATACGGGTGGCTGCCCCAAACCTTTATAATGTCTTGGACTCGTTTATATGACACCAGTCTAAGGCAGAAGGTGGGACGCAGTTAGTGACAGCGGTGACCTGTGGTCCGGAGGTGGACCTTGAAGATCCCCCAGAGCTGCACGTGTCCAACACAAAGTACAAGGAGAAAGTGTAAAAACATGAAGTGCATTAAGTGTATGATATACTAAGAGAGAAACACACAATGCATAATATAAAGCACAAAAAACAATACACAAGGAAGCCATTGTGACACGGAGAGCAGAAGGGTAATAACATAGATGAACAATAAGAGAGTACAGTAGATGGTGTGGGTGCCCGGCCAAGTGAGTTCACCAGCCACGCTGCTTGTGGATACAAAGCCATTGAAGAATCAGGTGGGCTGCATCGGTGTGCTCTTGTATCCTTTACCTTGCGACAGTCTTCTGGAGAGCTCATGACCAGGGTAATGGTGGTGGTCCTCTATGATGGCCAAACCACAGCAGCGGTCCTTGTGAAGCTCTTTGATCCCTGTGAGAACACAGCCAAAGCTCCTTTGAATCTGGTGCACCACTCAAGACAAAATGCTGCCATTCTGTAAAGGGTTGGATGCTCTGATGCCATGACGGAGGTGTACCCACACAGGGCCTGGCATCATCTTGCATCACTTGAGCCATTCATTTTACTCTCATTTTCACTTTCACTCATCATGAAGAAAGAAGGTTCATCCATTTGTGTTTTCCATTCAAGGGGTCAATGCTGGCAGCACTGGTGGACAAAACAGAAATTGTCACTCACCCAAACATGAGCAATGTAGACTCAACACCAGGCAAACCTGAGTGTCTGTGAGAGCAATCTGGATAAAAACAGTATGGCCGCTCCACGTAGACAGCAGCCAGTGTTCAAACCTGTGACGATATCCAGACTAATCCTGATTCGGGTCTGCTCTGGTCACAGGGACAGACCTCACCCCAGGCAGCCTAATCCCAGCCCCAAGGCTCGGCCCACAGACTCTCAAAATGGGGCACAAACTTTAACAAAAATAACATACGGTAACATGAGGCAGGGAGATTATGATCTGTGTTCACTGTTTAAGTTCATTTTTTGTTTAATTTCAAGAATTTTGTTTGTTTATTATATCTGTTTGTGTAATTTGTTGTAATTAAGAAGAGCAGGAGACTCAAAAAGGTTTGGGGATGGCCTCCTCATATACTGAAAAATGCAGTAAAAAACTGAATACAGAAGGGAAAACAGAGGATGGTCCAGGGTGGCCTAAAGAGGAAGTGTTGTCTTTAGTAGGTGGGTTCTGAGATGGAAGACGTCCTCAGGAAAGGCCAGAAGTGACATCATCAGAGGAGGAGTCGGTGGGTTCTTCTGCTGGACTGCAGAGTGACAAAAGGAGAGGTGGTTAGATGACAGCACCAACCCTTGGTCCAGCTGAGACACAACATTATTTGAGCCAAGCGCATGTGTGTGACACGGCTGCTCGCCAGACGCAGACACAGACCCAGGCCCAAACTGAGAGGTTGTGAAGAAGGGAAAGAGCATCAGCATTGGCCTGGAGAGAGCCTTGACGATAAAGGACAGAAAACTTGTAAGGCTGGGGATCCAAGAACCACCTTGTGACACGGCAATTTGACTCTTTGGTCCGTGACAAGAGTAAACTCACGGCCCAAGAGGTAGTATCTCAGCTGTGTTACTGCCCATTTAATCGCCAACGCCTCCCGTTCCACCGCCGCATACCTTGTTTCCCTGTCTAGCAGTTTATTGGCTCAGGTATATTATGGGGTGTTCAACACCATCGAGACTTTGGCTCAACATGGCACCCTGTCCTGTGTCTGAAGCGTCAGTCTGGAGAATAAAAAGGAGAGAAAAGTTAGGAGCAATTAATACAGGTGCTGATGTAAGAGCCTGCTTTAGGTCACAAAATGCCGCCTTTGCAGTATTGTCCCATACCACAGTATTAGGGGCTCTTAGTCAAGGGAACTGGGGCTCCAATGGGTGGTCCAGGTAGATGGATAGGGGGGCTGTAATGGGCACCAACAGAACCTAGCAGCGGACCTCCAGAGCCCCACCCAGTTGCACCGTGGCTAAGATTAGGATTGTGGGAGGATTGTGCCATGCAAATAATGGTAGCTTATTAGCCCCACCCACTTGGAGCTCCAGCGTGGAGGCTTTGAGGTGTAGAGACACCCGACTCATAAAGGCCGGGGTGACCCACTGGTCTAGTGCAGGTCATTCTGTCACACGTGTGCAGTGTGATGAGGTTTTCTTATGTTTTGTCTTTTTGTTTACTGGATTTCTGTCCTCTGCTTTGTTTTGTGGTTCCTCTCTTTGGATTCTCTATTGGGACATTAGTTGCTTTCGGATTACCTTCAAGCACATCCATTTTGCCTTGTTTCACTCTGTGCGCATGTTGGAATTTCTCCACCATTTTGGATATGGAAACGTTTATTTCTGGAAAGATTTTTTGTCTGCCAGAGGTTTATGGTGCTCCTCTCCCTCTAAGAGCATTTTGTTTAATGCAATCTGGGACAGTCAGTTTTGTGACCAGTTTCCCATTTAGTGGGCCGGCAGGTCTCCCCTGGGTACTGGCCGTGTCAAGGGTGCCTCTGCTGGGAATGAATTTGGGCTTGTGCCCCAGCCAGTGTGGGGTCCCCAGCGCAGATTGTGGAGGGGAGCTCCCCACTTTGTGTCAATGAGTAAAGTGAGCTCAGGGGTCTTCTGATGTTTTATCTCCTCCTTTATTCTAAGGGGACAGATGGAACAAAAGTTACAGCCTAACCCTGCAGTGAATTCTGACTTGCTGCTACAACGGCAGACATGGGTGAAATCTGGATCACCATCCTGACATTTGGAAGAGGGATTCAATTCGATTCACACCAATGGCAAGGAACAACAAGACAAGGAGAATGGGGGCGACATTTCACACTCCTTCACATTTCCTGTTGTTTTGGCCTCACTCGAGTTCTTGAACATTTCAAAGCCAATGAACAGTTCTACGATTTTGACTTAAAGAGAGGCATTATGTCTTTTATGTGTCTTTGTATCCTAAAGCTCTTTATTTGACTTGTTAAATATTTGCTCTACTGTGTGTACAATTAGTACATTCAATGGGAAATCAAACCCAAACATAACCTGGTGAACATTAATATCTTTCAAACAAGCACATTATTTTAAATGTCTTACTGGATTTTCAAAATCTTTTAACAGTGGGAGCAGCACGTTCAGTACGAGTAGAGAAAATGTCTCATTACCTTTGTTATAGCGTAGTTGGCGGAACAGATAAAAGTAATAGGACTGTCAAAATAAAGATTATTGGGAGATAATATTGAGGATTTTCAAAAGGTCTTTCATCTGTGAAATATCAAGTATTGTATCATTTTTTTTTTCTTATTAACCTTTCCTTGTGATAACAGGTTGATGTTTGCATTCACTAGTCAGCCTTGAAACGCATGGCCGAGTGTTCCGATTTCTCACTCAGAAATGCACTGGCGTGAATGCTGCTGCTGGCCTTTAAAAAGGGACAGATGTCTTTGTTAAAACAGAAACTGCATGGCGCTGTATAAAAAAGAAAAGAAAATGAGGATTTGTTTCCGGTGTGGTGGCAATGAAGGAAGCCTTGTTGTATCATAGAGAGAACCATGTGAAGAGGTGAGCGGCGCCCATGGTGGCATTGGCATTTTGCAGTGCTGTTGAGGGGGCAGAGTGTGGCAGGATTCTTGTATGGGTTTGTGGTGGCAGGGAGAGATGGTGAGGTGAAGAATTTCAGGCCTCTGCAGTTGTCACTAAGGCTGTCAGGACCTTCAGGTTCTCTGTGTCCTTTTCCTCTTCACTCCAGGCTGAAGCTCTCAAAAGACCCTTTAAGTGCCACCTTTGCATCCTCCCACATTCTACCGCCCTTTCCTTGTCTCACACTCTGCTGTAGCAATTTGTCCCGATGTCTGCTTGTTCACCTCTTATGGTGGGCGACCAGGCTTGAGCTTTGCACAGTGGCCAAGTTAGAGTTTGTGCCGCTCGGGATGGGGCGGGGCTTCAATTTGCCACCCTCTGACATATCTGAATATGTTAATTTATTTAAACAAAAAATTAAAATGATGTATAGAGAAATATTACGATAAATTTTGCGTATAATTATTCATATATAGAGAAACAGCAATCATTTTTCACATAGAATTATTTATAAGCATCAACTGGACAAGAATAGAGTACAGATGCACTGGTAAGCCGTGTTCTAATTATTAGTTTAATATAATTACGCTGTGAAAAACCAGAACCAGTGTAGTGTATAAGTGCTAGTTGAGCAAGAACGATTGAGAACAAAACAAATGTATAAACTGTAAATTAGTGGGTTATCTTCCTAGAAATTATTCTTATTGGTGTAATGTTTAGGTTTATTTCTGTTATTGCCTTGTAAATGTCAACTGCTGTGTCTGATACCATCACAGAAGGACAGTCTGAAAAGGAGTTTTGAAGCATTTGTGGATAATAATCAGAGAATTTGACTTTTTTTCATTCATGAGTGATGTTTTTCCGAACCCTGCTGCGTACACACGGATTGTACTGAGTCTTTGGGCCAATAATGCAGCCCCCAAAAATGTGCTGCCCAGCGTGGACCGCCCCCTCCGCCCGCCCTAGCTACGCCACTGGCTTTGCTTAAAAGTGGGTGGGAACAGTCAGACGGCTCACTGAGTGTCACATCTCTAAACCAATCCAACGCCTCATGAAGGCGCCACTCAATGTAGGAGACACAGACCACCAATGTGTGCCGTGTGTGTGAAAGCACATTGCATGCGCTAAAAATAAACATAACCAGTAGCAAGGGAAAGTCCTTTCTGTAAAATCAGGTTATTCGCTGGCATTCGAAGACATCAAAGGGCGAGAGGTAAACGTGAACGATATGTTGTGGCTGCTGTTCACAGTTAGGATGATAGTCTTGGATGTAAGAGTGAAACAATTGGCTGCTGCTGAGTATTTGTGAGAATTGAATCGCGACACACAACATTCGATGTAAACGGTGTGCCGTACCCCATCGAGAGGCGGTGAAAATGACTGCCGTTGAGAGAGCTGGTAACAAAGAGCCTCAGGAGACTCAAAACGGCCAAACCAGTAAATACAACTAACAGCACGGACACAACTCCAGGCGCACCACAAGCGAGGCTGCACAGCCTCCATCTTCTGACGAACAGCTAAACTAACTGTCTGACCAGAAATGGCAAAGCTGCGACTTTATATACTGTACATGGACCACTGTGCTCATCTAACCTCTCTTTACTGTTGTTATGCCATAAAGAGGTGCAGCAGTCACAATTAGAGGAAGATATCACAGCAGACAGACGTGCGTGGGGACAAGTGCCTGCAGCGGCCTACATGTGTCTGTCTGTCTGTCTGTCCCGTCTGTCGCTGCTCTCTTTATAACACTAGTCATATTAGTCATTAAGCTCCTGAACTGATAACTGCAGATCTACTCTTCTGTTTTCTCTCAGCGTCAAATCTTTGGTTCTGTTTCTTGTTCTCTCGCCATCCCTGACTTCTATAGTTATCTGACATCTTTTGCTAATACACGAGTAGAAATGGGACACTGCAAACCCCAGACATTTAAAATGCATGGCCTGGAGGGAACTGGGGGTGGGTTTTTAGGAAGAAGCCCTGTGGGCGGAGCCTTTTAAGCAGCGGATTCCGCGATTCGTCACTACGAACTTCTTAACAAGTTGTCCCCAGAATGATGTCTGGCCCCAGGAGGTCGGCTTGTGCTCATCACTTTCCCCACCAACTCATTTTTTGTCAGGTTAGTTTATTTACGTCACGTTTCGCAATATGTTTAGGACTGCAGCTGGTGACTGTCATGATCTGGTTTCATTATTCATTTCTTCTTGTTTTATTGTATTCATGAAGATGTGTCTTCAGCAAAAACAATCGGAGGAACTTGAAGTTGTGCACGTCACATCAAACCCCTATTGGGATACGAGGGGTTAAAGTCACTCCTTATTACAAAACTTTAAAAAAAATGGGCCTTCATAACTCCATTTTACGCCCTTTCAAGGTTGCTGATCATGAATATGATCATATTTTTGATATTTGATTCTTTAGCGTAACCCTAACATCTATTAGTCACTGCCAGAAGGTTAAAAATGACACATTCCAAACTTAGACATGTGGGCTATCATTTTAGACTATTTCATGTTTGATGAGGTTTAAGTTTGAGCTTTGGCGGAGCCCCTCAAAGACGTTCAGGATCTTGTCATGGAGCCACTCCAGCGTTCACTTGGTCATCATGCTGAGTGGTGAATGGTCATATGCACACTTGGCCTTTCTGTATTTGACTGCATTCATCCTTCCCCAAATTCTGACCTGTCACCTCTGTCCCCTCAGCTAATGTGGCCATTACAGTGCCTCACCATAGGAACACCGGGAGATGAGCAGGGTCTGCTTTTTACCAGACACAGGAGGTCTTCCTAAAGAGTTCATGTTTTTGTCTCATCAGTCCAGTCATTTGTATTCCTTACGATGTCAGAGTCCAAGTGGGTTGTGTCAAATGCCTTTTACTCAAGAGTGCTTTTGAGATGGCCATCCTTCCAACAGGTTCTACCATCTCAGTAGAGGACTTATGTAGCTCTGTTAGAGTGACCGTTGCATTTTTGCTCATCAGCCTGTCCAAAGCCCTTCTTGCCTGGTTACTCAGTTTGACCAGGTGGAGTCTTGGGGGTTCCCAACTTCTTCCATTTCACAATTATTGAGGCCATTCTGCTTCTGGGAACATTCAAAACTGTAGAACCCTGATCTGTATGTCTCCACAGAAAGATTGTGGAGGTCTACAGAGAGTTCCTTGGACTTCATGGTTTTGTCCTGACATGGAGTGTGAATTGTGGGACCTTCTATACATACAAAGGTACACATGGGCCTCTCTAAATGATATTCAGTCAGTTCAGTTGGCCACAGTTGGACTTCTATGAGGTTCTCGACACATCTCAAGGAGAGTTAAAGCAAACAGGACCTTCTGCTCCCAATTTGAGTGCCACCACAAACGGTCTGAATACTCCCAGGAAGGAGAAATTTTGGATTTTGAATTATTTTGCAAACTTCATGTCTTCACTTTGTCATTATGGGTTACGTAGTGTAGATTGATGGGTAAAAATGTGAAAATTATTTATTTCAAATGAAGTACCTTGGGATCTTGTTCACAAGTGGGGGAAGCAGGATGGTGAGATCATCTGATGGATTGGGTAGGCGAGTGCAGTTATGGGGTCACTATACTGATCCATAGTAGTGAAGAAGGAGCCGAGTCAGAAGACAAAGCTCTTGATTGACCAGTCGATGTACGTCCCTACTCTCACCTGTGGTCATGAGCTTTGGGTAACGACTAAAAGAATCACATTGTGGGTACAAGATGCCAGGGTGAGAAGCTCAAACACCTGGGAGAGGCTCGGAGTTGAGCCCGCTGACCCCCCAAATCAAGAGGAGCCAACTGTGGTGGTTTGGACCTCTGATGTGGATGTCTTCTGGAGACCTCCCTTTACGGGCACAACCAGCTGGGAGGAGACTCCAGAGAAGACCCAGGACTCGCTGGGAGGACTGTATCTCCAAGATGGCCTAGGAATGCCTTGGGATCCCACAGTATGAGTTGGCAAGTGTGGGTGGAGACCAGGACCGCTAAGACTGTTGCCCCCACAACCAAGTCTTGGATAAGTGGTGGAAAATAAATGATTGAGGTAATGAATCTACAGACCAATCAAGTGGGTGTGAATGCTCTCTGAGTCCACTGTACGTTTATTTCTGATTAGGGTCTTTAATTTGATTGGCGCCAGTATGGCTGCCTGTGGTGGCACACAGTAACACAGAAGAGTCTCAGCAGTCACAGACTACAGAAGAGAATGGCACTTTTTACACTTTTCCGATTAAGAATATTCTAATGCTAAAGCAAAAATTGAATTTCCTGGAGATTATAATAAACAGTGATTTATCAATGTGTTGGCAATTATTAAATTAATCACTAACACTAAAGGTCTGCGAGGGGCTGCCGCCCCCGTACAGCATTCTGCTCTTTGTAACTCTGAGGGGCTGATCTAACATTAAAGATGGAAATAATTTAAGCAAACAATGTATTGAAAATTGAAGAACACCACTTGAAAGCTTGAAGATGTCATTCTGTGTAAATCAACGTTTCTTCATGATTCTATTAAATGTGATTATTTGCTTTTGGCTCTTGTATCCATAAGCACATCTTCCCAGATTAGATTTGAAACACACACCACTGAGTGCGGCATCTCCTTCTCGAGTTTGCACAACACCCACTTCTTGTCATTATAATTGCAAGTGATTCATCAATATCCAGCGTACAATGCTATTGTCGTGACACGGAGATTCTCTGAAGATTTAGCAGATTCAGAGTTTTGACAGAGCGCTGCTTGTACTCGTATGACATTACAATAAACATCTCGGAATGGAACTAAATGAGCAGTTACATAATTCGTACTACGTTGAGGAAAACGGGTTCGCTCCATGAAACGGGGATTACATATCACTTCAAAGGGCTGTACAAAGTTATTTTTAAAATACCAGCCCAGTCAAAAAATCATTAAGGGAAGAAGTCTGTCGTCCATGGAATATGTGACAGCCAGGGAGACACCATGAGCCGAGGCTCGCCCGGCCAGGCAGGCACATTCGAATTCTTCCCGAAGGGCTGGCTTGTCCTTCTCTAATTGGCCCACTTGCTACTCTTTACAAGCTACCTGAAAATTTCATGAAGCCGGTTTCACACGTGAGATGTCTTAAAGTGGCTGGAGGTCCTAATTTGTCCAAGAGCCCTGTTTGCTGTTTTTTTTCAACAAGAAGGCCACTGACCCTGCCCTCATCGCCCAGAGAAGACCCGTTCCTTCTGGTCAAAGTCGTACAAAGCTGGAAATCCCTGGAAGGAGATTGTCAGTCTTGGACAGGATGGAGCTGATAAGCCAGTCCTACGCTTCAGAGCTACTTCACTTAAAAAAGCCTCTTCAGTCTGAGATGACTTGCTCGCGGCTGTGTTGATTGCACCATTGCACGCCTCTTTATTGTCGAGATTCTTTTCTCTTTTACATTGCCTTGCATTAAATGGGGTGGACTCCTCCAGTCACTCAACATCTACTATATATGTATGAGCAGAATATATAGAGATGTACAGTATCTCTCTATGCATAAAATCCAATGTCTGTAAATGGCCTGTATTTGATATAGCGCCTAACTAGAGTTCAAGAACCCCCCTAGGCGCTTTACAACACAAACAGTCATTCACCCATACATTCATACACTGGTGATGATAAGCTACTATGTAGCCACAGCTGCCCTGGGGCACACTGACAGAAGTGAGGCTGCCAAACACTGGCGCCACCAATCCTTCCGACCACCACCAGCAGGCAAGGTAGGTTAAGTGTCTTGCCCAAGGACGCAACAGCTGCATTCTCATGCCGGGAGCCAGGATCGAACCTGCGACCCTCCGATTGCTGGACCACCCGCTCTACCGACTGAGCTGCTGCTGCTGCCTGTCTGTCTGTCTGTCTGTCTGTCTGTCTGTCCTCTTGTCACGAGATGGATTTAGATTGGGTTTTTTTCTATAATTTGCTTGATTTTGCAACTTCTCTCATCACACTTAGTATCAGAGTTCACTTGCTGGAACGATTTATTTGAGCGAATCCAAGAGAGGGTCTGCGGGCCGTGGGGAGGCGGAGGCGGGACCTCAGGAGTGGGGAGGTGGGTGTTGCCCTCCTCAATCACATGCCAGCCTCCATTTGAGTCGCTGTACCTCTCGCCACGTGTTGGAGCACATCTTACCTCCGCTTACCTAGCGATACCTGTTTGTTCAGCAGACGTTATCATCTAGAGATTGTTAAGGAGTAACGTTTGATGTTTTTGAGAGGGAGATCAGAGCTGCGTGTGTTTTAGAGGGTAGCTGCTCATTGGCACAGATATCACGGCCATGTGCTCTTCTACCCACGTGGGGGACGCTCTCCTGTCAGAGCAGTGCCAACGTTTGATGATGGAGCGTACCCACCTTCAGCTTGGCCAGAATTACATTTTGTAATTTATTTTTTATTATTATTATTTATGTATTCATTTTTTGCAGGGGACAGCTAGTAGTGTATATACTGTATATATAAAAACTGCTCAGAATAATTAAAGGAACACGTTGAAAGCACATCAGATCTCACGCTGTCTATCTCTACTGCTATGGACTGATATGACGATGTGTTAGGAATGAAAGGATGGCAGCACATCGTCTGATGGAGAGGAACAGAGAGAGGGCTGAATACAAAGACACCCCGAAAATCAAAGGGAAAAAATGATGAGGCAGCAGGCAGATGAGCCCATTGGGCCGAAATCTCATTGCAGCAGCTCCATATGGTACTCAGTAGTCTGTATGTCCCCCACATCCCCCCATACCTGACAACGTCCTAAAGAGACGACAGATTTGGGATCTGAGCCAGGGCATCACGGAGCTCCTGGACAGACTGAGGGGTTGGATGGACCCAAACATAATGTCCCACCCAGAGCTGGTCTATTGGATTGAGGTCAGGCGAGTGAGTGTTGGGAGGGGGAGCAGTCAATGGTATCAATTCCTTCATCCTCTCACCACATGAGGCCGGGAATTGTTGGGCACCAGGAGGAACCAGCATAGGGTCTGACAATGGGTCCAAGGAGTTCATCCTGATACCTAATGGCAGTCATGGTGCCCACTGTTGTCTAGCCTATAGAGGTGTCAGTGCGTCCCTTCATGGATATCTTTCTCACCACCAGGCTGAACGATGTCTCAGGCAGCATAACGTTCTCCACAGCTTCTCCAGACGTCAATCATATGTGCTCAGGGTGAATCTGCTCTCATCTGTGAAAAGCCCAGGGTGCCAATTCAGGTATTCTATGGCAAATGCCAATCGAGCCACGCTGTGCCCACTAGAGGATGTCGGGCCCTCAGGCCACCCTCATGAAGTCTGTTTCTGATTGTTTGCTCAGAGACATTCACACAAGTGGCCTGCCTGCCTGCTGGAGGTCATTTTGTAGGCTCTGCCAGTGCTCATCCTGTTCCTCATTGCCCAAAGGAGTAGATACCGGTGGGTGCTGCTGATGGGTTAAGGACCTTCTACGGCCCCCCCTGTCCAGCTCTCCTAGAGTAACTGCCTGTCTGTCTCCTGGAATCTCCGCCATGCCCTTGAGACTGTGCTGGGAGACACACAGCAAACCTTCTGGCAATGCCACGTATAGATGGAGAAGTTGGACTACCTGTGCCAGCTCTGTAGGGTCCAGGTATGGTCTCATGCTACCAGTGGTGACACTGACTGTTGCCAAATGCAAAACGAGTGACAAAACAGATGAGGAGGGAAAAATGTCAGTGGCCTCCCTGTACCTGTTAAACCATTCATTCCTGTTTTTGGGGGTCATCTCATTACCCCCCAGTGCCCCAAAGCAGCTGAAAATGATGAACAAGCCCCTCTGCTTCTTCACTGAGCAGATCAACAGCCCACAAGTGTCATTGACTTGATGCTACACTCCTTCATTTTTTAGCAGTATATATATATATATAGATTCAAGGCATAGAGTAAGTACGCCCCATGGAAACTGTTGAGGCAAACAGATAAAAGTGATCTGTTTAATACGAAACACAAGCAAAATGTGCCTCTTCAAACATTTATTCAACCAAAATGTCAAGAAATGTAATGGCCTCCTGGGGACAAACTAAGTCCACCCTTGGTCTCAGAAGCTGCCTAGCAGAAATGACATCTTGTGGACATTTTCCATAACCGCCCACCAGTCTCTGACATCGACTCCACTCCTCCACGTCAAATTCCTTCAGTTGCAGGATGCTTGTGACAGGCAGGGCTTTGACCAGGACAGTTCATACCCTTCCATTTCTTCTTCTTGAGCCATTCCTTGGTGGACTTGCTAGTGTGCTTTGGATCGTTTTCATGTTGACATGTCCATTTCAGAAGATGGCTTCACATTCTCCTCCAGCACACTCTGATAAGATGAGGAATTCACAGTTGGCTCAATGATTGCAAGCTGCCCACGCCCTGAAGCATCAAAGCAGCCCCAAAACAAGACATTTCCACCACCGTGCCTGACCGCTGGTTTGAGGTTCTCCTCCTGAAGTCCTGTCAGCCAAACAACTCTTTATTGGATTCCCTTGTCCAGAGCACGTTGCTCCACAAAGCCTGGTTGTTGCCATGATGTGCTATGACAAACTGTAGTGTTGTTCATTATTCATGTGTTCATTTTGCACAGGAAAGACGTTTTCCTTGCGCCCCTCATTTAATTTGTGATTTCCAGATATTCCTGTTTAGGTGGCACCCTGCCCAGGTTGGTTTCCTGTTCTGCACCTGATACTGCTGGCCTCCCACATCCCTCAATTGGATTAACTGGGACTGAGAAGGTTATGACGTGTTACATGCGCTCACATATTTAGATTGCTTTCTCGAGTCTACTTGATGATCCTTTCATTTCTGAGACATAAATGTCAATAACACGAATGTGTGGTGAGAGGTACACAGGTGAGAGTGGAATGAAAAGAGCAGCTCCTGTCCAGCAAACAACATGACAAGAGGGCATCGATCCATCCACATTCAATAGCAGGTTACCTTGTAGTCGCATCATCAGGGTGATTGAGCAGAATTGAATTACGCACTGAGACTTCTTTTGACCCAAGAGAATAGGAGCAGAAATAAGGTGACTGCTAATCAAATTGAGGGATTAACGTCAGGAATCGGCCTCCGAACTACAATTTGAAAAAATACAACAGTGAACTAAAAACTAGTAGGGTGGGCGACACGCTGACTTTTATCACTAACATTACATCGCCATTCATTTGCTTAGCACATTTGCTTTTCTTCAAAGTGATCTGCAAAAGAGTTCAAACTTTAAGTACTGTGCCAAGCAAACCGTCTGGTCCAGCAGCTTTCCTCGGATTTACCATCTTGAGCATCCGTCTCACTTGAAGTTCCTGAAAAGAGAGTATGTCGCAGCTGGGAGTCGGCAGGGGGCAGAGTGTCATTGTGAGACCACTTAGCCTCATAGAAGGCAAAGAAAGGATTGAGCTCCTCTGCCAATGAGGCAGCAGCACAGATTGGCACAGGTGTACTGCATTTGGAGTTGGTGATTTGTTGTATTCCCTGACACACCCGCCGTGGGTTACTCTTGGTCAAGTGGGCCTCTACCTTGTTCTTGTAGGCCATCTTGGTAGTTGTGACGGCTCTCCTCAGATTTGCTCTTGCTGCTCTGTACCGGGCGCTGTCACCTGACCTGAACACAATGTCTCGACTTCTCAACAGAGACTGGACCTCACTGGCCATCCATGTTTTTTGGTTGGGGTTGAACCCTGTGTGTTTATCCACTGTCACCACATCAGTGCAGAACTTAATGCAGTCTAGGACAGCTTCTGTGAGCTCCTCTAAGTCTAATTGTTCAAATGTGGACCCTTCTGTGTTTTCAAAACAGTATAAACAGCGGCGAGGGGGCTCCCTCAGGCCAGGTTTTGATAGCTTTTATGGTTGGCTTGATTCAGCTCCGGAGGGAAGTCTATGCTGGGATGAGGAGCAGTGAGAGATGGTCCGAGAAGCCAAGACGTAGGAGAGCTAGGCCTCTGTTAAGCGTGCTGTAGGTTGGAATTAACACTTCTAGCATGTTCTGCCCCCTGGTGGAGCACTGTGCATATTGCTCAAATTCGGAAGCATACTCTCTAGACATGCTTGATAAAAATCACCAGCCGCAATGTGTAGCCCATCGGGATAAGCCTGCTGATGTTTGTTGATCGTATCGTGTAGGCAGGCAGGCGAGAGCTGAGCTAATGCTAGCGTTAGGAGGGATAGAAACAGCGGTAATGATCACAGCTCCCGTGGCAGATAGAGAGGTCTGCATATTGCTTCCAAATCAGGAGAGCAGTGTGTGTGTGTGTGTGTGTAAAATCTCACCATCTGTGCACCAGTCACTGTTTATACACACACAAATCGCCCCCCCCCACCTTTTGTTGTAAATGGCACGGCCCACCAACTGACCTACGATGCCCACGATAAATGGGTGCAGACGGGTTTCATCACACAGCATTCACAGAACATGGAAGCTTGTAATTCCAGGTCATCTAATTTGTGAACGATGGATCTTGTGTTTGTCGGTATTGGGGCTTTATGCGGCTGCTTCCTTAGTCTAACTAGAAGGCCCACCCAGCATCCCCTCTTTTGCATACACTCCGATGCCACCTGTGCCGAATCTCGGACCCCATAACAATTCAAGGAGCCCTCACTATATCCTATGGTATGTTGTGAATTCGCTGGTAACTGCTTCTAATGTCCATATGGCACCGTGATCCAGTATTAGGCAAGTCTCGATGAGTATACCGATCCATCTTGGCACACTTCACACATATTGCATACAAGGGGGTACCCAAAAATACCCAGAATCTGTACCTGCATGCAATTTCGAGTTAGATGTGAATTTCACCGCTAGGTGTGGCACACCTACAGTATTCTGTGCCAATCTGCCCAGTGCCGTTGCTCTGTATTGTTCATACGCCATTCGGTTTTTCTATTAAACGTGTTCTGCGATTTTTGTGATAGGCAATCATAAAGAACAGCGCGTCTGCCTTCAGTTTTGTTTTCTCTTCGGGAAAAACAGCAGCTGAAACTGTAGTGATGCTTGGAACTTTCTTTGAAAGAGGAAGCTGTAAATAAATCACAGGCCTACAAGTGGTCTTCACGTTTCAAACGGGTGGAAATGTCACGTGAAGACCAACTGAGATCTGACCGACCTTCCACAATTAGGAAAAACGAAAACCTTGAAAAGGTTCGCAATGCAATTTACGAAAAGCATCGTCAGCCTATTGGAGAGCTTTCTGAACTGACTTGTGTGTCTTGGAATTCTTGCCACCTTCCCTGCTTGTCCTGATTTTTGCTCCGTGTGACTTTTTCTTGTTCCCGCATATGAAAAAAGAACTCAAAGGAAGTCAAAGAAAAATCGCTGCAGACCTTGGGCAAGGTTCATCTTCAGTGATTCCACCAGTGAGAAAACGTTGGGATGAGTGCAGTCATTCACTTTTTGAGAGGACTTGGAAGGAGACTAAAGTTTCAGGAAGTAACAATTATTAAAACAATTCTCCTTTTCAATTCCATTTATTTTTAGGTACCCCCCTCTTACATATCTATACTAATAAAAGGCAAAGTCCTCACTGACTGACTGACTGACTCATCACTAATTCTCCAACTTCCCGTGTAGGTAAAAGGCTGAAATTTGGCAGCTCATTCCTTACAGCTTACTTACAAAAGTTAGGGAGGTTTCATTTCAAAATTCTACACGTAATGGTCATAACGGTCGATAACGGTCGACAACGTCCGCCATGTTGAACTTTCTTATTTATAGCCACATCTTCACAAAATTTGGTAGGCAGCTTCCCTGCGCTAACCAAAAACGATGTACATACTTATTTCGGTGGTATGACGCCACTGTCGGCTGCCATATTGAACTTTTAACGGAAACCGATGTACGTACTTATTTCGTTGGTATGACACCACTGTCGGCCGCCATATTGGACTTTCCAACGTCACTAATTTTCCAACTTCCCGCGTAGGTAGAAGGCTGAAATTTGGCAGGCTCATTCCTTACAGCTTACTTACAAAAGTTTAACAGGTTTCATTTTGAAATTCTACGCGTAACGGTCATAACAGTCAACAGTTTCCGCCATGTTGAACTTTCTTATTTATGGCCCCATCTTCACGAAATTTGGTAGGTGGCTTCCCTGTGCTAACCGAAACCGATGTACATACTTATTTCGGTGGTATGATGCCACTGTCGACCGCCATATTGAACTTTTCAACAGTCTTTGTTACTTATGGGCCCATCTTCAAGAAATTTGGTACGTGGGTTCCCAACGCTAACTTAATCCTACTTACGTACATATATACGTCCATAGCCTGCAGCTCGGTCACCGTGTGAGGTGGCGTTGGGTCCCCCATCTTAACTCCTCCCACGTTGTTGGCTGCCTACCTATATAAGGCCGTCCGTCACTCCGGTCTCTACATTCCCTTCCTTGCATCGCCACGGGATTCACGTCTCCCTGCTAATAACTACAGCCTTTTTATTTAATCCACGGCTTCTCTGCTGTTTTATTGTTCATTTATTACGATTATAGTTATTGTGTAGGTATTTTACACTTACTTTACATTGTTCAGGTACACATTTCCTTTATCATTCCAACCGTACCCCCATTAACATGTCTATCGAGGTGATCACCATCGATGAAAGAACTGTCACTTACCGAGTGGTTTCCATGCCCAGAGATGGCGCCTGCCTTTTCCATTCTCTGTGTTACATATTGCACGGCCATATCAGGCTCACTCTTGATATCCATTGTGTCTTATGTATTGAATGACTGGACAGGTTCAAGGTGTGGACTGATGACGTACAGGAGATAATTAGACTACACAGGAGCACTAGAAGAGTGAAATGCTTAAGCCCTTCACCTATGGTTCTGCATGTGAGTTGATGGCTGCCGCTGAATTGTTCGGTTGTCGCTTTCAAGTGTACTGAAATGGCCAAATATTTTACACCTTTCAACAACCGCCAATGCCTCTTCAACATCTCAGATTGACAAGTGACGATTTCAGTAGTGGACACTTTGATGTTTATGAATGTTTAAACTCTCAAAAGCTGGATGTGAAGTTATCGATGAAACCTGTTGTATACTTACAACGCTTGACAGATGTCGAATGTCACCTCAACACAAGTCCTACAAATACTGTCGTCATTGAAACAAACCATGAAACTCAAACCGATTACGACAGCAGCAATCCAAGCTGTGAGATTTGAGACAAGATTACTGTTCACATGGCCGACTGTACGTTACATGCTCAAGAGTAAGCTCAGCGCACAGCTTGGTCAGATTACAACCGGAGGGCTGAACTCACAATGTGGTATACAAAGAGATCCTTAACAAATAATTACTGGTATATTTTCCCTCAGTTTTAAAAGGTTTACTTTTCTTCTTAATAAAAGTTTTAAGGCAGTACTTCACCGCTGCGAAGCGCGGGTATTTTGCTAGTACATTAATACAACCACTCACCGAAACACAGAGCTGATAGCCGCTGAGTCCATTTGTGCAGCCATCTAGAGAAGTCAGGGTGTTGGGGCGCCAAGGCAGAAACCCCATTTAATTGGCAACTGTTAACTGAAAAATGCATTAAAAACAAAGAACAGGCCTTAACAAAAGAGGTCTGTCCTTGGCAGTACCAGGGTCCAAAGTGAAAGTCGAGCTATGGTGGCTTACGTAGAGTTTTGGGAGGAAGGGGTGGGGCCTCAAGTGGAAGTGACACCAGACTCCGCCCACAAAGTCTTTCTCCAGGACACAAAGTAGGAGCTGTCAAAGATGGTGTCTCACCATCATCCTTCCCCATCTGTCTTACGTGCCCGATGCCACAAAGCCGCTCCCTCATCTTGTTTGTGTGACAGATTTAGATCAATCCACTGTGACATAATGGGCTGCACTCTTGCTTTCTAGAGAATACACACTTTCACACAGACGTTAGACCGAGGACGCCATGGTCACCTGCAGTCAAGTCTCATATCTCACAGTACATGATTGGCTCATCTCCTGTCTGTTTCCTTAGGAGTCATTAGCTCTCCGGAAATGTGTTCTTTTGAAATTGCGGCATGTTAAGTAACCAACAAATATAGAAATATGACAGAAAAGGTGATATCCCTCCCATCGTGATTACGGCGGTATAAAAACATCACATGAGAAAAATATACGTTAGCTTACTTTACTGACGGTTTACGTGGTTACAAACGGGAAGCTGATGACAGACTTACTGTATCAAGGTGGGAGTCTTGATCTACGTAGGCTGCCATTTTTCGGACGGATGACATAATCTCCCGTCTGAACAGCTTCAAAGCGTATTGGCATTAGGTCCATCCGTATATACTGTCATCCACGTGCTGGTCCTCTCTGGTCTCCAAACAAGGACAGGAAAGGTTCAACTCCACCTCCAAAATACAGGAATAGCCACAATGCCTATTTGCAGTTCTCATTCTCCCAACAAGAAAAGAAGAGGACAGAAGTCTGTTATTGTGTCTTCTAGGCTGACTATACAGTCCTCCAGCCATCTTTGGCT